>NC_136411.1:303818939-304293939 GCF_051521515.1 Lactuca serriola
GTGATTTTTGAATGAGATTCTTCTTGAAGCCCTTATGGTTCTTGAAAATTTGGAAGAAGGATGAAGGTGTTCTAGAGAGAGCTTGAAGTAATTTGCAATGGTGATGTGTGTGTGTGGGTAGCCTCGGCCGAGAGGAAGAAAAAGAAAGAAGGAAAGAGAGATGTGAGATGACTTGCATGGATGTATGGGAATTATTGCATGGATACATGATGGATTTTATTGGGGTTGCATCTCCTAGTCAACTCTCTTCTATCCAATTCATTTTTTTTGTTGTTGTTGAGCCGAAATGGGCTAAGGAAGATGAAAGGAATCATCTTAGGCCAATTCTAAGTCTTGATCCAAATTATGAGGCTAAATAACTATTTTTCGACCCATTGGGCTTCTAGGGGTGTTCACGGCCCAATTTAGCATAAAGGAATGGATTTGAGTCCATTAAAGCTAATTGGATTTGTTATGGCACATAAGGCCCATTAAAGATAAACTAGTCTATTTTAGGCATATAAGGCCCCAAAAGGTTATGTCTAATGAGAGTGGGTCCAATTAGAGCCTATTTAAGAGTTCTAAGCCCAAAATAGTCAAATTGGAAGCTTATTGGTCCATTAGGCCCAATAAGGAAATCCTAGTCCATAACGGACTTAAACCGGGATTTTTAGAGTTTCCAACCTTTTGTTCACTATTTGAATGTTTGTATAGAGTGTTTGATGGAATTTTGTTGTCACTGAATACGCATCATACATGCTCTCAAGTTTTAGTTACAATGTTATCCTTGTTAATTGTTTTACAACACATCAGAATTCCTAGTTGTGACAAATATATTTATGTTTTAAAGTAAGCATCTCGCAGACGGAATCTTTGTTTCGATGAGAAAGTCAAAGAGTTGGGATTTTCGAGAAGCGAGGGTGAGTCCTGCATATATGTCAAAGCTAGTGGGAGTATAGTTAGCTTCCTCTTATTGTATGTGGATGACATAGTGCTCATAGGAAACGACATTTCAACCTTACAGGAGGTTATGTTTTGGCTTGGGAAGTGTTTCACTATGAAGGACCTCAGAGAGCTTGCTTACATTCTGGGGATAAGGATATTCAGAAATAGGAGTAAAAGACTAATAGGACTTAGTCAAAGTACCTACTTGGACAAGGTGTTGAATCGTTTCAACATGTAGAATTCCAAGAAAGGCGAATTGCCTATCTAGAGCAATACCAAACCGAGTAAGAATCAGAGTCCGAGTACTGATGCCGAAATAGTAGAAGTGAGTCAAATACCATATGCTTATGCCGTTGGCTCGATCATATATGCTATAACATGTACTCATCTTGATGTGTCTTTTGCTTTGAGCACGGTTAGTCGATATCAAGTGAATCCTTGTAGAGCACACTAGATTGGAGTAAAGAACATTCTTAAGTACCTGCAGAGGACTAAGGATTAGGTCCTTACGCTCGGTGCGAGTGATGAATTGAGAGTGACAGGGTATAGTGACGCCATCTTTCAGATCGACAAAGATAATTTTAGCTCTCAGTCGGGCTGGGTATTTACCCTAAATGGAGGAGCAGCAACATGGAAATGTTCCAAACATGATACTGTAGCTGATTCAACGTGCGAATCAGAGTACATAGCAGTAAGCGAAGTATCGAAGGAGGCGATGTGGCTGAAGAACTTCATCGGAGACCTGGTAGTTGTACCAGTTGTAAAGGAGCCTATGGAGATTTTCTGTGACAACGAGGGTGCGATCGCCTTAACGAAGGAAGCAAGGGATCATGGTAGATCCAGGCACATCGACAAAAAACATCACTTCATAAGACATCGAGTAGAAGAGGTGCTCCTCATAGTAAAGAGGGTATCGTCAGAGGATAACCCAACAGATCCCCTTACGAAGGGACTGAGTAGGGTTAAGCATTTGCAGCATGCTAAGAGCATTGGCCTAAGAGATGATATTAGTTTTAGTGATTAGATAGGCAGTTAGAAACTTATAATAAATAAATGTAATTGACATTTCATTATTAAATAATAAAGGTTTTATTTATGAGTAAAGCTTACTGTCTTCTGTCAATTATTATTTTATGTTTCACTTTTGTATGTTTTGACTTCCAGAATAATACGATTATTCGAATTGTCCACAATCAATCATACTTTGGAAGTAAGATATGAGGTTAGACTGTCGGGAATTGGCTTGTAGATTGTCTAATGTGTTTAGACATAGCAAAAGTTTGATATAATGTTTAAGAGTGCTCTTGAAATATGATTTGAGTATTGGATTAAACCCATGCTCACATGAATCACTTCATGGAATTTATCAAGAGTGATTGTGAGACGATAATACCGTATAGTCTTCAAACCAAGATATATGAGTTGTTGATTATGAGTTGGTTGTGCATTGATAGTACGAAAACGCATCAGTAAATTGATGTTATAACACTTGTTGTTGTGTATAATTTAACAAGTAATTAGTACATGCATATTAGTCGAAGTTTATCTGTTCCTTTTATCCTAAAAGGATTAAAAGCGATATCTTGGGCCCCTCGATGATTTTGTTTTGAATTATGTGTCGAGCCCGGTCAGGACTGAATTGATGTGTTCAATTAAGTATGACTTTATTCCATGTATTTTTCCACACAGTATGTTGAAGAATAGAGGATTATATGATCCCTTATCTAAAGGACACGTCATTGACTAGGTTAGAGTTCGAAAACGGCTTTTGAGAGCTACGATTGCTAATAGGATTTTTAAGTTACATTGGCAGTTGTAGTTATTAGACTTATCCAAGTGGAAGACTGTTGGATTAGGTGTCTAAGCCCATAACTATAATTGGTATGTACTTGACCCGATAGTAGCATGGTCCTTTTGGGCTGCCTTCACCGGAGCAATTTGATAGGATGTATATTTGAGAAAGAGGTTATTTGTGACTTATTAATATATGAATATATATTAATTGATAAATCATATTATTTAACTAGTATTGATCAAGACTTAATTTGGAATTAATTTAGTGATCAAAAGAGACTGATTAAATTTACAGGGACTGATTAGGTAAATTAGTAACACTTATAGTTTAGGCCAATCATCCATGGGGGTTAGAGATGGACTAAACCTATATGAGAGTCCATGAAGGTTTAGTCCAAAGGGTCTACCAAATGTGAAGAGTCATGTTGAATTAGGATTTGCATGGAACCCTAGGAATTCCACACTATAAAAGTAACCCCTAGCATTACTAAAATCGGGAATAACAATTCCAAGATGAAACCCTAGCTGATTTGTGCTTCCTAACCTCTCTCTAATAAGCCTCCTTTTGCTTTTGGTGTTCGTAACTTATTCAGGGTATCACATTTGAGGTACTAAGGTCTTGAAAGGCCAGGAACTACAAGCTACAACTAAGAGGTATTCATCTAACTAGTTTTTATGTTGTATATCTCCAACTGCATGCTAGCTAGGGTATATGCTTTGAATAAAATGAAATTGCATGTATAACGTGTGGAAACATAGATCAAAAGCATTAGGGTTTTATGTGAACCATATGGATGTTATAGTGATCAAAACCCATTAGTTACTGCCTACAACAAGCATTACGATGAATCGAACAAAGTGGCTTGCCTTATGCTAGCGATCATGGCTTCTGGTCTCCTAAACAACTTTGAAAATTGGGGCGCTTATGACATAAACCAGCAGCTCGAGGACATGTTCCAAGATCAGGCTAGGCAAGAACGATTCGAGATCGTTAAGTTCCTCATGGCATGTAAACAACAAGTGGGAGAATATGTATGTGCACACGTCCAAAAGATGAAATTTTACATAGATAGACTTAGGAATCAAGGTGTTGAGCTGCCTAAGGAGTTTAACGTTGACATGGTCTTGAACTCGCTTAGTAGTTCATATTCAGAGTTTATCGTGAACTTCAATATGAACAAACTCGATCATACATTGATGGAGTTGCATGACACGCTCAAAATAGCTTAGGTGAGCATGAAGAAACCAAACAACTCCAACACTATTGCTCCAGTCTTGGCCATTGATCATTGCTCTGATAAAAGGAAAAGGGTCTCTCATCCCAAAGGAATAGGAAAGGGTAAGGTCGAAAAGTTTGACCAAGGCCCTAAGAGAAAGATCCAAGCTGAGATAGCTCCTCCTGGCATGTAAACAATAGGTGGGAGCATTTGTATGTGCACACGTCCAAAAGATGAAATTGTACAAAGACAGACTTAGGAATCAAGGTGTCGAGCAGCCCAAGGAGTTGACCATTAACATGGTCTTGAACTCGCTTAGTAGTTCATATCCTCAATTTGTCATGAACTTCAATATGAACAACCTCGATAAGACCTTGATGGAGTTGCATGGTATGCTTAAGACAACTGAGGCGACGATGAATAAACCCAACAATTCCAACACTACTGCTCCAGTCTTGCCAATTGAATTTGGCTCTGCTAAAAGGAAAATGGTTTCTCATCCCGAAGGAAAGGGAAAGAGTAAGGTCAGATAGTCTGACCAAGGCCCTAAGATAAAGGTCCAAACTGAGATAGCTCCTACTGCTGATCCAAGTGTGGCCATTTGTTTTTATTTCCAGTCAAAGAGACATTGGAAGCGTAGTTTCCCTAAATACCTTGAGGACCTTAAGAAAGGAAAAGTCAAGGTGGCTGGCACCTCAGGTATGTTTATGATAGAACTTCATAGCACATCTATTTCTAACTCTTCGATTTTGATATAGGATGTGGTACTCACATTTGCTCTGATATGCATGGACTAAGATAAAGTAGGAAGTTGAGGCATGGTGAGCTCAACCTGATCATGGGAAACATGCACAAGTCAACTTTTTAAAGGATTGAGAACTATGAGCTCAAGTTTGGTGGTGGTGTTTATCTTAGTTTATTAAATTGTTGTTTTTTGCCTATTATGGCATTAAACATTATTTCTTTTCATGCACTTTATAAGGATGGTTGTCGTTTTACTTTTAATAATGATAATGGCGACATTTTGGTTTATAAAAATGGTCATTTTACATTTAAATCTAGTCCTTGTAAAGAATTGTATGAAACTGTTGTTTGTGTAGGTGAAGTTGATAAACTATTAATGAATGTTGGTTATTTTAATAGTGAATTAAATAAATCATGTCTGTGGCATTGTCGACTTGGCCATATAAACAAGAAGTGCATCGCCAAGCTCCAGTCGGATGGGACTTTGGAATCATGTGACCACAAATCAGATGATGTATACGAATCATGATTACTTGGCAATATGAAAAAGGCGCCATTCACAGGTTACTATGAAAGAGGCAACAATTTATTGGATCTTATCCACATAGATGTTTGTGGACTATTCAAATCCGCCACATGACATGGAGAAAGATACTTCGTGACTTTCACTGACGATTTTAGCAGATATGGATATATCTATCTAATCAAGCATAAGTAAAAGACCTTTGAGGTGTTCAAAGAGCTTTAAAACAAAGTAGAGAACCAATTGGGCAGAAAGATCAAGATGCTCTAATCCAACAGGGGTGGAGAATATTTAAGTCTTGAATTTGACGATCATTTTAAGAATTGTGGAATAATTTCACAAATGTCTCCTCTCATAACACCATAGTTGAATGGCGTGGCTAAGAGAGGAAATCAAATGCCATTAGATATGGTTCGATCTATGATGAGTCAAACTACACTTCTGATCTCTTTTTAGGGGTATGCCTTAGAGACAGTCACCCATATCCTAAACCTCATACCCACTAAGAAGGTTGCTAAACCACCCTCCGAGATGTGGAGCGGGACATATCCTTCTCTAGCACATATAAACGTCTGGGTTTGTGAGGCTTCTGTTCATCATGAGGCGAATAATAAACTCAAGCCTATATCAGAGAAATGTTACTTTGTTGGTTATTGTCACACCCTAAAACCAAGAACATCGGAAACGTTATGGGGCGAAGGACGTCATGTAAAGTATCACAACACAGTATAACAGTAAATAAGCAAACAACATCATCCATTGCATTAAATATGTAATTTTAATACAAGCATGTTTTGTACAGTTATAGACACCAAAAAGTAAATCAAAATAATGAGACGAGTCTTGAATGCGCTCCATCTTCTCAAAAGTTGGCCTCGGTACCTGCCTACCGATGACCTGAGAATACAAGTTATTTTGAAAGAGTTTATCAGCATTAAGCTGGTGAGTTCATAAGTATTTTAGTGTCGGTGTTTGTATCAAAACGTTTGAACGTGGTTTTAAGCATGATTTTGTAAACATTGGTGGTAAAAGTATGTGAATGTTTGTAAGTGTTTGTAAAAGTTTGAATCTCTCAGAAAAACCTATATTTTCTATTAAAAGTAGCCTTCTACCAAGGCGTAACTGTTTTGTATGTTCGTTTATCGTAAAAGTGTGTAATTTTCCCAAGTGTAACTATCATTAACAAAATATAGTTTGTACATTAATGTTTAAGTGAAATGATCACTAAATGCATGTAAAGCATAAATTATTGTAGCACTGTAGTGTTGTATTGTAGGAACTACTGCTATAGTAACTACCTTAAACCGGATTTATATTAAGGTATCATGTGATTAATTGTACCATACTAGCGACTAGGTAACAACGACAAATGTAGGTTGTAAAATGGTATGACGTTTGGCACCCGCAGACCTGCAGGCCCGGATGTAGCTAGCAGCAAGGCGTTGGATAGTCAATCCAGTATAGATCTATACGCAAACTTATGCTCTCCCTCCAAGAGACTCTGGCTACAACTCGGGCCATGACATTGAGGGCATGCTCTGATACAGTGGATCACAATTTGTTAACGTATTCATGTATATGTAATGTATTGTTACTCGTTCTAGTATCGTTGTATATGTTCTCTTTCTAGTATAGTTGTATATGTTCTTCTTCTAGTATAGTTGTATCTGTTCTCATAGTGATGTAATGTATATGTTCTCATAGAAATAAGTACTGACTCATGAATGGACTGACTCATTGAACATCTCATTGATCTAGTAGTTGTATAAGTATTATCCTGTGCTACTCATATGGTAACATACTAATGAAGTAACTGGTACGAATGAATCTGGAAGAACTTTTATGACTATATATGTACACATGATATATAATTAATATTGAAACGACCTTTGGACGGCTACCCGATATCCCACTAGACCACATCTCAAGCGCGAAAAGGAAATAGGGTGGACAGCCTTCCTAAACCTTTTAAACATTGCTTATATAACTATACATATACAGGCATGCAATTTATAATAAGTATAAATGAGTTTAAGTAAAAGTAATTGATAAGTAAAAGAGTTTGTAAAGCAGTTTGAAGTAAAACAGTTTGAACAGTAATAAAATCATTGGTTTTGTAGTTATTAATCACATGTGATTGATGTAATAACTATAAGTATTCAACTTGTATTCCCCCCCCCCCCCATTAAAGCATTTAAAACATTTAAAAGTATTTCAAAGGTTAGTTAAAGGGGTATGAACTCACTTGTGGTGAGTGGATTGGATTGAAGTGTCGGGTACGGTGCTAGGTGACAAATGAAGACTTGTACACACGCACGATCCTAGTTAACATATAATGAACATATATATAACTAATTAGCCAAATTATAACTAATAAATTAAGTTGGTACACTCTAGAACACGAAAACACTTTGTTTCAAGTGTTAAAGATCACAAGGATTGCATCCAAGTGTTGGTAGGGCAAAGCTAGGGTGTTTGGAGTTCAAGGGTAAACTCCCTTGGAGTTTACCGTTTTGACGGTCATAACCTAAGGAATTTACGGCAGTAAACTCTAGGGTTTATGGTCATAAACTCTACTTCTAGTAACCATGGGTTTTTTTTTGAGGTTCTATATGTCTTTTGAAGAACTTATACTTGGTGGTTTGGCCTTTGGAAGGGACTAGGGCAACAAAAACACTCCTTGGAGGAGTTGACGGCCTCATGGCCATTTACCTTTGGGTTTACTACCGTAAAACCTTATGGAAAAGGGTATTTCCATGTTTTCAAGTCCTTAACACAACTAGGAAATTGCCTAGGTTAGTCTTTAAGCCTAAGGAAGGATTTTGACCCATTTAAACATACTTTAGGGTGTTTACGGTTTTGGGAGCTCCCCAAACCGTAAACACCTAAAAAGGGTGATCTTTGGTGTTTTTCAAGGCTTAAACACATCCATAAAAGGTTTAAACATGTCAAGGAAATCTTAAACATCAAACTAGGGCTTAGATAAAGACTTAGGCACACTTTGGTGCCATCTTTGTTGTTTACGGCCCAAGAACATTCTTGGACCGTGAACACCTCTAGCCTTGTGTTCTTGGCATAATTTCTTGATGTTTAAATGTAATACTAGCTTAATAACACTCAAGGATGGAAATACTTACTATTACGAGGCTTGATTTGAGCTAAAAGGCCAAGAACACTTGGTGTGTGTTCTTGGTGTTCTTGGTGTTTTGGAAATCTAGACAAAATGCATAAATGAGTGGATGATTAGATGCAAAAACACTAGTTAAGTGTTTTACTAACTTGAAATGGTTAGAACACTTACAAGTTTGAAAATCTAGAACAAAAACTAGGATGATACTTGAAAGGATATTTTTGGAGTTTACTCTTTTGGGATTTTGGGGAGTAAACACATAATGGCTAGTCTTGGGGAGTAAACTCATACATAAGCATGAGTTCATGGTTTTTTGGGGTGAATTTTCAACCCAAACGTAATAGCTTGGCCGGGAAATTCTAAGACCCGAGGTGTTTGCGGTTTTCAAAAATCAAAACCCGAGACCGCACATTCTTTCACCTGTTCGCTTAAAAATAATATTAAAATAATCAAACGAACTTTAAATTCCATAAAAATAAGAAATAATCACATTAACTTATGATAAGAAGGGGTTGACTTATAGGGTTTGACCGAATGGAAATTTCGGGTTGTCACAGTTATCCACATAAATCATTTGGATACTTGTTCTACAATCCTTCTGGGAAGAAGGTGTTTGTTTCTCGAAGGGGATTCTTTCTCGAGAGGAGTCTTGTTTCCAAAGAAGACAGTGGGAGCCATATAGACCTAGAAGAGCTTCAAGAGTCAAGAAAAGAAGAAACTTTAGTACGCAATAGCACACAACCTGAGGTGCAACAACTTGTTGAGAAACCTCAACCTGAGGCAGAGCAACCTGTTTAACAAAATGATATATCTCCACCTCCCCTTCACAGATTAAACATAGTTCGTCTTCCTCCTAACTTGTATAGTTTCCATATGAGCACAGAAGGAGATGTATTGATGAGCGTGTTGGATAAGGTGTCTAATTCCTCGAAGTGGTGCTTGTCGGCATAACTCTTCTGCCGACTCTGAGCAGTCTGAAGCCTGCTCCGAACCCATTCAATCCTATCGGTCATCTTGAGCACCACTTCGGTGCTCCCCATGACCCTCTGGCCTACCTCACCCCAACATATCGGGGTCCTGCACCTCCTTCCGTATAACATCTCGAAAGGAGGACTGTAAATACTCGCGTGGTAGCTGTTGTTGTATGAGAACTCAGCCAAAAGAAGATAGGTGTCCCAGCTACCACCGAAGTCTAGCACGCATGCCCGCAACATATCTTCCTGAGTCTGGATGGTCCTCTCACTCTGACCATCTGTCTACGGGTGAAAAGCAGTGCTAAAATGCAGACGAGTAGCCAGCTCGTCATGGAACTTCTTCCAGAACCTGGAAGTAAACCGTACGTCTCTGTCCGAAATCACCGAAACGGGCACTCCGTGCCGCGCCACCACCTTCCTGATATAGATATTGGCCAATTTCTCAACCGAGATGCTCTCCTGAATCGGGATAAAGTGGGCGCTCTTGGTCAATCGATCGACGATGACCCAGATCGAATCCACTCCCCGCGCGGTCCTGGGAAGCTTGGTGATAAAATCCATCGTGATGTCTTCGCACTTCCATAACGGAATATCCAACGACTTCATCTTGTCGTGCGGTCTCTGATGCTCGGCCTTGATCTTCCTGCAGTTCAAGCACCGCTCCACGCACCATGCCACATCCTGCTTCATGCAGGGCCACCAATAGTCCAGACGAAGATCCCTATACATCTTCGTCGCCCTGGGATGAATGGAGAACTGGGATTTGTGAGCCTCCTCCATCAGAACCTGATGCACACCTCCATGATAAGGGACCTACACCCTACGGTGACGAGTCAACAACCTTCGGCTATCATTGTCGAAGGAGGACACCTGCCCCAAAATACGCTCACTCTTCCGATGTTCCTCTTTCATAGCCTCCTGCTGGGCCTCTCGAATCCGCTCCAGAAGCGGAGTCACCACTGTCATCCTCAGGCAATTATCTTTGATCGGCTCTGCCTTGCGGCTAAGCGCATCAGGCACCACATTGGCTTTCCCCGGATGGTAGAGGATCTCACAATCATAATCCTTTACCACGTCGAGCCACCGACGCTGCCTCATGCTCAGATTCGGCTGGTCCATGAGATACCTCAGGCTCTTGTGGTCCGTGTAAATGGTACAACGAACCCTATAGAGGTAATGACGCCAAATCTTGAGGGCGAACACAACAGCCCCCAGCTCCAAGTCATGCGTCGGGTAGTTTTCCTCGTGAGGCTTCAGCTGCCTCGAAGCGTAAGCAATAATGTGCCCTCTCTGCATCAACACTGTGCCCAAACCCGAGATGGATGCATCACAGTACACAACAAAATCCTCCATGCCCTATGGCAGGGCTAAGATTGGTGCCTCGCACAATCTCTATCTCAATGTCTCGAATGCGGCCTGTTGCTCGGGCCCCCAACGAAAAATCACGGCTTTCCTCGTCATCCTGGTCAGAGGTATGGCTATCTTGGAAAAGTCCTGAATAAATCTCCGATAGTAGCCCGCCAATCATAGGAAGCTCCGAATCTCGGATGGAGACCTTGGGACCTCCTATCTCATCACAGCCTCCACCTTGGCCGGATCCACTAATATCCCATCCTGGTTGACAAGGTGCCCCAGAAACTGCACCCCGCGCAACCAGAACTCACACTTGGAGAACATAGCATATAAGCTCTCCCTCCTCAAATTACTCAGAACCTCACGCAAGTGCTCCTCATGCTGCTCTCGCGTCTTGGAATAAACCAAGATGTCGTCAATGAAAACAATCACGGACCGATCCAACATCGGCCGACACACCCGATTCATGAGATCGATGAACGCGGCAGGAACATTGGTGAGCTTGAAAGGCATCACCACAAACTCGTAATGACCATAGCGTGTACGAAAAGCACTCTTCTGCACATCCTCCTGTCTGACCCTTATCTGATGATACCCTGATCACAAATCAATCTTGGAGAACCAAGATGCTCCCTGAAGCTGGTCGAAGAGGTCATCGATCCTCGGGAGTGGGTAACGGTTCTTCACCGTTACCTTGTTTAGCTCCTGATAGTCAATACACATCCGATGCGACCCGTCCTTCTTCTTCACAAACAGAATCGGGGCTCCCCAGGATGAACTGCTCGGTCTAATGAATCCCTTGTCTAATAGCTCCTGCAGCTGTGTAGACAACTCCTGCATCTCAGGAGGAGCCAACTGATACGACGCCTTGGCTATCGGAACCGCGCCAGGGGCCAGGTCGAACCTAAACTCCACCTGCCTCTCCGGAGGCATCCCAGGCAACTCCTCGGGGAATACATCCATAAACTCCCGCACCACGAGTACATCACCCACTGTCGCCTTACCTGCCTCCCCAGTGTCCATAACATAAGCGATATACCCTGCGCAACCCTGCTGAAGGTAGCGCCTGACTCTCGCTGTTAAACATACAGCTGGTCCTCGCTGTGGCTTCTCGCCCTGAACTACCAATTCTCCCAAACTTGGGGTCTTGATCCGTACCAGCTGATGCGCACAATCTGTCACTGCCCCATTGGGGCTCAACCAATCCATGCCTAGAATAACCTTGTTCCCCCGCAACGGTATGGGAACCAGATCTACCAGGTAACGTTCCTCGAACAGCCTCAAAACACAATCTCGGTAGACCTCCGATGCTCACACTGATCGGTCGTCTGTAATCTCGACCTCTAGAGGGCAGCACAACATGCCCGAAGACTCCGGAAACTTCTTGCTAATCGCAAGAGAGACAAATGATCGGGTAGCACCCGAATCAAACAATACCTGAACTGGGATACCGTTCACATGGAACGATCCTAAACACATATACACAGGGAACATATCAATATCATAACATCATACAAATAAATTAGAGGGAAAGAATCATACCTGTCACTACATCGGGTGCAGCGCGTGCCTCCTCGGCTGTGAACTGAAATGCTCGGCTCCGAACCACTGGAGCCTCCGACTTGACCTTCCGGCCATCCATAACTCGTGCTGTCGTTGACGCTGGCGCCACTGCCGGCGCTGCTGCTGCTAGTGCTATCAACCTGGGACAATTGGCCTTTTTATAGACCCTCTGATTGCAATGGAAGCAAATCAGGTCTGACGTCTGAATCGCAGAAGCAGGGGCAGTACAATCACTGCCGAAATGCCCAACCTTGCCGCACTTATAGCAGCCTGAACCCGGCCCAGTGCAACCGCATTTCCCACAGCGGTCCCGCCCCGTCTGGCCTTTCGGCCTACCATGGGGTCCCTGGGCTTCTTTCCCGAAGCCCCCATCGTCTGTCCCTCAGCGGCCTTCATCTTCCGTATATGCTCCAAATCAATTTCCCTCTCCCTAGCCCTGGCAATCATGGACTCTAGGGTAGGGCAAGCAGAGAAACTAACATGCTCCTAAATATCAGCCTGTAGCATGTCATGGTATCGGGTCCTGCTCATATCCTCATCCCCCTGCATACTGGGGTACCAACAAGGCCCTCTCCCGGAACATGGCGGTGATCTCCGCCACAGTCTCCGTAGTCTGTCCCATATCCAAAAACTCTCTGGCCAGCTGGTGCAAATTCAGCCCTGAATCGGGTCATGAAATCTGACCATGTCATAGCCTCAATGGCTGGGGCTCCTAACGTATCGCCAATCAACTCCCACCAATCCCTGGCTCTATCCCTCAAACAACCTGCAACAAAACGAACCTTTGACCCTTCCGGGCAGAAGCTCGTCAGCTGCGCAGAATCGATGTCTGCAATCCATCTCCTAGCAGCAATGGGGTCCTTCACCCCATGAAAATCCGGTGCACCACTCCCACGGAAGTCCTTAAAGGACAGCATACGGGTACCCACCTGACTAGACGCCAGATCACTCCTGAATGCCCGGAGGCGATCCTCCATCAGCTCGATAATCCCTTCCTTGATCGACCTAAAAATGACCGGGGTTCCCTCAAAGATACCTCTCGTAATCTCAGACGCGATGAACTCGCGTAACCCATCATCAACATGCTCGGGTCCCGGTCCCGAACCCAATCCCGAACCAGGTCCTGATCCCCCTGCTCCATGACGTGTGAACACCATTCTGAAAATAACAATACAATTGTCAGGATCACATATACCCCCGAAGGGTCTCACACACTCTCCAAGTTTCCAGGTTCCATCTCAGCCCTCCTTAAATCGAGTACGGATCCTCTGCTTTCAGTGGTACGGGCCCATACTACCTTCCACATCTATCCGTACTTTCCCCAAGGATTGCCTCGACTTCACCAGGTCCCTTTCACCGATGCTCTTTCCACTAATCACATCCTAGACTTCCCTAGGGCACTCCCAGACCTACTCCCCACCTTCAGCTGCACTAGGAGTCCTTACCGCGTCCCCCTAAGTAGCTTGCGGACACCGTTACATATCCGTTCACTATTTAGTCGAAGTTGGCCAGAACCCCTATAGCGCAAAGCAAGCAGCATTCGTGCGTTGAGTAACCATACCAGGCATAACCTACACAGGCCATCCTACTGACTAAACAGTCCTAGCACATAGCTCTTACAACAGGCACACAAGGCATCCTCTTAGATCCTTAGTCTTATTCTAGCATGCAATTTCTGAATCAAAACCATACAACATAACATAACAAGTATGGGTATCTTGGGGAAAACTTACTTGAGCCCGACCGGTCGCACGCATCATCCACTTCGTCTTTCTTAAAACTTCCCATTTTAGATTTTATAAAACCATTTTCCTTAAAAATCTTTAAGTCCCTCGGTTTAAGTCCAGACACCCCCGAGGGTGTGTCCGAATCCCTCAAACCAGGGCTCTGATACCAACTTGTAACATCCCAAATTTCGAGGCCAAAAATTTCATTTTTAGAATTTAACATATAATAAAGCGTATTACCAACACATTGTCAAAGTTACATTAATTATAAAACATAAGGTCATGTCTCAAAACGATATCATCAGGAACAAGAAAATCAGAGTACGATCCCAGAAAATCCAGTGCGGAAATCATGTGTGTGATGCGGCGCTACGCCGCCGGCTCTTTCCCCTTGGACGAAGAGGTACCTGAAACCACAATTAAAACTGTAAGCACGAAGCTTAGTGAGTTCCCCCAACATACCACATACCATACAATACCATCAGTATCTTTCAACCGGTAATCATCATCGGTATCTTTCAACCGGTAATCGTCATCGGTATCTTACAACTGGTATTCATCTTCAGTATCTTTCAACCGGTAATCATCATCGGTATCTTTCAACCGGTAACTGGGGTCTATTCCACCCCCTACTACTAGCATACAACGACAAGGTATAAGCATACAATCAGGCAGATCCGAGTACTGACCTACCCTTCGGTCCTAAAGACCACTGTCAGGGGATAACTATCCCTATCATACACGTAACATATCATACAGATATATCCCATAACCAAAAACGTATTCATACCAAGATAATTATCACAAAGACAATCATGTTCTAAATACTCCTACTTGGTGAGCCAACATTGTGGCCTTAGACCCACCCTTACTGGAAGGTAAGTCACCTCAAAAGGCTGACTGCTGAAAAGCTGATCTGCAAATGTCTGACAGCTGCTTCGGTGATCCCCCGGTTATATTCCCATAAAACACTTAATCAGACATTGATATTAATCCCAGGGTAAAATGACTATTTTACCCCTGACCGATTCCAAACCAAAGTCAAGTCAAAGTCAACTTCCAGTTGACCCGACTCGCCGAGTTGGCTTGCCAACTCGTCGAGTCCATATCCAGTCGATTGTCCTTACTCTCGTATCTACTCGTCAAGTTAGGCATTGACTCGACGAGTTCACTTCCTAACTGAATACTCAATGGTCCATCATCCGACTCGCCGAGTTGTATGAACAACTCGTCGAGTTAATCTTCATCCGATGAACACGTTCTGTCCTCGACTCTCCGAGTTGATGAACAACTCGTCGAGTTCTATGAAGATTGCCTTGGACCCACCGAGTCGGGGCATTGACTCGCCGAGTCCCTCCATTAATGAGTCCGGCTTCCGACTTACTGAATCCACCTATGGCTCACTACTCTACTCGCATACTCGAAAAGGGGAAAAATCGGGGACTCGCAACTAGACTCGCCGAGTCCGAAGAACAACTCGCTGAGCCGCATACATGCAGTCTCTCTACACTCGATTCTGCTTGAATACAGTGCATTCCATTCATAGATCTGGGTTCCTAGGGCTCTATTAACACGTAAAGTTTCCAACTTTACGTGTATATAATCATCAATGGGGATTCTAAGGCTCAAAACACACTAAAAGGGGTAGATCTAGGACTTTCATGCAATATGGCCCCATAAAGGTATTAGATCTAGGCTTCTGGAACTCGAACATAGCCAGATCTAGCAGCTATTCAACCCATTATGATCCATATACTACTAACAAGCTTGGAAATGGTTCAAAGATAGCTTTATGGTGTTCTAATGGGGATTTGAGCATAAAAACAGAATAGATCCAAATTGTACCTCAATGAACTCTGAATTAGGTCCTAGATTCTTGGTCTTCACCTTCTCTTTTAGTCTTTCCTTCTTTCTCTTCTTCAATCTTAAAGGGACAAGCACAAGTACACTTCAAATCACAAGGAAAAGGGTTAGGGTTCGGTATATGATGCTCTGAGGGTAAAGGAGGCTAACTTGGGACGCATAAGGGGGGTTTAAATAGGATGCAAACCCCTGAAATTAGGGTTTCTTCCAGACTGATGGACTCACCGTGTCCAAAATATGGACTCGCCGAGTCACCAACTTAAACGTGATCAAAATCCCGTCCCTACTCGGCGAGTCTAGCCTACGACTCGTAGAGTCCAAGGTTAAAAATGTAAAATACTTAGATAAATCATACATACCAGGAACCAGGTGCTACATTAAACCCAACCATGCAGGTATTTACACTATCTTATCTAATAACTCACCCTATTCTAACTCTTGGGTCCTTGATACTAGTTGTGGTATTCATATCTGTTCTGATTTGCAGGGACTTAGAAGAAATGAGAATGTGGAGCATGGAAGAATAAACTTAATCATGGGGAATAAGAAAGCTTTACATGTCACCAAGATTGGAGTTTATACTTTATCGCTAAGTAGTGGGTTTAGTTTAGATTTGAATAAATGTTGTTATTCTCCAGAAATGGCAAGAAATATTATTTCCTTTCATGCATTGTATAAACAAGGTTTCACCTTTTCATTTGATAATGAAGTTGGTTCGATTAATGCTTTCTTTAATAATGTTCTTTATTTTAAAGCATTACCTTGTGATGGTGTGTATGAAACTGTATCTATGGTTGATAACTTAGGAAATAATGTATTGTGTATTGATTCTGTTAATGATAATAACTTGGATAAAGCATCTTTATGGCATTATCGTCTTCGACACATAAGTAAGAAACGTATAGGCCAACTCCAAAAGGATGGAGTCTTGGAGTCATTTGACCTAAAGTCAGATGATAGTTGCGAATCATGCTTACTTGGAAAAATGACAAAGTCACCCTTCATAGGTTCTTGTGAAAGGGGTGAAGGTTTGTTGGATCTTGTACACATGGATGTGTGTGGACCCTTCAAACATGCCACAAGGGATGCTAATCATTATTATTTGACTTTTACTGATCATTACAGTAGATATGGATATGTCTACATAATCAAGCATAAGTCAGAGACTTTTGAAAGGTTTAAAGAGTTTAAACATGAAGACGAGAATCAATTGGGTAGGAACATTAAGATGCTTCGATCTAATCAAGGTGGTGAGTATCTTAGTTCAGAGTTCCTCGACTATCATAGGGAATGTTGGATTGTCTCACAATTGACACCTCCTAGGACACCGCAGTTGAATGGTGTAGCTGAGAGGCGTAATCAAACCTTGTTGGATATGGTTCGTTCAATGATGAGTCGAGCTTCGCTACCAATCTCATTTTGGGGGTATACCTTATAGACTGCCGCCCATATCCTTAATCTAGTCCTTACAAAGAAAGTTGCCAAAACTCCTCAGGAAATGTGGACTGTTAAAGTACCCAAACTAGACAACATCAAGATTTGGGGTTGTGAGGCTTTCGTGAGACATGAGACGCATGATAAGCTCGAACCTCGAAGCGAGATGTGTTTTTTCATCGGCTACCCACATCAATCCTTTGGTTATCTCTTCTACAGACCTAGTGAAAATGTGGTCTTTGTAGCTAGGAGGGCTGTCTTTCGAGAAAGAGAGTTCATAAGCGAAGGAAACAGTGGGAGGCAAGTTGACCTTGAAGAAATTCAAGAGTCAAGTGGTGAAGGGAACTTCAAACCCTAGCACTTAACTTGAGGAGGAAACTCTTGTTGAGTCAATTGACAAGTCTGTACCTCTGAGGCGTTCCACAAGGGTTAGGAATGCACTTGAGCATTACTATGGATTCCATATTACTGCGGAAGGTGATACACTTATCGGTGATGAGACACTGATAAGTCTGGATGAATCTAACAGTTACGCGGAAGCCATGGCAGGCCCTGAGTCAGCCAAGTGGAAAGAGGCAATGGATAGCGAGATACAGTCCATGTATGACAATCAAGTTTGGAACTTGGTTGAGAATGTACCAGGTCGTAAGACTGTAGGGTGCAAATGGATCTTCAAGAAGAAGACCGACATGGATGGTAATGTACACACTTATAAGGCACGACTGGTTGCAAAGGGTTTCTCACAAACTCCAAGAGTTGATTATGATGAGACCTTTTCTCTAGTAGCCAAGATTAACTATTAGGGTTCTGTTAGCCATAGCTGCATTTCATGACTATGAAACTTGGCAAATGGATGTCAAAACCGCTTTCCTTAATGGAAAGTTGGTTGACGATGTTTACATGAGTCAGTCAGAGGGTTTTGTCAATACAGAGTACCCTAATAGAGTGTGTAAGCTTGAGAAATCCATTTATGGATTAAAGCAAGCACCTCGCATATGGAATCTTTGCTTTGATGAGAAAGTCAAAGAATTTGGCTTTTCTAGGAGAGAAGATGAATCTTGTGTATATGTCAAGGCTAGTGGGAGTATAGTTCGCTTTTTGGTATTGTATGTGGATGACATACTACTCATAGGAAATGACATCCCAACTCTGCAGGAAGTTAAGTCCTGGCTTGGGAAGTGTTTCTCGAAGGACCTAGGAGAAGCTGCCTATATTCTAGGGATAAGGATCTTGAGAGACTGGAGTAAAAGATTAATTGGACTTAGTCAGAGTACCTACTTGGATAAGGTGCTGAAGAGATTCGGCATGAAGGACTCTAAGAAAGGAGAATTACCCATCCAGAGTAACGCCAGATTGAGTAAGACATAAAGCCCTAGTACTGAGGCTGAGATAGCAGAAATGAGTCGAATACCTTATGCTTCGGCTGTAGGATCGATCATGTATGCTATGACGTGCACTCGACCTGATGTAGCCTTTGCCTTGAGCATGGTTAGCAGGTATCAGGGGAACCTTGGCAAGGTACACTGGACTACGGTAAAGAGTATCGTCAAGTACCTATGGAGGACTAAGGACTGGGTCCTTACCCTCAGTGGGAGTGATGACTTGAGAGTTGTAGGGTATAGTGATGCTAGCTTTCAGACTGATAGGGATAATTTCCGCTCTCAGTCAGGCTGGGTCTTTACCTTAAACGGAGGAGCAATTTCTTGGACGAGTTCCAAGCAAGAGACAATGGCTGATTCAACTTGCGAATCAAAGTATATAGCAGCGAGCGAGGCAGCAAAAGAAGCGATATGGCTGAAAAACTTCATTGGAGACCTTGGAGTTGTACCAGCTATTAACGAGCCAATGGAAATTTTATGTGATAGTGAAAGTGCTGTTTCCTTAGACAAGGAACCAAGGGATCACAGGAGATCCAGACACATCGACAGGAAATACCATTTCATTAGAAATCGAATAGAAGAAGGACTCCTCGTGACAAATAGGGTATCATCGGATGAGAATCCAGCAGATCCCGTCACGAAGGGACTAACTCGGGTTAAGCATCTCCAGCATGCTCGTAGCATAGGGCTGAAGGATGATATTAGATTTAGTAGTTAGATAACCTTGAAATTTGTAAAGTGTAATTGACATTAGATGATGAATAAAAGGTGTTTTATTTATGAGTAAAGTGTTGCTATCTCTTGTCGATCGTTTACTATATTTCTTTTGCATGTTTTGACTTCCAGTTGAATTATGTTTGGTATATCATATTATTCAAACCTCAATAGTCGGTTATATGTCGGAAGTAGGTATGAATCAAGACTGTCATGATTGGTTGCAGAGGTCTAAGTTGTTGGACACGGCTACAACAATCATGAGTGCTCATAAGTTCTGAGCATTGGACTCAACCCACGCTCACTGGAATCACTTTATAGAATTTATCTCGAGTGATCGTCAGACGGTAATATCATATAAGTCTTCAAACCTAGATATATGATTTGTAATTTATGAGTGGGTTTTGCATTGATTGTACGAAAACACATTGGTAACTCGATGTTATAAAATGTGCTCTTGGGTATAATTTAGTGAGTGGTAGAACAAACATATGAGTCGAAGTTTATTTGTTCCTTCTTGGAATAGAAGTTGATATCTGGGCCCCTCAATGATTTGTTTTGACCTATGTACCGGGCCTGATCAGAACTAAGTTGATGTGTTCAATTAAGTTCTTTGTCAAACAAATCAGAAATCGAGAAACAAACTGCTGGACAATAAGTAAGATATTGTTCCATGTATTTGTCCGGCTGATATCTAGAATAGAGGAGTATATGATCACTTATCTTAAATGGCGTATCATCATCTTCTTAGTTCCGAGAAACCTTCAAAGAGCTACGATTGTTGATCGGTTCCTGAAGTCATACTTGCAGTTATAGTTATTAGACTTATCCAAGTGGGAGACTATTGGATAAGGTGTCTAAGTCCATAACTATTTATGGTATGTACTTGACCCGACCCGGCATGGTCCATTTGGGTTGCATGGCACCATGCAATTAGATAGACTACATGAGAGAAATAACACTTGTGGTTTATTAATATATTATAAGTTCTAATATATTAATAGTATTATTTAATTAGTTTGATCAAGAATTAATTTAGAATTAATTAAGTGATCAAAAGACAACTAATTAAATATATGGGTTGATTTTGTAAATCATCCATAACTTGTATAGTGGGCTAAAAGGCTCCATGGATTATCAAGTTGGGTTAAACCCATTGGATGCTCCATGGGAGTTACAAACCCATAGGTCATGGAAATGAAAAGTCATGACATATTAGGGTTTACATGGTTTAACACTAGATGTGTCAACACTATATAAGGAACCCATTTGCCACCAAAATGGGCACACAAGAATAAGTGAGGGCTAGGCTGGTTTTTTCAAGTGTGTGTATTCTCTCAAAAATTTACTCCTTTGCATTTGGTGCTGTGTGAAGCATTTGAGGCATCACACTTGGGGTGCTAGGCTCACAAGGTTTCAAGGATAATAATCAACAACAAGGTAAGTTATTCTATCTTTCATTCAACTTAAAAATGTTCCCCATGTATGCTAGATAGGAATATAACCTTGGAATTCAACTATGCATGATAATTAGATAAACATAGATCCAAGGTTATTAGGGTTGCATGTACACTTAGGAAGTGTTAGAATGCTCAAAACCCATCACAGTGATCATACACTGGTTGATATGGATGAGCTATCCAACTATAAGGAAGCAATGGCAGGCCCTAAAGCTGCCAAGTGGACGGAAAGCATGGAGAGCGAGATTCCGTCCATTTACGATAACCAAGTTTGGAATTTCGTTGATCCTACACCTGGCACCAAAACTGTTGGGTGCAAATGGATCTTCAAGAAGAAGACCGACATGGATTGGAATGTACACACCTTCAAGGCTAGGTTAGTTGCGAATGGATGGGAGCGTTCTCACCATTAGTCAAGATCAAGTCTATTAGGATATTGCTTGCCATAGCAGTTTTTCATGATTATGAAGTATGGCAAATGGATATGAAAACCGCTTTCCTTAATGGAAAACTAGCAGAGGAAGTGTATGTGGCATAACCAGATGGTTTCATAGATCTAAAGTATCCATATAGAGTGTGTAAGCTTGAAAGATCCACATATGGACTAAAAAGCGTCTCGCAGTTGGAACCTTTTCTTTCATGAAAAAGTCAAAGAGCTTGGATTTTCAAGAATTAAAGGCGAGTCCTGCATATATATCAAACCTAGTGGGGTATTGTAGTCTTCCTATTGTTGTATGTAGATGACATACTCCTTATAAGAAACGATGTCCCGACGTTGCAAGGTCTTAAGACATGGCTTGGGTGTTGTTTTGCTATGAAGGATCTAGGAGAGGCTGCGTACATATTTGGTATAAAGATCTATAGAGATAGATCAAAACTTCTAATAGGACTGAGCAATAGTATATACATGGATAAGATCT
Organism: Lactuca serriola; assembly: GCF_051521515.1. NCBI lineage: Eukaryota > Viridiplantae > Streptophyta > Magnoliopsida > Asterales > Asteraceae > Lactuca > Lactuca serriola. The sequence continues at coordinate 303,840,659 of NC_136411.1, forward strand.
TGAGGAGTTTCACGATGCAAGACTCCAAGAAAGGTTTTCTACCAATGCAACATGGCATCAAATTGATTAAAACTCAACGTCCTAGTTCTAGTGATGAATAGGAAAAAATGAGTTGAGTCCCATATGATTTTGATATAGCATCGATCATGTATGACATGACATGTACTCAACCTAACGTCTCATTTGCTCTAAGCATGGTGAGTCGTTTTCAGGACAAACCAAGCAACAATCGTTGGACAGTTGTTAAGAACATTTTGAAATACCTAAGAAGAACAAAGGACATGTTTTTGGTATACGGGGCTAAAGATGAGTTGAGAGTTACAGGTTATATAGATGCGAGTTTCCAAACTGATAAGGACAACTCATGTTCGCAATTAGGATGGGTATTCTTGCTTAATAGAGGAGAGGTCACTTAGAAGAGTTCCAAGCAGTCGAGATTGGCAGACTCTACGTGCGAGTGAAAGTATATAGCGGCTAGTGAAGTTGCAAACAAAGCTACATGGTTGAAGAATTTCATTGAAGTTCTTGGTGTCATTCCGAGCATCAAGGGTCCTTTGGAAATCTTCTGTGACAATGAAGGTGCACTCGCACTACTAAAGATCCTAAGTACCATGGTAACTCGAGGCATATACTTAGAAAATTCCACTATGTAAGATATCGAGTCGAGGATGTAGACATTGCCATGAATAGAGTATCGTCAAAGGAGAATCCAACCAGTCCGTTCACAAAGCCATTATCAAGGATCAAGCATGATAGTCATACTACATCTATAGGCATTAGATTTTATGATGACATGTTGTAATAGTTTAGTTGTTTAGTTTTATAATCTTCGAAACATTTGATAATATGTATTGTAACTCAATCGATGTTTATTTTTTGGAGACTTAGTAAAGTGCTAGTGATGTTATCATTTTTGTTAATTTATGAATGTGTATAACTTTCGGATGTTTAGAACCCACTTCCTGCGTTTTAATTTACTCAAACCTCCACAGTCGGTCATACTCTTGGAAGTAAGTAGTGATTCAAGGCTATCATGAGTATTGGTGGATTGACCATACCGATTGGGCATAACATAGTGATTGCGCAAACACACATTTGTACTTAATGGAGATTTAAGTATTGGAACAACCCGCACTTAGAGATTACTTTCTGGATATAGTCACGAGTAATTCTAAGATTATAATATCTTTTGTTCTTCAAACTGAGATACATGTGGGATTTTGCTCTATGATTTGGTTATCTATTATTGGTGTACTCCAACGCTATCTGTAACTGGTAGCTATAACGGGTATATCCTTGTGTGACATGATGTAATAGACAAGAAAACTATGTAGTCAAAGTGTCTCCAACCCTTTTTCCTTAACATGATAAGCGATATCTATGGACCACTCGATGATTTGATGCTGACATCATAAAGAACTTGTCGGGTTCTGACTGATACTGATGTGTTCAATTTAGTGGTAGGATGCATTCGTTACAAGTCTTAATCAAGAAAACAAATATTGAATTCTAAGATTGACCATTATACATGTCTCAAGTTCATACAAATATCCTGAGGATTAAGGAATAGCTTATCACTTATCTAAGGGTTGAAACCGATTTGGTCAGAGTTCGGCAGATGCATTGGATAACATTCTCTATGATGGTTATTAGAGAAGTATTGGACCATATATAGTTCATCAGTTATCTAAGGGTCATTAACTATTGGTGATACTTCCAATAATATCAGGATCCTCTTGGGTTGCCCTTAAGACTCAAATTAAGTAGAATAATAAAAGGATGAATTAGTATGGATTAATTTAGAAACTACTTTGAAAACAATTTGGGAATTAATTAATAGTTAAATTAATAAAATGGTTGAATATCAATTAATTAATAGTTGGTTGATCAAGAATATTCCAGAACCCTAGAAAGAAGGGCGGTGGATGAAAATTCCATTTGGATAAGGGGAATTTCGTTAATAGGGTTATCCTATTGCACATGGGCTTGATGATAAAACCCTAGGAGGTATCCAAGGCTATAAATATCGCCTTAGGGATTTATTCCCCCTTGCTCATTCTTGGGTTGATTTGCCACTTCTTTTTCCCTCCTCGTGGAAGAACTCTCCTTATAGTTCATCCCATCTTAGCTATTTTTTTATTCTACTCTTGAGTTTATTGGGTGTAAACCAAGAGAGGGATTTTGGCTTGGGTCCTTATCATCCAAACAACGTAGCACGCACGAGGACTCAAGCATGAAGATCTTTGGCTGCAAAAGAGGTATGTGATTCTTCCTTTGTGTTTTCGATTTTCTTAGGGTAGATGTAGTAGTATAAAACCATAGATCCATAGGTTGCATGTACACTTAGGTATATCGTTGTTTCGATTTTTCCGCTACGTACTTTAGAATGTATTTTATGCATATAAAACCTAACAGTAATAATCATGTCATCCACATTAAGGACAAAAGAATCCATCATGCACTCGTGCATCTAATAAACAACTCAAAATCATGATTACTATGGATAAATCCAAGAGAGGTAATCACTATGGAGAATTTCTCAAACCAAGCATGGAGTGCTTGCTTTAGACCATACAAAGCTTTGTGAAGCCAAAAAACCTCACTCGTCTGGTACTTAATTCCTGGGGGGAGGGCATATTAACCTTCTCATGGAGGTCACCATTCAATAATGCATTCTCGACATCCATTCGAAAGATATTCCACCGTTAAATTAATGCTACTGAAATCATAGTATGGACTATCGTCATCTTGGCCACTAGGGAAAAGGTATTCTCAAAGTCAAAACCGTACTGTTGGGAATACACTTTTGCTAAAAGTATGGCCTTGTACCGCTCAACAAACCCATCAAATTTTTTTATCTTTTACACCCAACAACAACCTATCGTATGTTTCCCAGGACGAAGAGCAACTAAATCGCATGTATGAGTCTGATGAAGAGGAATGAGTTCCTCATTCGTAGCATTTTGCAAAAGAGGATCTAATATAACTTTTATATGATTCATGTTCTGACAGATGGTGGATGATGGCTATAAATGAAGAAAATCATCATGAGTATTTAGAGTGACCAAACTTAGGAAATCTGGTGCACTTGATATGACGATTAGACCACCTGAGAGGTGGTGGAGGTGGATCTTCAATCTGAATAGTCCAAGGGGCGGACTCTGGTTCAGGAGGATTCGAGGATCTCTCTGAAGAAGTGGGCATGTCATGAACTGGAGGATTAGGTGACATAAATTAATCGCGAGCCTCTATATCCTCATAAAAAGGATCAATATGCAAAATATCTGACTTTATTACATTATGAGGTTCATGTAACGACCCAAAAACATAACCAAAAAATTTCATTTAAAATAACATAAATTTTCATTCGTTGATTGTATGAAAACCATTGTTCATTAAAATATTCCAAAACATCTGAGTACAATACTATCAAGTGCGGAAATCACGTGGGGAGGATGTTGTACTATCACACCGGGCCCTTCCCTTTGGAACTGGGAGTACCTGAAACCATAACACAAACTGTAAGCATAAAGCTTAATGACCTTTGCAAAATACCACATACAACAAACACATCAAATAACAACACATGGTTGTGTTAGGTTCGTATCAATGCTCGGGTCCGTATCAACCCAAAATACAACATATAGCTGTGTCGGGTCCGGATCAACCCCAAGTTCCGTGTCAACCCCGAGTCCGTAATGACTCCAAGCCCATATAGCTAAATGCATAAATCATACAAGAAAAATAGACATAATCACACGATAACATACAATTATACTCATACAATACAGTGGGTCAGCCTTGGTGCCTTCAACCCACTTAAGGTGGTAAGAAGACTCACCTCACAGGCAGACAAAAAGCTGAATTGACACGTTGCTCCGATGCCCACACTATTGATCACCTTTACGAATAAAAACCACTAAAACTTAGGTCAAAGTCAATCGAGTCAGTCGAGTGGACTCAGTTAGTACATAGGGCGTACTCCTCATGTACGGGGGGAACACCTCACAGTTGACCGAAGGATGGGGCACTGACCTCGTACGCTCAACGTACCCTTTGGTACTCCTTGCGTCCGAGGTTGCTTGCCAACCTCTTAACCAAGCGCTTAATCCCTTAAGCACCCACATCCAAACTTCATATCTATGTCACATAAGATGTCTGAAGCCATGAAGTTTCCAACTTTATGGCCTAGCATGGGTATTAAGTCCTTAAAACTGAAAACCCTAGCCTCTTAATCCATTAATACCATCTAGCACTTGCATGGAGGAAAACTAGTGACCAAAAACCTAACTTTATGAATTAACACCCTAAAAACCTCTGAATCGGATGACGGCTTTCCAAGGCGACACCATCAGAAGAACCAACTCTCCCACCTGAAACTCGAGATCCAAACACTGCCGGTCAGCATAACTCTTATGCCGGCACTGCGCAATTCGTAGCCTATCGCACACCTACTAAATCAACTCTATGTTCTTGAGCACCTCTTCGCAGGCTGTCGCGCACCTACTAAATTAACTCTAAGGGTGGTAAGTCGTACTAAATTGCAACTAAGTACCCCACTTCTCAATCTCAAATCTTTGTACATCTTTGTGGCCCCCATATGGATAATAAACTTTTACTTAGGCGCCTCTTCCAGAACCGTCTGCCTCACCCTACCTAATATCGGGACCTAAAATCTACCATACTGAGTCGACAGTCCCCGACTGTCCCTAGCAAACTAGGGAATCTGTCCCCTCATCTGCTTGGACTTCTAATTCTCTCTTTTTAAACCCTTGACATGAGCTTCCGTGATCAAATCCAACCGAGGCGAGGTGACAACCATCCTCTAGAAAACATCTCTGATAGGGGTGCTTGTCGTCTTGCAGCTCAAAGCGTTGGCCACCATATTGGCCTTCTGTAACACTTGATTCATTGTACTTTTCAGTTTAGACACATAAGGGTGTAACGTTTTGTGGATTTGGTCTTTAGGAGGTGGAATTGTCAACTTCGGGGAAGTTAGAGTACGTTGGGCGTACTCCTTGTATGCTTGGCGTACTCACGTAGGTTAGTCGTGGAGCTCATCCACATATGCTAGGCATATATGGAGTACGCTTAGCATACGTGAGCGGTATAGAAACCCTAATTTTAGGGCTTCTACCCTATATAAACCACAAGATAGCCTTTTTTCCTTGTTTAACCAACCTCCATACCCTTGAAAACCCTATTTCATTCCTTAGCTTTTGTGTGGTGCTTTTGAGCTCTTGTGAAGCTTTTGGTCGATGTCGTGCATCTTGAAGTGGTAGAAGAAGATACTTGAATACTCATTCTTTGGAGGAGAGCCTCGAGATCCAGCTTTAGCACCTTTATTTCATGGATTTTTTGGTCTAAAGTTCGAAGCTTGTCATCTTATTACTTAGATCTATTCTTTCGCTTGTTTTTGGTCATTTTGGTTCCCTTTGGTTGGTAGTTGTGAGCTAAGGTCATTTTTGGAGCTTACCCTTATAGATCTGGACATATTAAGGGTTTTTTGAGCACGAAGGTGTAAACTTTATGGTACTTTTGGTCTCATGCATGTGTTAAGTCATTTATTAAGCTCTTTTGAGCATTAAAGCCCCATTAAGCCATGCATGCATATAAAGTTGACAAGTTTATGTGATAAACCACCTTAAGGAAGTCAGATATGAGTTTGGGTTAAATTCTTAATCGCTTGAGAGCTGAAAACTAGAAGTTGGTCAAGGTGTTGGAGTACGCTAGGCCTACATGTAGGTACGCTATGCGTATAAACCCTCAAGCGAGTAAGTTGAGTGTATGAGCCGAGTACGTCCCTCGTACTCAACATATTCGGTTGCGGTCTCTTTTGGGCTTCGGTTTTGGGCCAGGTTGGACTTTGGTTGTCTTGGGCCTTGTTGGGACATCAGAGGATTGTGGTTGGGCTGTAGAGATTATATTGGACTCTCTTGGGTGAAGTCCCATGAAAGGGATTGGGCCCAATTTGTAAAATTGGGCAATATTTGGGCGTTGGGTGATTATTTTAGAATTTGGGCTTTTGGACAATTTGATTGGGCCTAGACCTTGGGCCATGTTTTGGAAAGGGTGAGCCAGGATCCAATTATTAGTTAGATGTTATTTTAAGATGGTTAGCACGTGGATTTTAGTGGATCTATACCCAGAGAATTATCTATGGGTGTTAGTTGTCTGAGGTGAGTCTCCTCACTGTACTATGGGTCAAGGCACCAATGTCAGCCCATTGGACTATGTATTATTGAAAGACTAAGAGGTGGCCCTTGGCACTATATGAAAGAGCCGGAGGTGGCTCCTGGAAAATCCGTATGCAAGACCAGGGTTTGGACCATGGCAGTTAAGTAGATTATTAGTTGTAGATTGTATACTTGTTGTCTTTGTGATACTTTCATGGAAGGCCAGGAGGTGGCTCTTGGCACTTGTCTGTAAAACCTAGGGTTTTGGCCTCGGCTTGGCAAGGAAAGACCATGATATGGCTCATCGCATAATGGCAAGATTATGGCTGGCACATAGCATTCTCTATTGTATGTGTGCTTTGCGGTATCTGGGGAAGTCAATATGCTTTGTGCTTATGGCTTATTGTTTATGGTTTCAGGTATTTCAGGTTCAAAGGGGAAGGATTGGATTGATCGCAGCGCATACTCCCATGTTTTTCCGCAACTTTGTGATTTTGGGATTGTACTCTGATAATTGTTTTTACGAAATACTTCTAAATATTTGAGTAAAAGATAAATAGGTGTTTTGATTGTATCAAAAATTAAACTTTTACATCGAAATTTTGGGATGTTACAAGTTGGTGTCAGAGCCTTTGTTTGAGGGATTTGGGCATACTCTCGAGATTGACGAAACTCAAACTGAGGAATTAGTAATTTTTCATAAAAAGAAAACGAGTTTTTTTAGAAGATTTTTGTAAAAAGGAGAGACATTTCTAAAAGAATTGTTGTAAAGACAAAGGGGTGTGATGCATGCAATCGGCCGAGCTCATGTAAGTGATTCCCAGAATACACATAGATATTTGTTATGATTATATGTTCTAAGAATTACACGCTAGTATGAGGCTAGGGATACTTTCCGTAATCACATGATAGATTGGCCTGATATGTGATGCCTTGTAGCCTAGCGAGCATTGGATGCTATGCTAGTTTGGGAATATGTAATGGTATCAGTAATTGCTAAGTGTATGCTTTAAAATTGTATACAGTTAGGATTTTATAGCCCTAGAATGATTGATTTGGCCTTATTTCATGTTCCTTGTTTGGTTGTGGTCCGAGGGTAGAGTCTTTTATTTGACATTCTATTTGATCCTGTATTCTGTATAATTTTCATGCATAAGGAAAACGGAAGTGAGAGTGGAAGCTCCTAGCATGAGTTGTAGCATGTGAGTTTGTATGTTCTTTGGTTATTCTATGGATCGGAGTGCTACTGCACAAATGCTGCTTGTTTTGTGCTTTATTGGACTCTTAAGTGATGTGAGTTAGCTATTAAGTGAATATGATAAGTCACATGTAATAAAGGTTGAATAATCTTAGAGTGATGGATTTGACCTATTGCACATCTCTCATTTGAGTCTATGAATTATAGGGATGAGTCTTTTACTTGAGGATTATCTGAGCTTTGTTTCTTGTGAGTGTATTCATGAGGTAGCTAACTGACATTATGCAGAGCTCTTCAGCAGCCGATGGCAGGGTGGGGTCGGAAAGCCTAGGAAATGTTTTAGTGGGTTTTGTTGCATTGTTTAGCGAGTGCTTGGAGTATCAGTTTGAGAAGGTGACTTGGAGGAGTCAGGATGATTCTTGAGGAAAGTATAGATAGGTATGGAAGGTAGTATTGGGCCCATACTACTGAAAGCACAGGATCCATACTCGAATTTGGGAGAGTCTTGAAGAATCTGAAGGGTTTTGAGCATTTAACACTCCTAAGGTGTACATGCAACCCTAGAAACCTTGGATCTATGTTTTCTCTAAGATACATGCAAATAATAACTTTCCAAGGTTTACATCCTAAATAGCATGGTATGGGGTACTTGAATCATAAAACACTAGTAGAATTACTAACTTTCTAGTAGTGGTTGAATGCTTGGAGTTTGAGAGCCTGGCACCAATAATGTGGATACCTCAAATGGAAGTCACAAATATCCAAAAACTTTGGAAACCTTTAGAGAGAGTATGAACACCTGTAGAAATCGGTCACCTTTGCTCTCACACACACACACACACACTAGTGCTATTTTAAGTGCCAAGGACTCCTTTATATAGTGTGGTGGATTAGGGTTACATTTATGTAAACCCTAATACCCATGACCTTTCATTTCCATGAGATCCATGGGTTAAAGCTCCATGGACTTTCCATGCAAGCCTAGCTCATTCTAAATAACCAATAGCCCACACTATGTAAATACAAGAGTCCATATTTAATTTGTCACCTTTTTTTTGATCACCAAATTAATTCTAAACTAATTCTAGATCAATACTAATTAAATAATATGATTTCATATTAATATATTAGAACTTATAATAATATATTAATAAATCATAACTTATACTGTTCTCAAAAGATTATCCATATAAATTGTTCAGGTAAAGTGCAACCCAAATGGACCATGCAGGGTGGGGTCAAGTACATCTTATATATAGTTATGGACTTAGACACCTTATCCAACACAGTCTCCCACTTGGATAAGTCTAATAACTATAGTTACAAGTATGACTTCAGGAACTGACCGACATTCGTAGCTCTTAAAACTCTGTTGAACTATGAAGCGCCATTTTAGATAACGGATCATATAATCCTCTGTTCTAGATATCAGCCGGACAAATACATGGAACAATGTCGTACTTATTGTCCAGCAGTTTGTTTCCCGATTTTCGATTTGTTTGACATAGAACTTAATTGAACACATAAATTTAGTTCTGACCTGGCCCAGTATGTAGGTCAAAACAAAATCATCGAGGGGCCTAGATAACGCTTCTAATCCAAGAAGCAACAGATAAACTTCGACTCATATGCTTGTTCTACTACTTGTTGAATTATACACAAAGGTACGTTTTAGGACATCAAGTTGCTGATGTGTTTTCGTTCAATCAATGCATAACCAACTCATAGGCAACAACTCATATCTCTAGGTTTGAAGACTTATATGATATTACCGTCTCACGATCACTTGAGATAAATTCCATGAAGTGATACAAGTGAGTGTGGGTTGAATCCAATACTCAGAACTTAAGAGCACTCATGAGTGTTGTAGCAACTCTTTGCTTTGTCCAACATCTTGGACATCTACAACCAACATCATGACAGTCTTGATTCATATCTACTTCCAACATATGACCGATTGTGGAGAATTTGAATAATATGATATACCATAACATAAATATTCTGGAAGTCAAAACATGCAAAAAGACATGATAGTAAATGATTGATAGAAGATAGCAACACTTTACTTATAAATAAACAAAAAAAATTTATTTATCATCAAATGTCAATTACACTTTACAAATTTCAAAAAACTATCTAATCTATAAAAATAATATCGTGCTTTAGCCCGATGCGCGTCGCATGCTGCAAATGCCTAACCCTAGTCAGTCCCTTCGTGAGGGATCTGCTGGGTTTTCCTCTGGCGATATCCTCTTGGTTACGAGGAGTCCTTCTTCTATCATATGTCTTATGAAGTGATATTTTCTGTCAATGTGTCTGGATCTGCCAAGATCTCTCGGTTCCTTGGCTAAGGCAACTGCACTATTGCTGTCACAGAAAATCTCTATAGGCTCCTTTAAAGTTGGTACCACTCCAAGGTCTCCAATGAAGTTCCTTAGACATATCGCCTCCTACGCCGCTTCACTCGCTGCTATATACTCTGATTCACACGTAGAATCAGCTACTGTCTCCCGCTTGGAACTTTTCCATGTAATCATTCCTCCATTCATGGTAAAGACCCAGCCCGAATGAGAGCAGAAATTATCCCTATCAGTCTGAAAGCTAGCGTCACTATACCCCATAACTCTGAAGTCATCACACCCACCAAGGGTAAGAATCCAATCCTTAGTCCTTTGTAGGTACTTAAGAATGTTCTTTATCGTAGTCCAGTGAGCCTTGCCAGGATTCCCCTAATATCTGCTGAGCATGCTGAAAGCAAAGGCCACATCAGGGCGAGTACAAGTCATAGCATACATGATCAAGCCAATATCAGAAGCATATGGTAATCGACTCATCTCAGCTATCTCATCCTCTATACCCGGGCTCTGAGCCTTGCTCACTTTTGCATTATGCTGGATCGATAAGTCACCTTTCTTGGAATTCTGCATGCTGAACCTTTTCAACACTTTTTCCACATAGATGCTTTGACTAAGTCCAATTAGTCTTTTACTCATTTCTCTCAATATCCTTATCCCTAGGATATAGGCAGCTTCTCCAAGGTCCTTCATAGCGAAACACTTCCCAAGCCAGGATTTAACCTCTTGCAAAGTTGGGATGTCATTTCCTGTGAGTAGTATGTCATCCACATACAGTACCAAAAAGCTAACTATACTCCCACTAGCTCTGACATACACAAATGACTCATCTTCGCTTCTCGAAAAGCCAAACTCTTTGACCTTCTCATCAAAACAAAGGTTACAGCTGCGAGATGCTTGTTTCAATCCATAAATGGATTTCTCAATCTTGCACACTCTATCAGGGTACTCTGCACTGACAAAACCTTATGGCTAACTCATGTAAACATCCTCAACCAACTTTTCTTTAAGGAAAGCGGTTTTGATATCCATTTGCCATATTTCATAATCATGAAATTCAGCAATGGCTAGCATAACCCTAATAAACTTAATATTTTCAACTGGTGAGAAGGTTTCATCAAAATCAACTCCCTGAGTTTGAGTGAAGCCCTTCGCAATCAGTCATGCCTTATAAGTTTGCACTTTTACATCCATGTTGGTCTTCTTCTTGAAGATCCATTTGCACCCGAACGTCTTACGACTCGGTAAAATGTCAACCAAGTTCCAAACTTGATTGCCATACATGGACTGAATCTTGTTGTCCATAGCCTCTTTCCTTTTAGCAGACTCAGGGCCTACCATGGCTTCCCTATAACTGTTATGTTCATCCAAATTTACTAGTGTGTTATCACTGATAAATTTATCACCTTACGCAGTAATATGAAAACCATAGTAATGCTCAGGTGCATTCCTAACTCTCATGGAACTCCTCAGAGGTACAGACTCATCAGTCAGATCAACAGAAGTTTCCTCCTCAGGTTGACTATTAGGATTTGAGGTTCCTTCACCACTTGACTCTTGAATTTCTTCAAGGTCAATTTGCCTCCCACTGTTTCCTTGGCTTATGAACTCTCTCTCACGAAAGACCCCTCTCCTTGCCACAAAGACCACATTATCATTGGGTCTGTAGAAGAGGTAACCAAAGGATTTCTTTGGGTAGCCGATGAAAATACCCCTCTCACTTCGAGGTTCGAGCTTATCTTGAGTCTCGCGCCTTATGAAAGCCTCGCAACCCCAAATCTTGATGTGGTCCAGATTGGGAACATTACCAGTCCACATCTCGTGAGGTGTTTTAGCAATCTTCTTTGGAGGGACTAGATTAAGGATATGGGCGGCAGTCTCTAAGGCATACCCCCAAAATGAGATTGGTAGCGAAGCTCGACTCATCATGGAACGAATCATGTCTAACAAGTTTCAATTACGCCTCTCAGCCACACCATTCAACTGCGGTGTTCTGGGAGGTGTCAATTGTGAGACAATCCCATATTCCTTAAGATAGTCAAAGAACTCTGTACTAAGATACTCACCATCTCGATCGGATCGAAGCATCTTAATGTTCCTGCCCAACTGATTCTCCACCTGTTATTTAAACTCCTTGAACTTTTCAAAGGTTTCCGACTTATGCTTGATTAAGTAGACATATCCATATCTACTATAATCATTAGTAAAAGTCATATAGAAGTGGTTAGAATCCCTTGTCACAGTTCTGAAAGGTCCACACACATCAGTATGTATGAGATCCAACAAACCCTCACCCCTAGAACAAGTTATTAAAGGGTGAATTTGTTATTTTCCTAAGAAAACAAGATTCACAACTATCATTTGACTTTAGGTCAAACAACTCCAAGACTCCATCCTTTTGGAGTTGGCCCATGCGTTTCTTGCTCACATGTCCAAGATGGCAATGCCATAATGATGCTTTATCCAAATTAGTGGAAGAATCAATACACAACACATTATTTCCTAGGTTATCAACAACAGACATGGTTTCATACACACCATCACAAGGTAATGCTTTAAAATAAAGAACATTGTTAAAGAAAGAATTAATACCACCACATTCATTATCAAACGAAAAGGTAAACCCTTGCTTGTACAAACCATGAAAGGAAATAATATTTCTCCCCATTACAGACGAGTAACAACATTTATTCAAATCTAATGTAAACCCACTACTTAGCAACAAAGAGTAAACACCAATCATGGTGACAGGTGGAGGTTTTCTATTCCCCATGATTAAGTTTATCTTCCCATGCTCCATATTCTCACTTCTTCTTAGTCCCTACAAATCAGAACATATGTGAATACCACAACCTGTATCAAGGACCCAAGAATTAGAATAGGGTGAGTTATTAGACAATATAATGTAAATACCTACATGGTTGGGTTTAACTTTCCCATCCTTAACATATTGTAGGTACTTTGGGTAGTTTCGCTTCCAGTGCGACTTTTCATGGTAATAGAAGCATTCAGCCTCTTTAGGGTGGGCAGAAGGAGTGACAAAACCTCTCTTGGTTCCACTAGAAGAGGAGCCATCAAGGGACTTTCCTTTGGTAGCTTTCGAAGGGCTCTTCCTCTTCTTTCCTTTGCCTTGCCCGACTGCCAAGACAGGGGTTGCGGTAGGAGTAGGAGTTGTAACAACCGACTTACCTTTAAGACCACTTTCCGCAGTCTTCAAAAGTCCTTGAAGTTTGTTGAGTGTAACGTCTTATTTGTTCATGTGATGTGTCATCCGAAATTTATCATAACACGAAGGTAAGGAGTGCAAAATGATGTCAATTGCCAACTCCTCGAGGAAGTTCACATTCAATTTCAACAAACGGTCCACGTAACTTTTCATTTTTTTGCATGTGGACCATGATGGCTTCACAATCCTTCATTCGGGTTGTTATCATGAAGGAGATGATTTTGTACCGCTCTTTACGAGCACTCTGATGGTAGCGGTCCATCAAGTCCTGGTGAATCTCAAAAGGGTAATAGTCCTCATAGGACTTTTGGAGCTCGGTTGTCATCATGGCCAACATGATACATGCCACTTTTGTGGCAACTCTCTCATGAGTCTGGTATTCAACGATCTCCTCAGGAGTAGCAGCTGACTCATCAAGTTCCTTAAGCTCCTTGTTGAGCACATATTCCTTGTCCTCATACCGAGTGACAATCCTAATGTTACTGATCCAATCCATAAAGTTGGATCCATTGAAGATGACTCTCCCACAAAGACTCATGAGAGAGAAGGAGCCCGTAGGTTTGAGACAGAAGCAATATTGTTGGAAGACATATGAAAAAGAAGAAAGACAAGTTTAGATTAGATATAAATATAGTCCTTAATAAGACACCCAAATGTAATATTAAGGCTAGGATCCAACACAATATTTCATAATTTAGAAGAGGGATGCCATAATCTAAGCTATAAAATATTTGAAGGAAGGTGAATGACGATTCACCAATTTACACCATGAAAAACGAAATAAATTATTAGGTTTTAATTGGGTTTGAAACTCCTAGATTCTTTGAGATTCGTTGAACTTTTCAATGACATGTTTCAATCTCGAGTGTGCCCTTGAAGTTTTGTGACTGGGATGCCGATAATTACAAAACAAGGTGTAAAGTAACCATGCAAATTACTTGGTACTCTTAATGTTTATCACTCAACCGATGTGCCGGTTAACCACACGCGCTCTACCGATTTATGATAAACCATAAGCCACCCTTTTCCTACTTTGTTAAGTCCAGGTTAGTGTGTCGGTTAACCACACATGCTCCACTAATGACTTAAGCAAAGTACAAAGTGTAATTTCATGGGTTAGCACCTTAGTCACATTTTCCTAAGGTAACTAAGATTGGGAAATTATAAAACATTTAGTTACTTTACATTCATCATACTTTTAATGAGGATTAAAGTTATTGTCCTACCTGTTCGGCTAACGACCCTCCACCAGTCAAGGAAGCGGTGGGTGAGAGTGGGCACCTATTAAGCTGCCATTTTATAGGCAACAACCTTATACCCCCTTATAGATTGGCTTCGTGAATGAGGCCTACTAATGGTAAAACGACTTGTTCTTATATATATATATATATATATATATATATATATATATATATATATATATATATATATATATATATAAAATTAAATTATAATATTATAAAGTATAAGGGTTGAATTTTAACTTTTAAAATTCTAGGGGTTGGAACCAAAGCTTAGTAAAATGTGTGAGACTTTACATGTTCCAAAATTTGAGGGCTAGTTTTGTAACTTTCAAAACTTTTCAACTTCATAACTTATGAGTTACTAATTTATTAAAATGAAGACTCTTCATTTTCATGTAACTTATGTATTTCTTTAATGGACTTTAAAAGAGTGACTTTTGGTAATCCATAACTTGAGGAGAAATTATGGATTCCATTAAAAACATTAAGATCAAGAATTAAACTAACAAACTATTTGCAAATAATTCCTATGATCTTCTGAACTCATAAGTGTATGAGTATCTAAATCAACAATTTCAAGAATCATAAATAAATCATACAAAACTTGAAATTTTGATAACATCCATTGTAAATGGATCAGCATAACCATTACACAATCTAAAACAAGTTTTATAAGACCAAAATAGTTTAGGGTAATGTTTCTAGTCCATTTCCAATAGCAAAACTCAAATATCTACATTTAGGGCCTCCTACTCATCGAGTGCAGGAACCTACTCGATAAGTAGGATGATTTTACACATGAACTCGTCGAGTCCCCCCATGGACTCATTGAGCTCACTCTGCAGAATGCAGTTTTATCGATTTTCGTAACATGTTTGCATCAAGTATCAAGAAAACAAGCCTAGTCTCTGATACCACTGAAGGGTTTTCAGCATTCTAACACTCATATGGTGTACATGCACCCTAGAAACCTTGGATCTATGTTTTCTCTAAGATACACGCAAATAATAACTTTCCAAGGTTTACATCCTAACTAGCATGTTATGGGGTACTTAAATCGTAAAACACTACTATAATTGCATACCTTTTAGTAGCGGTTGATTGCTTGGTGTTTGAGGGCCTGGCACCAATAATATGGTTGCCTCAAATGGAAGTCACAAATCACCACAAACTTTGGATACCTTTAGAGAGTGTAACATCCTGGAAATTCAGAAGTAAAGTTGACGGGCCAAAAGTGCAAATAAGAAGGTCGACTTGGCAAGTCTATGGATAGACTCGGCGAGTCGAGTCGCGTTTCAGGTCACATGATAAGTGACCAACTCGGCGAGGCGCATGGGTGGACTCGGCGAGTTGGTGCTCTATGGAGAAAACCCTAATCCTGGGGGTTGAGCCCTATATAAAGAACATAATACCCACCCCCAACCTCTTTACCTTTCCTTTGAGTTCCAGAGGCCCTAGATTCGTGTGAGCTTTCCTTTGTGGGTAATTAGAGCCTTGGAGGAGGAAATCTTGGAGGGGAATTGAAGAGCAAGAAGATTTGGAACAAGGGGCTTTGCAGAGATTTGGTTCATTCTCCAGTAGGAGCTTGCATTGGAGGTAAGAGATCTGTTCTTGAGCTTTTGTGCATCTAGATCTATCATTTATGGGATTTTTGGGAGTATATCTAGTGCTATCTTGAGCTTGGAGTTTGGATCTGAGGTTGCTACCTCAGATCTAGTGTAGTGATGATCCAAAGGAGCATAAGTTCCCTGTTGATGAGTTGTTGATGAAGCCTTTTAGTCCCAAACCCTAGCCCTAGAGTATATTATCCTTAGATATCCTTGGATTCACGTAAAGTTTGCCACTTTACATGATGGATGGCTTATAGAAGAGTAGATTTATGGATTTGAGACCCTGCATGGCTTGGAAAGCCTCTGTATGGGTTAAGAGATAGTGGTACTCAGCGAGTCACATGGATGTACTCGGCGAGTTGCTTAAAGATAGGCAGCAACTCGATGAGTTGGAAGAACAACTCGGCGAGTTGGTTGAAGATAGCCTTGGACTCGGCGAGTCTGATCTTGGACTCGGCGAGTCTGGTCGTGAGGTCCTAACGTTTTCCTGGTTGAGCTGTGAATCAGTGAGTCAAGGGACGACTCGGTGAGTTGAGCAGGAAATGACTCAGAATTCGTGGGACTCGGCGAGTCTTGGGGT
Organism: Lactuca serriola; assembly: GCF_051521515.1. NCBI lineage: Eukaryota > Viridiplantae > Streptophyta > Magnoliopsida > Asterales > Asteraceae > Lactuca > Lactuca serriola. The sequence continues at coordinate 303,857,047 of NC_136411.1, forward strand.
GACTCGGCGAGTTGGGTCGCGATATGGGAGTTTTCAGAGTTGAGGGACTCAACGAGTCAGCGGGCTGACTCGGCGAGTAGGGTCAGTCAGGAAATTTGACTTTGACTGAGGACATTGGCTTTGGCCAAGAGTTGACCAGTTGACTTCCAGGGGTAATTTGGTAATTATTGGTATTTATTGAGTTCGGTCTTTTGGTATTGTCAGTGGTGGAGTTCGTGTCAGAGGTTGGAGCAGCGTGATCTTGTCTTTTCAGTTAGCAGTTGCAAGGTGAGTTATCCTCACTATATCGACGGGGTCTAAGGCACCAAGGCCGGCCCGTTATCGGATTGTAATCCGGGCATCGTTATTATGTTGTTGCTTTGCTATGTTTGCATCCTGGTAGTTAGGATGGTATATCTTAGAGACCTGGCTAAGGTCGGTATCCTGGTATATAGGATGATGCTATGTTAGAGACATGGTTAAGGTCAGTATCCTGGTATATAGGTTGATGCTATGCTAGTGACCGGTTAGGTCGGTATTCTATTTGGAGTCTGTTATGTTATGTGTTCTGCTAGATCGGTTTGGTTAGATGTGAATTGTTATATGATTGTATGTTTATGTGGACATGGTTGTTGGACTGGGGTTGGGTTGAGGCGGGTCCTACTTTGTGCTGTAGGCCAACATACCCAGGGCAGACCGGTTATCCCGAAGGCCCAGCGAGCGGTCCGAATAGGATGTAGGCCCCGCGAGGGCGAACCAGACGTGCCGAGGCTCGGAGGGTGGACTAGGCCGACTGAAGGCCCGGTGCATGCGGACCAGTCATACTGTAGACTTAGAAGTGGACCAGGTGGGTTGAAGGCCCGGTGCGGGCAGACCAACCACACTACAGACTCGATGGATATTGCTAGACTCGGAGGGTGGACCAGGTGGACTGAAGACCCGGTAGGGCGGACCAGTCACCCAGTAGACCCGAAGTGCATGGCTGTTTTGTTCGGTTATGTTATGTTATGCGTGGTATATGTGGTTGGTATTTTGGGGGTATCTCACTAAGCTTTCGGGCTTACAGTTGTGGTTTAATGTTTTTTCAGGTACTTCAGGAGATCGTGGCAAGACGAAGGCGTGATCGTACCGCTCCTCATGTTTATGTTTTACGATATGGTTCTGGGAAGACTCTGATAATAATTATATTGAAAACCTTTTTGTAATGACTTAACGAAACTGGGTTGTTTTTGAAAAATTTAAATTGGCTTGAATTTTTAGAGTGTTACAAGTTGGTATCAAAGCCTTTGTTTGAGTGAATTGGAGGAACATTCGTGTGAATCCAGTCTCAAATCAAGGAGAGTTTTCAAAGGAGAATTTAAAATGGTTTTTAAAACGAGTAAAAGAGGATGCGGAGGTACGATCAGCCGGAGCCCAGTAAGTAGCCCCAAAATACCATGCAAGTTATGTGTTTATGTGATATGATAAAACAGCATGCTAGTACTAGGCTAGGGATCTTCAGGAATTGCATGATAGTATTGCCTGATTTATGATGCCTGCTAGCCTAGGGTTTCTTTCTATATGAGATTCCCAGTGTTCCTCTAGAAGTGAGGGTTGAGTGCTTCGTGTGCCTGTTCTTCACTAGGGTGTTATGGTGATACTTGGTATAAATATGGGTAGGTGTGGAAGGTAGTATGGGCCCGTACTACTGAAAGCACAGGACCCATACACATATCAAGGAAATCACAACCCCTAGGGCGGTGTTGAGAGTCGGTTCCCGGGTTAGTGGGAGGTATCTGATGTTTGCGGTATTTTTTAGTATGGTGGTTACGAGGCATGCTGGGAGCGGATCTGGATCATGATCGAGAGTAGGAGAGGGTGGTTAGGGTCGGTCAGCCCCACCCGTGGTTATCGGTCAGATGAGCACATACGAGTTGGATGCTAGGATTCGTGAGATCCTGCATGATGAGGTTGCTGCGATGTTCCGGACTGAGTTGACGGAACTGTTTGGGTCGATCAAGACTGCTGTGGTTGAGTATTTTGATGAGCGTTATGTAGCTCTTATAGAGATGGCTGCCACAACAGCTACAACGGCTGTAGTAACGGCAGGGGGAGGAGCCGGTAGAGGTTTTTAGTATCGGGACTTCGATAATACGAAGCCCTTTACCTTCGATGGAGTTCAGGACCCGATTGCTGCTAAGAGATGGTTGTCAGACGTGGAGGGGTGTTTCTTCACATGCTCATGGCCTGTTGATCAGAGGGTGAGGTGTGTTATGAACCTTTTGAGGCTCGGGGCGAAGGATTGGTGGAGGTTGACCACGGGATCGTATTCTGATGCGCAGCGAGCTGCGGTTTCTTGGGATCAGTTCAGAGAGATGTTCAGTACTCGCTATGTTCCGCGAGTTGAGAGGGAGAGATTAGATCAGGAGTTCCTGGAGCTGAAGCAGGATTCCGTGTCGGTGACGGAGATCACCAGGATGTTCATTGAGAGGGTGATGTGTTGCCCTAAGTTTGCTTCAGAGCAGGCCTAGATGTCCCGATATCTGAGTATGCTTTAGAGGGATATCAGGCAGTTTGTGTCTATGCAGAGGTGCGCTACATTGTTGGAGTTCTAGGAAGCCGCTAGGCGGCGGGAGTTGGAGATCGAGTTACAGTTAAGAGAACAGAGGCAGGCTCTGGTACAGTCGCAGCCGGCACCGAAACGGTCTAAGACCGTTGATTTCAGTTTGAATAGTAAGAGCAGCCGCACTTGTGAGAAGTGCGGGAAGGGTCATGCCCGACCTTGTAGGTCCGGTGGTGCGTGCCGCAAGTGCGGGAGAGAGGGACACTACGCGAGGGATTGTCGTTAGTCACCCCCAGCCCAGGATAATGAGGCTTTGCTATCAGTGTCATCAGGTTGGTTACATGAGGGCCAAGTGTCCACAGCTGGTTGGGAGGTCGGTGCAGGCTCCAACACCGGCCACGTTGAGGATTACGGGTGGAGGTCAGGGTGGAGCAGAGCCCCCGAGGGCTCAGGGTCGTGCTTTTCAGCTTACAGCAGAGGAGGTCAGGGCAGTGCCGGATGCAACTGCGGGTATGTTTCCTTTTTGATATTTTGTTATCTTGTGATTATTATGGAGTATTGTATATCTGCTAGTCTCGTTGTGTGATTTTTCGTATTGTATTTGCTGTTCCTTGAGGGTTATGGTATGATTAAGGGTTTTGGTGGGAGTTTTGTTGGTTATCATCCATGGGGATTATTAGTGGGAAATCAGGCTTTTGGTCTGAATGTCGGGTAGCATCTGCAGTCTGAAGAATGGTTAGCTAAAGGTCGGGCTTCTTTCAAGTCCGAGATGATCAGTGTTGATATGTGATTTTGTGAAGGTTGCTCGTTCTAGTGGGAACCAGTTCGCGTGTAAGGGAATGTGTGGTGTAGGGTTGTTAAGGGAGGCCGATTATGGCGACTGGTGGTTGATAGTCAGAGCTCTAAGTGGGGAGAATTGGAAAATTTTTTGGAAAATTGACAAGCATGACAGGTTGATTAGCTGTCTGGGATTCAGCAGCGGTTCTGTCAGCTAAGAGCGTAGGCTGGTATGAGCAAGTGACAGGCAAGCGAGGTGGGATACAGACCAAGGATTTTGTAAAAAGGGCGATTGATTGTGGAAGGCCTAGGATCAGGCCGGGATTGAGTATGTAGGAAGGAGTTAGAGTTCGGAACCCCTAGAGGGCTAGAGCAGTATGTATGGAAGAGTTTTCCAAAGGGATAATTCGGGATGATAAATGCTAGTCGAGCGGTCTGGATAGACTGAAGGCCGGTGGACATACCAGTCAGGCCAAAGGCTCGGGGACGGTCCAGACAGACTGAAGGCCCTGGAGGGCGGTCCAAACATGCTGAAGGTTCTGAGAGTGGTCCAGATTGGTTGAAGGCCTGGTAAGGCGGTCCAGTCATGCTGAAGACTCTGCATGTGTCGATAGATCTGTATGAGGTGATGGAATGAGTATGTTGCGATGTGATAGCATCAGAAGGTCTGGCCTCGGGTTTTGATCATGATTAGTGGAAGGTATTGCATGGACTCGAGAGTCCTTGCTAGCAGATTCAGAGCATGTGTGGTGCATGGGATAGCGGTTATGCTATAAGGCAATGGTATAGCATTGGGCGAGCACTGTGGCACTTGTTGTTGTGAGAAGGCGGCCAAGTAGATTTCCTTGGATAAGGAAAGGGAAAGGTATGTAGCTCCGAGAGGGGGGTGTAAGTTCACGGAAGTGAAAGCAGTAGCGCGGAGGTATGATTGAGGTTATCCAATCATAGTTATTGAGCAGTGTGTTTGTGCCGGTGGTATGGAATCACATCCGGGTTGGATGTCTGCGGAGGTCATGGAAGGAGTTTCGAGGGTGTAGAGCCAAAGAGGCTCGGAAGGTATGCAAGGATGGATCCTTGGATCCCCAGTTTGGTGTGAACAAGAAATATTGCATGTAGCAGTAATTCATCCTGGGGGGATGTTTTGAGGTGTCGTCAGTGCATCGGGTTTTCCCAACCCGAGAATGCTAGAGCTAGTTCAGCATGTGTATGTGATGGCGGAGAAGAACTCATGGGAGTTGCTCTAAAGATGAAAGATATGTCATCCTGTTAGCATGGAAGGGATAGAGTTCGACTCAGAAAGGGAGCAGGTTAAGTCTCAACAGTGAATTCGGTGAAGGATATGTCTGGCGAGGAAAGTGATAGCAGTGCGGTACCGGGTCGGGATCCTGGTGGTTCAAGGTTATATATAGCTCGTAAGAGTCAAGTGATTGTTATGATCTAGAACAAGTGAAGTACTATGGAGTGGTACTCGCGAGTGGTCAGGACACCGCAGGGGAAGCCGGTGGCCGGCTTGAGGCGGTGGTCAGGACACCGCAGGGGAAGAGTTGGGTTTCGGGTTTTGATGGTAGTGTTTTGAGGAACCTGGGTTGGTTAATACCAGGTGGTGCATTGCGAGGATAGTTATTGGAATTGTGTGTTGCAGCAGGCTTCGGGGACGAAGCCTAATTTAAGTGGGGGAGAATTGTAACATCCCGGAAATTCAAAAGTAAAGTTGAAGGGCTAAAAGTGTAAACAAGAAGGTCGACTCGGCGAGTCTATGGATAGACTCGGTGAGTCGAGTCACGTTTCAGGTCACGTGATAAGTGACCAACTCGGCGAGTTTGTGCTATATGGAGAAAACCCTAATCTCGGGGGTTGAGCCCTATATAAAGAACATAATACCCACTCCCCAGCCTCTTTACCTTCCCTTTGAGTTCCAAAGGCCCTAGATTCGTGTGAGCTTTCCTTTGTGGGTAATTAGAGCCTTGGAGGAGGAAATCTTGGAGGGGAATTGAAGAGCAAGAAGATTTGGAGCAAGGGGCTTTGTAGAGATTTGGTTCATTCTCCAGTAAGAGCTTGCATTGGCGGTAAGAGATCTGTTCTTGAGCCTTTGTGCATCTAGATCTATCATTTGTGGGATTTTTGGGAGTATATCTAGTGCTATCTTGAGCTTGGAGGTTGGATCTGAGGTTGCTACCTCAGATCTAGTGTAGTGATGATCCAAAGGAGCATAGAGTCCCTGGTGAAGAGTTGTTGATGAAGCCTTTTAGTTCCAAACCCTAGCCCTAGAGTATATTATGCTTAGATCTCCTTGGAATCACGTAAAGTTTGCTACTTTACATGATGGATGGCTTGTAGAAGAGTAGATCTATGGATTTGAGACCCTGCATGGCTTGGAAAGCCTCTGTATGGGTTAAGAGCTAGTGGTACTCGACGAGTCACATGGATGTACTCGACGAGTTGCTTGAAGATAGGCAGCAACTCGACGAGTTGGAAGATCAACTCAGCGAGTTGGTTGAAGATAGCCTTGGACTTGGCGAGTCTAATCTTGGACTCGGCGAGTCTGGTCATGAGGTCCTAACCTTTCCTGGTTGAGCTGTGAATCAGTGAGTCAAGGGACATTTCGGTGAGTTGAGCTGGAACTGAATCAGAGTTCGTGGGACTCGGCGAGTCTTGGGGTGACTCGGCGAGTTGGGTCGCGATATGGGAGTTTTCAGAGTTGAGGGACTCGATGAGTCAGCGGGCTGACTCGGCGAGTAGGGTCAGTCAGGAAGTTTGACTTTGACTGAGGACTTTGGCTTTGACCAAGAGTTGACCAGTTGACTTCCAGGGGTAATTTGGTAATTATTGGTATTTATTGAGTTCGGTCTTTTGGTATTGTCAGTGGTGGAGTTCATGTCAGAGGTTGGAGCAGCGTGATCTTATCTTTTCAGTCAGTAGTTGCAAGGTGAGTTATCCTCACTATATCGACAGGGTCTAAGGCACCAAGGCCGGCCCGTTATCGGATTGTAATCCGGGCATCGTTATTATGTTGTTGCTTTGCTATGTTTGCATCCTGGTAGTTAGGATGGTATATGTTAGCCTCGGCACGTCTGAATGTTTATGTGCACATGGTTGTTGGACTGGGGTTGGGTTGAGGCGGGTCCTGCTTTGTGCTGTAGGCCAACATACCCAGGGCGGACCGGTTATCCCGAAGTCCCAGCGAGCGGTCCGGATAGGATGTAGGCCCCACGAGGGCGGACCAGACGTGCCGAGGCTCGGAGGGTGGACCAGGCCGACTGAAGGCCCGGTGCGTGCGGACCAGTCATATTGTAGACTCAGAGAGTGGACCAGGTGGGTTGAAGGCCCGGTGCGGGTAGACCAACCACACTAAAGACTCGATGGATATGGCTAGACTCGGAGGGTGGACCAGGTGGACTGAAGGCCCGGTAGGGCGGAGTAGTCACACAGTAGACCCGAAGTGCATGGTTGTTTTGTTCGGTTATGTTATGTTATGCGTGGTATATGTGGTTGGTATTTTGGGGGTATCTCACTAAGCTTTCGGGCTTACAGTTGTGGTTTAATGTTTTTCAGGTACTTCAGGAGATCGTGGCAAGACGAAGGCGTGATCATACCGCTCCTCATGTTTATGTTGTACGATATGGTTCTGGGAAGACTCTGATAATAATTGTATTGAAAACCTTTTTGTAATGACTTAACGAAACTGGGTTGTTTTGAAAAATTTAAATTGGCTTGAATTTTTAGAGTGTTACAGAGAGAGTATGAACACTTGTAGAAATCGGCCACCTTTGCTCACACACACTAGTGCCATTTCAAGTGCCAAGGACTCCTTTATATAGTGTGGTGGATTAGCGTTACATTCATGTAAACCCTAATACCCATGACCTTTCATTTCAATGAGATCCATGGGTTAAAGCTCCATGGACTATCCATGGACATTCCATGCAAGCCTAGCCCATTCTAAATAAGCAATAACCCACACTATATAAATACAAGAGTCCATATTTAACTAGTCACCTTTTTTTATCACCAAATTAATTCTAAATTAATTCTAGATCAATACTAATTAAATAATATGATTTCATATTAATATATTAGAACTTATAATATATTAATAAATAATAACTTATATGATTCTCAAAAGATTATCCATATAAATTGTTCGGGTGAAGTGCAACCCTAATGGACCATGTCGGGTCGGGTCAAGTACATCTTAAATATAGTTATAGACTTAGGGGCTGTTTGGCAGGATCTAAATTTTTAAGAGATCTAAATTTCTAAGAGGGTCTGAAATTTTAAGAGCTGAATGTTTAACATGCTGTTTGGTTGGGACCTCTGAATTGCTATGCTAAATTATTAAAATAACCATTTTACCCTTCTGTTTTATTTGTTTATTTAATTCAACTGTTTGTTTAGAAAATAACCTAACAAATTTCTTAAATACGTATTAAAAAAAATATAAACACCATATAAAATCCAAATTTAGCAAGTTTATTCTTACATAATGCATAAAAATACAAGTTTATTGTTACATTATGCATTTAACTCAACTAAAACTACGACATAAACAAGGATTTATAAAAAAATTTACAAACTACCATAACTTATACATCCTCTATGTCATTTATTAATAATAAACCACACAAAAAGTAGCATAGCATAAATTTTCCAGAATTGTGCACCAAACCAACATCTAAAGACATTTCAAAACAAAAGTTGATACTTGAATACATCCTTTCAAAACTCAACATTCATTCAACAAATATAATGAATCTATATAAATCATCTACCTACGATTACACAATATCCCCCATAATCAACCACCAAAATCTCACTATCAACTATTTCTTCAATCTTCGTTTTGACATTATCAACAACTGATTACACAAAATCATCATCTTCTCAAGTAGTTCAATACTTGTTTCTTCAATTGCTTTTATAATCAATTCACTGATTAATCTTGCTTCTTTTTTACTCCATTGTTTCTTGTATCAAACCACAAGTCAACCTGTATGAAAATATTGTATACAACCAGGGGCGGAACCAGAAACTTTCATAAGGGGTAGCACAAAATATAAAAAAACTGTTGTACAACCATTGTACCACCGCGCCTTTGGCTGATATTTTGATTTTTTTCCATTATAATTGCCTAGTGAACGATACTTCAACACATTAATAAAGAACTACAACATATTTTAAGTTTGATCCACAAAAACATAGCTTGATGCATCAGATAAAATAATGATCTCCAACTCCAAATGAGCTCTGCCATAAAATAAATAAACAAACCCACATCATTTATCAAACACATATAGAGACCCAATTAAGAAGATATCATATTGCCTTTGTTTTAGAGAAAAAGGATAAACCTAAACTATGCTCAGTCTAACTTACTACTTTCTACAAATTAACGTCTACATATATAAAATCAAAAACGGAAATCGACTAAATTGTAAAGGGATTAAAGAATTTCTAGAAATTGGTTTGCAGAAATCAGCGTATTGTTCGGTTTCATTTGTTGTTGGGATACATATGTGGACTGGGGGTTTCACTTCCAGCGGAGATGGCAGCACCGGGGGAGAAAGTGGCCACTTAATGGTGGAGAGGATGGCGGAATCAGAGATGTAGAGGGAATGACTTTTATGAAAGAAAGAGAATAAGGAAAGAAGTGAGATATTAGGGCAAACTACAACTTTACCAGTAGACAATGTCGAGGGAGAAGCAGGACCTACAAACGAAGGCGGCATAAACGAAGCAGTCGGAGGTGGCGGAATCCGGTGATGGTGGTGGCTTTGCAGATCCAACGGAGGCATACGGCTGATGTCGGAGGGTTGCAAACTGTCACAACCAGGAACTTCGATTCCTTGTAAAAATTTAACAATGATAACAAATGTGAACCAACAATGTGAAAGCATGTAGGATGCTTATTCAATAACAACAGAATTTCAATCAAACACTTCATACAAGCACTGCAAATAGTCAACAAATAATTGGAAACCCTAGAAATCCCGGTTTAAGTCCATTCTGGACTAGGATTTCCTTATTGGGCCTATTGGGACAATAAGCTACCAATTTGACTATCTTGGGCTTAGAACTCTTAAATGGGCTCTAATTGGACCCACTTTCATTTATTTTAACATTTTGGGCCATATTGGGCCTAAAATGAAATAAAATATTTTAATGGGCCTTATTGGACCATAACAAATCCAATTAACCTAAATGGGCCATAAAATTTATTCTCTTTGACAAATTGGGCCCTAAGGCACCCTAGGAGCCCAATGGGCCGAAAAACAATCAATATGGGCCCATTATTTGGATTTAAGCACCAAAGGCTCAACAATTCATTTTTTTCTTCCTTTCTCTCGGCTCATCTATATATATATATATATATATATATATATATATATATATATAATGTCACATCCCAAAACCATGAACGGCGGAAACGTTCTGGGGCGGAGGACGTCATGTACAGTATCACAACAATAAAAAGTAGTACACAAGCAACAACATCATCCATTGCATTAATAATATAATTTTAATACAAGTATGTTCTGTTAAATTATGATAAACACTAAAGCATAAATCAAAATAAAAGATGCGTCTTGAACGAGCACCATCTTCCCTGAACCTTGCATTGGTACCTGTCTATGGTTGACCTGAGGATACAAGTTATTTTGAAAGAGAGTATCAGCTTTAAAGCTGGTGAGATCATAAGCATTTTAGTGTCTTAATTTATATGAAAGTACTTGTATGTATTTGAAAAGTAAGTATTTGTACGAATGTGAAATGTAAGTATGAAAACGTTTTGAACATCCTAGAAAGCCCTATGCTTCCTACTGAGGGTAGCCTTCTACCAAGGCATCTAGTGTCTATGTGTGTGTCTCTTGTAATAGTGTGTATTTTCCCAAATTTGACTATCATTAACCAAAAATATAGTTCCTACATTACCATGTATCATGTGAATGTTCACGAAGTGAATGTAATAGGAAAATGAAATAGTACTATGGTGTAGTATCGAATAACTACAACTTTACTAACTACCTTAAGTCTATTGTAATCTTATAAGTACTGTAGTATTTGTAATAAGTGACTACTTTTGTACTCCTATTGCCTTATTTGAGGGATAAGGCCTAATGTGATGGTTAGATCCCAGGCTAAACGCTCCCCTATCTAAGAGATTTTGGGACCTACACCCGACCTCTGCATGTATGCAAGCCGTAAACATCCACATTACTATGATCGTGTATACCCGATATAACTATCACAATGCGTTGTGATTCATCGGTATAGTTAGATCCTGAACTTGTTCTATGCTATAGCACCTAGTGATGTCTGTCCTATTATCGTATATGTAAACGCACTCATGTAAACGTATATATGTAAAGGTACTCATGTAAGCGTAATCATGTAAACATATCTATGTAATAGTATAGTAATGTACTGTAATGTTCTGCGTGTGCTAGCTGTAATGTGTGTTCTCTCTCTGTCTAGCATGTATAGTAACGTATTGTGTGTACTAGCTGTAATGTGTGTTCTCTCTCTATCTAGCAAATATAGTAATGTATTGTGTGTACTAGCTGCAATGTGTGTTCTCTCTATCTAGCAAGTAGTGACTCATGAATGAACTGACACATTGTATGATATCGCGTTCTAGTAATAGTTCTAGTATCTTCCTAAAGTACCCATATGGTAGCTTACTAGTAATGTAACTGGTATGTATGAACATGGAAGTATACCGTTGCTACCCAAGGGTACTGAATGAACTGGAAGAACGTTTATGTAGCACCTGGTTCCTGGTATGCAAGATTTATCTGAGAATTTTGTATTTTGGCCTTGGACTCGGCGAGTTGGAGGCCCGACTCGCCGAGTAGAGATGAGACTTGGGACGTGGTTAAGTTGGCGACTCAGCGAGTCTATATTATGGACTCGTCGAGTCCGCGCTATCTGATGAAACCCTAATTTCCAAAGGTTTGCACCCTATTTAAACCGACCATTTGCGCCCCAACTCCGCCCCCTTCACCCTCAGAAGCTCTCCATACACTCTAACCCTTGTTCTTGTGAGTTTGAGGCTTTTTAGTGTGTTTTCTTGAAGATTTTGAGAAGGAAGAGGAGTAGATCAAGAGGAAGGGAAGGAAGCCAAGCATCTTCGTGTTCTCTCAGCAATTGCTTTGAGGTATAACTTGTTTTCCCTCTGTTTCCATGCTTATTACTCCATTAAAGACCTTCTTGAACCATGTCCCAAGCTTGGTTGTGCATTGTTGGTTGATTTAAGTTGTTAGCCTCTAGATCTAGACCCTATTCAGTCCCTGGAGCTTGGATCTGCTGCCTTTATGGAGTCATATTGCACACAAGCCCTAGATCTACCCCTTTTGGTGCACTTTGAGCCTTAAAACCTTTATTGGTAACGATCTACACGTAAAGTTGGAAACTTTACAAGTAGAGACGGGATTACAAGTCAATTGATTGGATAAGGACTCGGCGAGTTGGGGATCCAACTCGGCGAGTCGGGTCAACTGAAAGTTGACTTAGGCTTTGACTTTCAGCTTGATCAAGGGTAAAATGGTCAATTTACCTGAGGGTCAGTTAGCAGTGTTTGATTGAGTGTTTTGTGGGAATTATAGCCGGAGGATTTCCAGAGCAGCAGCAGCAGCAGACAGTCAATTCCCACACAGACCAACAGCTATTTCGAAGTGAGTTTCCTTCTAGTAGGAACAGGTCTAAGGCACCAAGGCCGACCCGTGTAGACGAGATGTTAGCACTAGAGTGTGGGTCGAGCCCGTATCTCTGTGTTTAGTTGATTATGATATATGTGCCAGTATGATAGAGTTGTCTATACTTGTTGGCTATGTGATACTTGTATATTATGAGTTAGCGGTTGAGTGTGGGCAAGGCCCGTATCTCTTCGAGAATGGAGTGTGGGCTAGGCCCGTATCTCCCAGATAGTAGAGTGTGGGCGAGGCCCGTATCTCCCGGCTAGCAAAGTGAGTGCAGGGCCCGTATCTTCATGAGTGTGGGCGAGGCCCGTAACTCCTAGGTGAATGTTGTATGTTATATGCTTGCATGGTATGAGGTATTATAGGGGAGCTCACTAAGCTTCGTGCTTACGTTTTTCAGTTTTGGTTTCAGGTACCTCTGCAGCCAAGGGAAAAGAGTCGGCGCGGTAGCGGCATATCACACACACGCTTTTGTTTCCGCACTATGGATTTCTGGGATGTACTCTGAATTGTTACTATGATATTACCGGTTTTCAGACATGGATTATTATCATGAATGTTTTGTAATGATGTTTTTATGTTTTAACCTAAATTAAAAATGAAATTTTTAACCGGTATTTTTGGGGTGTTACAAGTTGGTATCAGAGCCCTGGTTTGAGGGATTCGGACACACCTTCGGGGGTGTCTGAACTCAAATCAAGGGATTAAAAGATTTTGCAAAAGAAAATGTTCTTTAAAAGGTTAAGTAAAGTGTTTTAAGATGGAACAAAGTGTGTGATGTGCACGACCGGCTGAGCTCAAGTAAGTATTCCCCAAAGTACCCATAGAAGTTTATATTGTGTTTATCAGTTTCAGTAGAACAGCATGCTAGAATAGGACTAAGGATCTAGGAGTGATGCCTTATGTGTGCTTCAGTGTATGAAAATTGCAAGCTAGAATTGAGTAGACAGCAGAAGGATAGCCCGTTAGTATATGCCTGATAGTACGAGTTTAGCTCTGTATGCTAGATCAGTTTCTCTCTATGAGAGCAGATTCGCTTGAGATTGTTCCCTTAGTTTGAATGTTGCTTGCTTTGTGCTTTGTGGGACTCTGAGTGGTGGAAGTTAGACATTAGGTGAATACGTCACGTCACATGTGATCAGGGTTGAATAATCTTAGAGTGCTGGATTTGGCCCTATTGCGCAGCTCTCGTTTGAGTCTAACCGTAGATGGGACGAGTCTGTTACTCGAAGGATTATCCGAGCCTCACCACATGTGATGGTATTCTGGTAATGGTTAATTGGCATTACTAAGAGGCCTTCAGCAGCTGAGGACCTGGTAGGGTGGAGCCTGAGATTTCCCTAGGGCAAGCCTAGGATGAGTATAGCGGTGATCAGCAGTAGTGAAAGGGATCTGGTGGAGTCGAGGCAGTCCTTGAAGAAGGTACGATAGTATGGGCCCGTACTACTGAAAGCAGAGGATCCGTACCCGAACTAAGGAGGGATGAGATAAGACCAGGGAACTTGTAGTAGTTGTGATCCCTCAAGAAGTAGCAGTATCACTAACCATTGTTATTATGTATTGCAGAATGGTGGTACTTCGATCGAGGCCGATTGATGGCGGTTTAGGAGAGGGGTCAGGTTCGGGATCAGGTTCCGAGCTGGTAGATGAGGGACTACGCGAGTTCATCGCGTCGAGAGATCACCAGGGGTATCCTTGAGTCGACTCCCATTATCTTCGGGTTGATCAAGGAAGGGATCATCAAGTTGATGGAAGATCACCTCCGGGCATTCAGGAGTGACATGGCATCTGGCCAGTCGGGATCTCGCACACTGTCCATTAAGGACTTTAGGGGCAATGGTGCGCCGGATTTCCACGGGATGAAAGACCCCATTGCTGCCAGGCGATGGATCGCAGACATCGAGTCTGCACAGTTGACTAGCTTCTGCCCCTAGGGGTCGAAAGTGAGGTATGCAGCAGGGTGTTTACGAGACCAAGCTCAAGATTGGTGGGAGTCTATGGGTGACTCGTTGGGAGCCTTAGCTATCGAGGCTATGACCTGATCGGACTTTGTGGCCAGGTTCAGGGAAGAGTTCACGCCAGCTGTCGAGCTTCAGCAGCTGGCCAGAGAGTTCTTGGATATGAGGCAGACGACGGAGACTGTGGCGGAGATCACCGCCAAGTTCTGGGAGAGGGCTTTGTTGGTGCCCCATATTGCGGGTTATGAGGATATGAGGAGGGCCCGTTATCATGACATGCTACGGGCCGACGTCCGGGAGCATGTTAGCTTTTCAGCTTGCCCTACCCTGGAGTCCATGATTGCCAGGGCAAGGGAAAGGGAGATCGATTTAGAGCACATCAGGAAGAGGAAAGCAGAGGCGGGGCAGGTGGTTGGGGCTTCAGGGAAGAAGCCCAGGGGATCATATCGGAGGCCGAAAGGCCAAGGGGGACCTGGCCGCTGCAGGAAATGCGGCAGGACGCATGAGGGAGCATGTAGGGAGCGTGTAGGATGGGATCAACAGGCTGCTACAAGTGCGGCAAGGCAGGGCACTTCAGCAGGGATTGTACTACTTCAGTTTCGGCTATTCAGACATCGGAGTTGTTGTGTTTTCACTGCAACCAGAGGGACCACAAGAAGGCCAATTTCCCCCAGTTGACAGCACTGTCGCTAGTAAGGGCGCCAGCTCCAGTGACCTTGCGGATCACTGATGGCCGGCAAGGCAAGGCAGAGGCTCCGGTGGTGAGGAGCTGGGCATTTCAGTTGACTACCGAGGAGGCACGCGCCGCACCCGACGTGATGACGGGTATGATTCTTTCACTCTACTTTGTTTTATGATGTTATGATATTGATATGTGCTCTATATGTATATGTATGCATTAGGATCGTTCCATGTGAACGGCATTCCAGTTCAGGTGTTGTTCGACTCGGGTGCCTCCCGATCATTTGTTTCCATTGCGCTTAGCAAGAAGTTTCCTGAGTCTTCAGGCATATTGGATTGCCCTTTAGAGGTAGAAATTGCTGATGATCGATAGGTGCGAGCATCGATGGTGTTTCGCGATTGCGTATTGCGTTTGTTTGAGGAGCGCTACTTGGTAGACTTGGTTCCCATTCCATTGCGCGGGAACAAGGTGATTATAGGCATGGATTGGTTGAGCCCTAATGGGGCGGTGATAGATTGCGCACAGTAGCTAGTGCGAGTCAGGAACCCAGGTGGGGGAGAGTAAGTGATTCATGGTGAGAGGCCACATTGCGGACTCACTGTATGTTCAGCAGCGAGGGCTAGACGGTATCTTCAGCAGGGATGCGCAGGATATGTCGGGTATGTGATGGATACCCGGGAGGCGGGTAAGGCGACAGTGAGCGAGGTTCCGGTGGTTCGAGATTTCGCAGATGTTTTCCCAGAGGAGCTTCCTGGGATACCTCTGGAGTGACAGGTGGAGTTCAGGATTGACCTCGTTCCTGGTGCGGCACCGATAGCCAAGGCACCGTATTGGTTGGCTCCTCCCGAGATGCAGGAGTTGTCTACGCAGCTGCAGGAGCTGCTAGACAAGGGATTTATCTGTCTGAGCAGTTCACCCTGGGGAGCCCCGATCCTGTTTGTAAAGAAGAAGGACAGGTCGCACTGGATGTGCATAGACTACCGGGAGCTGAATAAGGTAACGGTGAAGAACCGTTACCCACTCCCGAGGATTGATGATCTCTTTGACCAACTTCGGGGAGTGTCTTGGTTTTCCAAGATCGATTTGCGTTCGGGTTATCACCAGATGAGGGTCAAAGAGGAGGATGCGCAGAAGACCGCGTTTCGGACAGACTATGGCCACTATGAGTTCGTGGTGATGCCGTTTGGGCTCAACAATGCTCCTGCCGCATGCATGGACCTCATGAACCGTGTGTGCTGGCCGATGCGAGATTGGTCTGTGATAGTTTTCATTGACGACATCTTGGTTTATTCCAAGACACAGGAGGAGCATGAGGAGCGTCTGAGAGAAGTTTTGGAGACCCTAAGGAGGGAGAGCTTGTATGCCAAGTTCTCCAAGTGCGAGTTTTGGTTGCGCGAGGTGCAATTTCTCAGACAACTTGTCAACCAGAACGGAATTCTGGACGATCCGGCCAAGGTCAAGGCAATGATGAGATCGGAGGTTCCGAAGTCTCCATCTGAGATTCGGAGTTTCCTAGGATGGGCAGGCTATTATCGGAGATTCAGTCAGGACTTCTCCAAGATAGCCGTACCCCTGACGCGGCTGACGAAGAAAGTCGTAGTCTTTCGGTGGGGACCCGAGCAGCAGGCTGCGTTTGAGACGCTGAGACAGAGATTGTGCGAGGCGCCAATCTTAACCCTGCCAGAGGGGGGTTAGGATTTTGTGGTTTACTGTGATGCGTCCATTTCAGGGTTGGGTGTGGTACTGATGCAGATGGGGCATGTCATTGCTTACGCTTCGAGGCAGCTCAAGCCTCATGAGGCGAACTACCCGACGCATGATTTGGAGTTGGGGGCAGTTGTTTTCGCCCTCAAGATTTGGCAACATTACCTCTTTGGAGTCCGGTGTACCATCTACACAGACCACAAGAATTTGAGGTACCTCATGGATCAGCCAAATCTGAACATGAGGCAACGTCGGTGGTTGGACGTGGTGAAGGATTATGATTGTGAGATCCTTTACCACGCAGGGAAGGCCAACGTGGTGGCCGATGCGCTTAGCCGCATGGCGGCACCGATCACGGATATTTGTATAAGGATGACTGTGGTGACTCCCCTGTTGGAGCAGATTCGGGAGGCTCAACAGGAGACTATGAAGGAGGAGCATCGGAAGAGTGAGTGAATAGTGGGTCAAGTCACCTCTTTCGATTATGATAGCCGGGGGTTGTTGACACTACACCGTAGGGTGTGGGTGCCTTATCATGGAGGCGCACGCCAGATCTTGATGGAGGAGGCGCACAAATCCCGATTCTCCATTCATCTAGGGGCGACGAAGATGTACCGGGATCTTCGCCTAGACTATTGGTGGCCCTGCATGAAGCGGGATGTGGCGTGTTACGTCGAGCGGTGCTTGACCTGTAGGAAGGTCAAGGCCGAACATCAGAGGCCGCATGGTAAGATGTAGCCGTTGGATATTCCACTGTGGAAATGGGAAGATATCACGATGGATTTTATCACGAAGCTTCCCAGGACTGCGCGTGGAGTAGATTCGATTTGGGTCATCGTGGATCGATTGACCAAGAGCGCCCACTTTATTCCGATCCAGGAGAGCATCTCGGCCGAAAAGCTGGCCGATATCTACATCAGGGAGATAGTAGCGCGATACGGGGTGCTAGTGTCAGTGATATCAGATCGAGATGTGTGGTTCACTTCTAGGGTTTGGAAGAGGTTTCATGAGGAGTTGGGCACTCATCTACATTTTAGCACCGCCTTTCACCCGCAGACGGATGGTCAGAGCGAGCGGACCATCCAGACTTTGGAAGATATGTTGCGGGCATGCGTGCTAGATTTTGGTGGTAGCTGGGATACCTATCTTCCCTTGGCAACAATAGCTACCACGCGCGTATTGACCGCCCTCCATTCGAGTTGTTGTACGGTCGGAGGTGCAGGACACCGATATGCTGGGGGGAGGTTGGCCAGAGGGTCATGGGGAGCACCGAGGTGGTGCTCAAGACGACCGAGAGGATCCAGCAGGTTTGGAGCAGGATTTAGATTGCTCAGAGTCGACAGAAAAGTTACGCCGACAAGCGTCGATCTGACATGGAGTTCCAAGTCCGGGATATGGTTCTCCTGAAGGTGTCGCCTTGGAAAGGTGTCATTCGATTCAGGAAGCGGGGCAAGTTGGGCCCGAGATTCATCGGACCGTTCATGGTTGTAGCTCGAGTGGGTAAGGTGGCGTATAGGCTGGATCTTCCAGTCGAGCTCAGCCAGATCCACAACACTTTTCATGTTTCTCAGCTGCGGAAGTGCCTAGTGGACGATTCAACAGTAGTGCCGATAAAGGATAGACAGGTTGATGACAGCCTGAATTACATTGAGCGCCCAGTCGCAATCCTCGACAGGAAGTCGAAGGACTTGAGCAATAAGCGAGTGGAACTCGTAAAGTTGCAATGGCGGCACCGGAAGGGATCAGAGTGGACGTGGGAGCCCGTGGAGGAGATGATGGAGCATTACCCCGAGCTGTTTCAGGATCGAGCAGCAGACTTCGAGGACGAAGTCTAAAATAAGTGGGGGAGATTTGTAGCACCTGGTTCCTGGTATGTAAGATTTATCTGTGAATTTTGTATTTTGGCCTTGGACTCGGCGAGTTGGAGGCCCGACTCGCCGAGTAGAGACGGGACTTGGGACGCGGTTAAGTTGGCGACTCGGCGAGTCCATATTATGGACTCGGCGAGTTCGCGCTGTCTGATGAAACCCTAATTTCCAAAGGTTTGCACCCTATTTAAACTGACCATTTGCGCCCCAACTCCGCCCCCTTCACCCTCAGAAGCTCTCAATACACTCTAACCCTTGTTCTTGAGAGTTTGAGGCTTTTTAGTGTGTTTTCTTGAAGATTTTGAGAAGGAAGAGGAGTAGATCAAGAGGAAGGGAAGGAAGCCAAGCATCTTCGTGTTCTCTCAGCAATTGCTTTGAGGTATAACTTGTTTTCCCTCTGTTTCCATGCTTATTACTCCATTAAAGACCTTCTTGAACCATGTCCCAAGCTTGGTTGTGCATTGTTGGTTGATTCAAGTTGTTAGCCTCTAGATCTAGACCCTATTCAGTCCTTGGAGCTTGGATCTACTGCCTTTATGGAGTCATATTGCACACAAGCCCTAGATCTACCCCTTTTGGTGCACTTTGAGCCTTAAAACCTTTATTGGTAACGATCTACACGTAAAGTTGGAAACTTTACGTGTAAACCAGGCCCTAGGAGCCCAGATCTGTAAATGGCATGGACTGGATTTGAGCAAAATCGCGTATATGGCTTTTGCATGAAGCAGACTCGGGGAGTCGCTCATCTGACTCGGTGAGTCTGGTCGCGAGTCTCCGAGTTTGTCCCCTTTTTGTTGTGTCGAGTTGAGTAGTGAGTCCTGGGTGGACTCGATGAGTTGGTATCCGAACTCACCCATGAAGGAACTCGGCGAGTCAACTCCCTGACTCAGCGAGTTCAAGGCAATCTTCTTAGATCAAGAACAGACTCGGCGAGTTGTTCATACAACTCGGCGAGTCACAGCAGAAATTGTTCATCGGATGAAGATGAACTCGGCGAGTTGTTCATACAACTCGGCGAGTAGGATGAAGGACTTGGACATCAGTTTAGAAGGAGAACTCGTTGAGTCAGCGCCCAACTCGACGAGTAGAGACGGGATTACAGGTCAATTGATTGGATAAGGACTCGGCGAGTTGCGGATCCAACTCGGCGAGACGGGTCAATTGAAAGTTGACTCAGGCTTTGACTTTCAACTTGATCAAGGGTAAAATGGTCAATTTACCCGAGGGTCAGTTAGCGGTGTTTGATTGAGTGTTTTGTGGGATTTATAGCCGGAGGATTTCTGGAGCAGCAGCAGCATCAGACAGTCAATTCCCACACAGACCAGCAGCTATTTCGAGGTGAGTTTCCTTCCAGTAGGAATGGGTCTAAGGCACCAAGGCTGACCCGTGTAGAGGAGATGTTAGCATTAAAGTGTGGGCCAAGCCCGTATCTCTGGGTTTAGTTGATTATGATATATGTGCCAGTATGATAGAGTTGTCTATACTTGTTTTCTGTGTGATACTTGTATATTATGAGTTAGCGGTTGAGTGTGGGCAAGGCCTGTATCTCTCCGAGAGTGGAGTGTGGGCTAGTCCCATATCTCCCAGATAGTAGAGTGTGGGCGAGGCCCGTATCTCCCGGCTAGCGAAGTCTGGGTAGGGCCCGTATCTTCATGAGTGTGGGCGAGGCCCGTAACTCCTAGGTGAATGTTGTATGTTATATGCTTGCATGGTATGAGGTATTATGAGGGACCTCACTAAGCTTCGTACTTACGGTTTTCAGTTTTGGTTTCAGGTACCTCTGCAGCCAAGGGAAAAGAGTCGGCGCTGTAGCGACATATCACACACACGCTATTGTTTCCGCACTATAGATTTCTGGGATGTACTCTGAATTGTTACTATGATATTACCGGTTTTCAGACATGGATTATTATCATGAATGTTTTGTAATGATGTTTTTATGTTTTAACCTAAATTAAAAATGAAATTTTTAACCGGTATTTTTGGGGTGTTACAGTTTATGCCTATATATGTACACATGATATATAACTAATATTTAAACGACCTCCGGACGGGTACCCGATATCCCACCAGACCACATCTCAAGCGCGAAAAGGAAATAGGGTGGGCAGGCCTTCCTAAGCCTTTTAAACATTGTTTATATAACTATACATACGTAGACATGCAAATGATAATATGAAAGCATAAGATAAGTTTTGTAAAACCTTTGAACATGATTACTATCTAAGAAAAGGTCGACATGATGTCAGCCCATAAAACGGGTTGAAAGCATGTGTTTGATAAAACAGTTTAAGTATAAAGAAACATTTGTTTTGAAACATAACTATAAATGAGTTTGAAATGAAACATATAGTGTAAAATGAACAGTTTAATAAGGAGTTTTAAACATATAAAATGTTTATGAAAATCATTTGATGCAAACTGTTTGGTAAAACGGCTAATGAGTAGCAAATCATTTGAATGCTGCTTATTAATCACATGCGATTGATATAATAACTAGGGGTATGAACTCACCTATAGTGAGTGGTACGGATGAACTGAAGATGTAGGATTGCTAGGTGTCAAGTGAAGTCTTGAACACACTCTATGATCCTAGTTAACATATAATATCACATATATGTATCGAATTAGTCTTTGAACAACTAATAAACAAGTCAAGACACACTACGACATGCTAAACACCTTTATCAAGTGTTATTAGCCTCTAGGATTGCATCTAAGTGTGGTAGGGAAAAACCTATTGTGTGTAGGGTTCAGGAAAAACTCCATAATGGAGTTCATGGCCCTAATGTCACTAAAAATGAGTTTACAGTCATAAACTCAAGAGTTTACGGCCGTAAGCTCATACTTACATGACCAATTGATGTTTGAGGCTCTATAAGACCCTAAGAAGCATTTCTACTTAATATCATGGTCTTTGGAAGAGTTTAGGGCATCATATAACTTCGTTTAGAAGTTCACGGCCCTAGGACCAAACCCCTTGGAGATGACGGCCGTAATCTCCCTTGGAAGGGTGTTTTTGGTGATTTCAAGTCCCTAATTCAACTAAGAACTAATCTAGGCTAGTGTCCAAGGCTTTAGGAGAGTTTAAAGCACCCTTTGGCCTCTTTGTTTGGAGTTCACGGCCCTGGAACTTCTTGGGCCATGAACACCTTACTCTTGGTGTTCTAGGGCTGTTTTCTAGTCCTAAACACGTTAGGGTACAAGCGTAAACTAGTTTCATTGCAATAGGAAGGGACTAGGGCACTCTTTGCCCCATAAACAAGGGTTTACGGTCCAATATGTTCTTGGGCCGTAAACTCTCTAATCTTGTTGTTTTCCTATGATTTCTAGTGTATTAGACGCATATCAAGCCTTATAACACCCTAGGATAGAAGTACTCATGATTTGGGATGAAAGCCCAAAGATCCTTGAGAGAGAAATCGACTTTTCTCTAGTTGGAAATGTAACTAATGAATAAATATGGCTCAGAATCCTATATATACTCCTGGGGTTTTTGGCAGAAAATATGTTTATTCAGGCATTGAATTCTAATATCATGAAGCTTTGGAATAATAGAGTTGCACAATACCCTAGTGCATTCTCTCTCTTGATATCTCATCAAGTGTAAATCCTAAAATACTCAAACTTATACCAAAAAGTCTGAATATTTACTGCAGCTGTTCTAACTTCTATTGACTTGATATGGTTTGTACCGAATGGAAATTTCAGGTTGTCACATTATCCACCTGTTGAAGGGAATTTCGTCCCGAATTTAGAATTTAGGTAAGGATGTAGGTATGAATGATCGAGTCATGAGGTGGGGAACTTCCTAATCCATTGGTTCTCACGCTCCTAAGTGAATTCGGGTCCTCGGTTGGTATCCCAAGGAACCTTCACTAACGGGCAACGGCGTTGCTTCATCCGTTTGACCTCTCGGTCGAGGGTCACTACGGTTCTAATACGAAGGCGAGGATCTCGTTAATCTCGATCTCATCGAGTGGGCTTACGAGAGTCCTAACGGGAAGGTACGGTTTCAAGATCGAGACGCGAAGAGTAAAACGTACGTTACTGAGTTCGCGGAGTAGATCTAGTCTGTGAGATACAGGTCCAATTCTGGTAAGAATCTCGGAGGTCCTGACTATCTTGGATTTAGCTTTCCACGCGACACGAAGCGTATTAAGCCATTCCCAGAGTGAGTTTTCCTAAAGAATTTGGTCTCTCACTTGGAATTCCAAAGGTTCTTTTTCTTGCTTAACTTCCCAATCAAGGGCAACCCCTTGCTGGGTCAAATTCGTAAGGTTTCTGTAATTTGAGCGGACTTCTGAATGGACTATGATAGTAGGTCTGCAAGACCTAGAATTTGGCAAATTTCTGTCAGCGTCTACGGTGCCGACAAATTCCCAACGGTTATGGATAAATTGACAGAGTACTCAAGAACTTCCACATCACTAATAGTGTGTCTTAGGAAATTTTGACTCTTTAATTCAAAAACTCGTGTTCAGAGAAATTTGCGAAAAGTATCTTCGAGGGTAATGTTTCCATGGGTTCCTTTTTACTACGAGGGTAGATAAGTAAGTCATTACAAGGAGAATGGCGAACTGATCTAAGTAAGGATGGTGTACCCTATTCATTAAGCTCATGACTACTATAGGCGTATTGGTCCTATCCGATGGGTATCACTATGGATTCGAAGTGTCCGCATCGAGTTCGGAAGGTAGTCTTCAGGACATCCTTTCCTAGCACTCGAACTGGTGATATTCGGATCTCAGGTCCTTTTCTAAAAGGTAACTCGTTCCTTACGTTTTCTCAACTGATTCATCTATGCGAGGAAGAGATAACGATTTCTAATGAAAAATCTTGACGGAGTCCTCGATAGCCGAGGTACATACGATGCAATCCGTCGATCTCTGGAAGAATAACACCGAAGTTCTCCAGGGTGAGAAGCCTAGTCTTCCAATTCTATTTTGTGTAGTTCGCTAAGTTGTCTGGACTGTTCTTGTATCTCCGTAGGTGTTTAGACTGAAGGCCAATCTGTTTATAGAAGTCGTACTGGGTTCTAAGTTTGTTCACATAAGGATGCGATTACTCATAGTCTTGGGCAGTACTCCATCCTAAAGTTCATTTTAGAATCCATACATGGTTCAACGATCACAATCTCGTGTATACGAGTCGTATATAATTAAGATTGAAAAGATAGTCGAATAACTGATTCTTCCTTAAGCTCTCATCCTATCGAGGAAAAAGAAGTTAAAGCGAAATCATCAATTCTAAACCTGTAGAACCTTGATTATATCGCCCCTATGTATACATTCTTCAGCGACAGATCAACCGTATGGATCTTTGGATTGAACTTGACATACTGTACGAGTGGTACTTTGGGGATTTCTTTGGAAATCAAAAGAACTATGAGGTACTCCAAGCATGAGTACTTCGGTGTTTTGATATGACGACTTCGTTGGAAAGGCGATTTCGAAGAAAGAGATGTACGTATGAAACTGGTTTTGTGCGGATCACAGTGAATCTAGTTGTATGATAATGTCGGAATCATAAGGAAAATTAAAGATATTAGATTTGAACATAAGGAGTTACAGACAAAACACAACCGTGCAACCATCAACAGAGTACAATACTTTAGACTCACTACAAGACTATTGCTGCGAATAAGGTATACTACAAAAGACAAGTACAAGCAGCACGAGCATCCCCTTTACTGACGGGATCTCGCAAAAGGTAAAACTCTAGTTGCACTAGTTTTGGATGGTTTATAAGTCTGTTACAACAAAACGCCTTAATTACATTAATGAGGGTCCGACGTAGTTTCTCCTGCAGTTGTGATCCTGAGAATCTTCCCATCAGCATCCGAGTTCTTCGCTATCGGGCAATCCTTCTTGAGGTGTCCAATTTCACCGCATTGGTGACATATCTGGACAGCACCAACATTGGTGGTGGAAGTGAGGTGTTTATCCAGTGTTATGTGGAAACGAGTGCCTTCCTCATTACTCCACCTTGGAAATTGCTTCCTAAAGCGTTCAGCTTTATCACTACTTTTGTGTGTAGGGTTGGTCCCGATGACAGGGACTTGAGTGATGGGTCATGCTGGTGCTCCACAGTTACTAGAATGGTGCCCTATCTTCGGGAGTTTTCCCTCGTATGGCCTTCTCGGTACGGGGATGGCAGGGGTTTCCACTTGTTGTTGCTGCATGGCAAGTTTTTGGGATTTCTTGCGTTCTTTCTGGGCGTGGCACTTTCGTTTCTTGTTCTCTGCTTTTTGGCTTTGCGAGCCTGTGTCTGTTACCATTTGACGACTTCCTGGATGGATACCACGATTGGGATTTTCAACCCCATCGTCGGTATTGCTTGTGTTGATAGCGCTTCGATGCGCAAGGACAGCTATCACGACAGCCATCACAGCAGCTGTAACTGCGGTTTGAAAAGTAGCGGCATCCATAGGAAAGGCAGAGGTTTCATTGTTCGGCTGGCTGCTTCCGGATGAAGACATGATTATGTAACACGAAAGATAAGGATTTGGTGAGCGATTCTGGTTGACCCTAGATGTACTTCGATTGCTCAATCAAAGAGCAAGATTATGTTCTAGGAAGTTTGACCTACATCCCTATGATGCAGTCCTAGTACGGAATAGAAGTACGTTCGCGAAGGTTTGACCTACATCCCTATGATGCAGTCCTAGTACTAAGTGGAAGTGTGTTCGTAGAATGGTCTCAAGACGTTTGTCGTTCAAGCCGAGGTATCGATGGTTGGTGAATAACATGACCCAACCACTAAAAGAGACTTGGAAATGTCTCCGGAGCTAACTTGCTATAGTCCAATGACTTGACTAAAGCATGTTTCAGATAGACTCCAATGAAAGTATGATAAGAGTACTTGCATAAAGAATGACATAGAAGTTAGCCGACTGTCAATATCTTTGATATTCATGACGTAAAAGTTCGGGAAAATGACCTTGTAAAAGGTCTTACATCATATCCAGAGAAGATAGTTCTTGACAGCATAAAGACCTAACCAAAAGTACTTACAGTACAAGATAGTTTCATAGAAAATGCCACATCGGGCATAGACAGAAAACGATTTCCTTTTAACAGGGGAAATAAAGTAAAGCATCTACTACTGGCTACGATCATCCCTCTGGTGAACTCGCAGTTCAGCCAGTTGGCGTTCAACATCAAGTAGGTGTCTTTCGTACACCCTCTGGCGTACGCGGAGTTCCATGACTTCGGCTCGTGATTCAGCCAGTGCTTGAAGAAGGGCTTCATGGTCTCTTTCAGATCTCTCACGAGCATCTTCTAGACGAATGGTGCAGAGGGTATGTATCCTCGCATCGGCGACAAGTTCTGTGATCTGATGTAGGGTTGTCCTGCCTTAAATCTCATTTTGGGCCACTCTGCGGACCAAGATTGGCAAGATTCTGTCTGCTGAGCCCCCATTGCTCAGGTCATAAAAGCTTCGGTCACCATTAAATGGCATGGACTGATCTTGTCCTTGGCTCCATGTTTCCAAGCATTCCACCCATGGAGGCGTCGGGCCATGAAAAGCCGGACGAGGGTTAGGAATTGGAACGGGAGCTACCTGGGGTAGGTTCTCAACCTCGGGTTCGGAGTTAGCACTGTCCGAAAGGTCTTCATCATGGTGATCATTCACAGGGATAGGATGATCATTCTCTGGTTCTTCTCCAAACCATCCAACAATGACTTCGTTTGGAAGGTACTGGTTGTCGTGGGGATGGAGTCCAGCCATGTTATCTACGCGAGGATTGGGGTAAGAAAATAATTATTAGACGAACTATCTAGATAATTATTTAGAAAATCTGCATTAGTTACATCACTATTTGTGAAGTGCATACCAATTATATGTAATCTAAATAGGATAGGTCTTCGAATAAGTAACCTTAACTCCAAATTCACAAAGAATAGGTGTAAAGAAAAATTTTCACAGATTCTAAGTCAATAACATCCTAGTTACATATAGGCTTAGTGTATCCACTTAGCAACTATCAACTTAGTAATGAAGATTCCATTTTAGTTCTCAAGTATAAAGTACTTATAGTAACACCAAATACCCCTATAGTATTTTAAGTTTAATGTTATGTTCTACTGTTCTCATTGTGGTATTGTTGGTAAGATTTTAGACTTGTTGCAACCACACAACTACACTTAGGCACATGCTAGCCAACCCTCGGATAATATGGGTGACCAGGCTATATCTTCCCAGTTTTGACCATATGTCTCTAAGTCTACCTGTGTTGTCCAACAATCGTAATTCTTTTGTATTGTCCTAGTGACACTGATTTTAGTATGAATGCAACACGTATACTTAATTAAATATTTTATTATATAAAGTATAAACTCTTGGTCAGAGTATTTTTAATCCCATTGTATTTATAGTCTTTATATCTTTTATGGGTTGATATACTTAATTCACTATAAACAATGTTCTGATACCAATCTGTCACACCCCAAAACCATGAATGGCGGAAACGTTCTGGGGCGGAGGACGTCATGTACAGTATCACAACAATGAAAAGTAGTAAACAAGCAACAACATCATCCATTGCATTCATAATATAATTTTAATACAAGTGTGTTCTGTCAAATTATGATAAACACTGAAGCATAAATCAAAATGAAAGATGCGTCTTGAATGAGCACCATCTTCCCTGAACCTTGCATCAGTACCTGTCTATGGTTGACCTGAGGATACAAGTTATTTTGAAAGAGAGTATCAGCTTTAAAGCTGGTGAGATTATAAGCATTTTAGTGTCTTAATTTGTATGTAAGTACTTGTATGTATTTGAAATGTAAGTATTTGTACGAATGTGAAATATAAGTATGAAAACATTTTGAACATCCTAGAAAGCCCTATGCTTCCTACTGAGGGTAGCCTTCTACCAAGGCATCTAGTGTTTGTGTGTGTGTGTCTTTTGTAAGAGTGTGTATTTTCCCAAATCTGACTATCATTAACCAAAAATATAGTTTCTACATTACCGTGCATAGTGTGAATGTTCACGAAATGAATGTAATGGGAAAATGAAATAGTACTATGGTGTAGTATCGAATAACTACAACCGTACTAACTACCTTAAGTCTATTGTAATCTTGTAAGTACTGTAGTATTTGTAATAAGTGACTACTTCTGTACTCCTATTGCCTTATTTAAGGGATAAGGCCTAATTTGATGGCTAAATCCCAGGCTAAAAGCTCCCATGTCAAAGAGATTTTGGGACCTACACACGACCCCTGCATGTATGCAAGCCGTAAACATCCACATTACTATGATCATGTATACCCGATATAACTATCACAATGCGTTGTGATTCATCGGTATAGTTAGATCCTGAACTTGTTCTATGCTATAACACCTAGTGATGTCTATCCTATTATCGTATATGTAAACGCACTCATGTAAACGTATATATGTAAAGGTACTCATGCAAGCGTAATCATGTAAACATATCTATGTAATAGTATAGTAATGTACTGTAATGTTCTGCGTGTGCTAGCTGTAATGTGTGTTCTCTCTCTGTCTAGCATGTATAGTAATGTACTGTGTGTACTAGCTGTAATGTGTGTTCTCTTTCTATCTAGCAAGTATAGTAATGTACTATATGTACTAGTTGTAATGTGTGTTCTCTCTCTATCTAACAAGTATTGACTCATGAATGAACTGACTCATTGTATGATATCGCGTTCTAGTAATAGTTCTAGTATCTTCCTAAACTACCCATATGGTAGCTTACTAGTAGTGTAACTGGTACGTATGAACATGGAAGTATACCCTTGCTACCCAAGGGTACTGAATGAACTGGAAGAACCTTTATGACTATATATGTACACATGATATATAACTAATATCTAAATGACCTTCGGACGGGTACCCGATATCCCACCAGACCACATCTCAAGCGCGAAAAAGAAATAGGGAGGGCAGGCCTTCCTAAGCCTTTTAATCATTGCTTATATAACTATACATACGTAGACATGAAATTGATAATATGAAAGCATAAAACAAGTTTTGTAAAACCTTTGAACATGATTACTATCTAAGAAAAGGTCGACATGATGTCAACCCATAAAACGGGTTGAAAGCATGTGTTTGATAAAACAGTTTAAGTATAAAGAAACATTTGTTTTGAAACATAACTATAAATGAGTTTGAAATGAAACATATAGTGTAAAATAAACAGTTTAATAAGGAGTTTTAAACATATAAAATGTTTATGAAAATCATTTGATGCAAACTGTTGGTAAAACGGCTAATGAGTAGCAAATCATTTGAATGCTGCTTATTAATCACATGCGATTGATATAATAACTAGCATGATTCTACTTGTATCCCCCCCCCCCTAAAACATTTAAAAACATTTAAAGCTTTGATTAAGGGGTATGAACTCACCTGTAGTGAGTGGTAAGGATGAACTGAAGATGTAGGATGGCTAGGTGTCAAGTGAAGTCTTGAACACACTCTATGATCCTAGTTAACATATAATATGACATACATGTATCAAATTAGTCTTTGAACAACTAATAAACAAGTCAAGACACCCTACGACATGCTAAACACCTTTATCAAGTGTTATTAGCCTCTAGTATTGCATCTAAGTGTTGTAGGGAAAAAGGAAAACTCCATAATGGAGTTCATGGCCCTAATGTCACTAACAAATGAGTTTATGATCGTTAACTCAAGACCTTACGGCCGTAAGCTCATACTTACATGACCAATTAATGTTTGAGGCTCTGTAAGACCCTAAGAATCATTTCTACTTGGAGATTACCGCCGTAATCTCCCTTGGAAGGGTGTTTTTGGTGATTTCAAGTCCCTAATTCAACTAAGAACTAATCTAGGCTAGTGTCCAAGGCTTTAGGAGAGTTTAAAGCACCCTTTGGCCTTTTTGTTTGGAGTTCACGACCCTGGAACTTCTTGGGCCGTGAAAACCTTACTCTTGGTGTTCTAGGGGTGTTTTTAGTCCTAAACACATTAGGGTACAAGTCTAAACTAGTTTCATTGCAATAGGAAGGGACTAGGGCACTCATTACCCCATAAACAAGGGTTTACGGTCCAAGATGTTCTTGGGCCGTAAACTCTCTAATCTTGTTGTTTTCCTATGATTTCTAGTGTATTAGACACATATCAAGCCTTATAACACCCTAGGATAGAAGTACTCACGATTTGGGACGAAATCCCGAAGATCCTTGAGAGAGAAATCGACTTTTCTCTAGTTGGAAATGTAACTAATGAATAAATATGGCTCAGAATCCTATATATACTCCTGGGGTTTTTGGCAGAAAATATTTTTATTCAGGCATTGAATTCTAATATCATGAAGCTTTGGAATAACAGAGTTGCACAATACCCTAGTGCATCCTCTCTCCTGATATCTCATCAAGTGTAAATCCTGAAATACTCAAAGTTATACCAAAAAGTCTGAAAATTTACTGCAGCTATTCTAACTTCTATTGACTTGATATGGTTTGTACATAATGGAAATTTCGGGTTGTCACATATAAAAAAGAAAAAAGAAAGGAAGTTGACTTTTGCTATGCCACCTCACTATTTTCTCTTGGATTTCCATGCATGTAACCCATATTTCCATGTAACCATCACTTCATTAAATCTCTCCTCCCCTCTCTCTTCTTCTCTCGGCCGAAACAACACAAACACACACACATCTCACTTGAACACTCTCAAAGAAACTCTCTCTTTTCTTCACCAGGTTTTTGAGATTAGGAAGCTTTTCAAGGAGATTACCCCACAAATTCATCATCTAAGGTAAGATCATGCTTAAATCTATGATCTAACTCACTTCTTTTCATCAAAAATCACCTCTTAATCCATTCAAATTCATGATCTTGCATCTTAGAACCCACTAAGTTCGAGATCCACCCAAGAAACTTGCTAGGGCCGAAAATAGCACCAAACTTCTCCCAATCTTCTTCAAAACCAAAACCACACTCAAGGTGAGCTTCATACCCCTTTCTTTTCGGTTTTTATGAGTTTTATGGGGGAGAATACAAGAAAATGTGTAGATCTATGTGTATATGTATTCTATGTGTGATTTGATGCATGTATATGTGTGATTTCATGTGTATTGTGATGAATATGTTACCAAAAAGGGTGTAAACCCGAGATCTAAGACATGAGAAAGGAAACAAACATAACTTAAGCTATCTTACACTAAATAAGTCAAGAATAATAGCTTATAAGGTCATGATGAACAAATTCTAACATAAAACCCATTTTTGGGCCTAAATTGTCAAAAATACAAAACTAGGGGTACAAATCAACAAGTCACGGTTTCTTGAAAGTTAAAAGGGTCAAAACAGTTCCTATAAATATTTTTCTAAACATTAGAAATTTAAAGGGACTTAAAATGTAAATTTTTAGCTTAATGGGCTAATTTTGGGCTTTTCGGCCCAATAAGCCTCAAGATGCGAGAAATGATAAATTTTAGGGGCTGAAATGTAACTTTCTGTAAAACAGGGGGTAATTAGCATGACAAAATCATTTTGTGGGTCAAAAATGCTTTTCACTATCAAAAGGGACCAAAGATGTAAAGTTTTTAGATTTTGGGCCAAAACTGTAAAAGTTGTGAAAAATGGGTTCCTAACCGAGAATCACTATTCTGGAGGGGTTGAAGCTGTCAACAAAGTAATTTTGGGATAAAATCGTGTTTTCATCAAATAAATAATACAAAAGTGTCAAGAAAAGGGTTTTAAGGACTAAAAATGAAATTCTTTAATATAAAAAGGACTAAAAGTGTTATTTTTATAAAAGAAGGGTATTGAAAAGGGGTCAAATTCCACTTTCAAACAAATTAATTCATTAATACAAAATACAAGATCCACGACTACTGACGAAACGGAAAACAAATACACTCTCAATAACAAATATCGTTACAAAACAAATTGATTCG
Source organism: Lactuca serriola (assembly GCF_051521515.1). NCBI lineage: Eukaryota > Viridiplantae > Streptophyta > Magnoliopsida > Asterales > Asteraceae > Lactuca > Lactuca serriola. Next base: position 303,888,160 of record NC_136411.1, read on the forward strand.
GTCTGGAATCAATAACAAAACAAAATCGTTAAACCAAAGCATTTCAATAAACACGCGATAACTATGATGAGCTAACTTACAAACTTTGGGCTTAAAAGTTTCAAATCATGCTTGTTGGGCATTGCTAGCCCTTTAACATGATCTTTGGGCCCAAAGGGAATATGCTTACGTGTTATTGGGCCTCCTATAACCCAATTCCATGTAAAAGGACTTTCAATAGCTCTAATGTGCTATTGGGCCCTAGTGGCCCATTAGTACTGCTAGTGAGGTTGAGAAGTCAAATGCGAGTTGGGACAAGTGTCTTTCGCACTCCTGATAGCCTTAAATAACTCACGGAAATAACGGGACTTCGTACTCCCCTTTCTCCTCGGTTGTTGGTCTTATGAGAAATCAAAGTAAACAGATTCGGGGCGTTAAACAAAAGTAATCATGGTGGGTGGATTAAGTGAGTATCAACGGCCGACGCCTTTAAGGATCGCTCGTAATCTGTAGTTATAAACTAGTCATTTTCTTTAATGCGTGATTATAACAACTCACAAACCCTAATTAATCCAATGCCACTCGGGTAATCAAAATCATTCGACGTATCGGTATAACAATAGACAAGTCATTGTATTTCATGTATTAGGAAAACATCGGGTTTTCCTGGGAAGTTCAACATTTTCACTTGTGCGATCTATACAAAAGTTCAACAATTATACATGTTTTGAAAAATCAACGAGAATATATTCACGGATCTTCAACACTTTTTATAAACAATGATCTTTTCAGAAAATATCGGATTTTCTGGGTTTTACAAACTACACCAAATCATTTTACCACAACATTACTTATGACCTCACCAACATTTCATATGTTGACGTTTTTCAAAATAACTTGTATTTTCAGGTAACAGGTAAACCGAAGAATAAGTACCAAGTAATGTCATGGTGTTTTGCTTAGATTATCTATCAGACAGTTTATGTTATGAAATTGTAATGTCTAAAACAATGTACAGGATGTAAACAATATCAGTTGTAGTATTTCAATGCATGGTGATGAATTATGTTATGATTCATGTATATTCATTGTGATGGTATTCAATTTAAGTCACAAGAGCCCTTAGACGTTTCCGCCGTCTGGTTCGGGGGTGTGACAGGTTGGTATCAAAGCTCAGTTTATAGTGAACTAGCATATCTAACCACACATTGATATGCAACTATAAACCAAAAAGAGGGACTAACACAACTCTGAACAAAACAAGTAAAACATAACAATAAAACATCTTTGCTTGTGTGAATTAGGATAAAGAACATAATACCGAACCAAACAAGATAGTGCTAGCATCTCAGTTAAGCCCAGACTGTTCATAGTCGTAATCAAGGAGTGGATGTAGCCTGATCAACTAGATTTCCTCCAAGGTACAACTATCACATGTCCTGAGGAAATCGTGATGGCTAGGGAACCTAAAAGCATACCCCTTTATCACAAAGAAGAGAACATCAGCTCAATCTATACAATAATTGTAGTGTCTTAGGAATAATGTTAGCATATTTACACACTCTCGAAAAAAGCATGGTTGGTTTCCATCACCCCAGAGATCCTTATTTCCCTAACCAGGGGAATAATGGATGGTTGGAAGAATCCGAGGAGCAACCTGAGGAGGAACCCGAGGAAGACCCCGAGGAGGAAACAGAAGGGGAACCTGAGGCGGAAGCCAAAGGCAGACCTGCCGAGCCAGTGGTGGACCAAGAAGCGGAGGATGCCGAAGGAAGTCTCAAGGAGGAACCCAGCAATAACGAAGAGGGTCATTCAGACGCAGAGTCCGAAGTCATCAACCCCCCTTATCCGATTAGAGTGTCTGCTTACCGGATGGGCCCCACTGGTCCTATACTCCCCTGGGGTATTGATCTTTGGAGGTGGAGAAGACAGCAGGGACAGCGACCCCCGTTCGGCATGTCACGCGAGTTCTTTGACCTGAGGGACGGAGGACTGGCCGATCGTGCCCTTCCAGTCATGGTGAGACGATTACGGAACACAGGCGACCTAGCTCAGAGTACCGCCGATCAGGTACGCCAGATGTGGACTAGGGTTGAGCGTGCGGAGCAGGAGATGCGAGACGTCCTCCGAGAGTTCCACATGAGGCAGGTAAGGTTGGAGTCCCGACTCTAGGATGCAGAACGACAGATGGCTCGTCTTTAGGGAGCATCCACTTCCTCAGCACCACCTCCAGGCACATCCCACCGCGACTAGGGTTAACCGTATCAGTCCTTAGTACTAGTACTATGATCCATTCTATGTATCCCGACTCTATGTTTAAGTGATTACACTACTCATAGAGCCGTTATGTTGCTGAACTTGTACCGTTTATGTATGCTCTTTCGAGCAAAATTTTCATGTATCAAAGTGTAGATAATATTAGTGAAAAATTTTATATGTTTTACTGTGATGTTATAATCTGCTATGTGTTACATATCCATGATTGGGTGCTAAATTGTGAAATTACTTAAGTTTGTGCCACACACCTAGTTTATAGGATCACAACCTCACAAAAACCACAGACACTCAACATCTTTCCATTCCATGACAGAAATATGCCTCAACGACCCACCCGCAGAAACCCTGGGCCAACCCCACCGAAGTCGACTCAGCTGCATTGCAAGTAGCTGTATCTGCTGCGGTCACCGCAACAATGACACAAATTCACCAAGGGAACAATGGAGGAGTCAACGGACAAGGGGCTGGAAGTTCAAACAACGGGATGAATCAACGACCTACCAAAACATGCTCCTACAAAGACTTCACCAACGCCAAACCACGGACCTTTAACGGCACTGGAGGAATGATCACCCTAAACCATGGATCGAGAAGGTGGAAGCAGTGTTTGAGATATGTGATTGCCCTGAGGAGATGAAGGTGAAGTTTGCCGCATGCACTTTTGTTGACTAAGCGCTCACTTGGTGGAACGGACACGTGGATGCCATGACACTCTCCATAGCCAGTTCCATGTCGTGGTAAGAGATGAAAGAAATGCTGATGGCCGAGTACCGCCCTCGCAGCGAAATTCAGAAAATGGAACAAGAGCTATGGAATCTCACCGTCCAGAACGCTGATATAGATGCATACATATCAAGGTTTAGCGAACTGTCTCTGCTGTGCCCTCGCATGATCACCTCAGAAGGAAAGAAGATCGAGCAATTCATTTGGGGACTAACCTCCCCGATCCAAGGAAACGTGATAGCTGCAAATCCTGAAACTTTTGACACTGCCTAGAGATTGGCCAAGAAGCTGTATGACCACAACAACAAAAAGGGTGCGAAGCCAGTGGAGGCTGAGGGTAAGAAGGAAAATGACAACAAAAGGGGGAATAACAACAAGAGGAAGGGACGTCAAGGCTCTGAATCGTCCAAGAAGCAACAAACAGTGGCAGTTAATGCTGCAACCACTAAAGTTCCATCCACACCACATGCTCCAGCCTTAGCTGCTCCAAGTGCTCCTAGGCCTAATTTCGGTAACCTTCCTAAGTGCAACAAGTGCGGTCTCCATCATAATGGAGAATGAGAGAGATGCAGTGCACCAGTTGCAATTGGAAGGGTCACACGGCAAAGTAATGCAGAACCTACCCTCCTCAGAACCAACAATATGGAAACAACAGCAACAATAACCGTAACAACAACAACACCAACAATGGCGGCAACAATGCATGACATAGCCACACTTGCTATGGATGTGGAAGGACTGGGCATTTCCGTCGAAACTGCCCCAACAACAACAATCCCGGAAATGGAGGAACAGGAAGGGTGCTGGCCATGGGTCAGGGAGAAGCAGTTCAGGATCCAACTTTCATTACCGGTACGTTTCTCCTAAACCATAGTTATGCATGCATCCTATTTGATACCGGAGCAGAACGAAGTTTTGTGCGCAATAAGTTTAAGCATTTGTTAAAACAACAACCCAGAAGCTCAATGAAACCTTTACGGTGGAAATGGCCAATGGGAAGACAGAATCCACTGGGGAGATCTATATCGGATGTACCCTAACCCTAAATCAACACGTCTTTCAAATAAACTTAATGCCTATTTCCATTAGGAGTTTTGATGTGATTGTTGGCATGGAGTGGTTAAGCCCCCACCATGCTGAAATTATGTGTCGCGAGAAGGTCGTTCGCCTTCACCTTCCATATCATGAAACCCTAGTTATTTACGGAGACAAACCTAGCACGAACCTTCGTCTCATCTCGTGCATCTAGGCACAGAAGCATCTGCGAAAGAACGATTTGACGTTCCTGGCGCACAGTGGATAAAACCTAGGAAGAGGTTAACGTTCAAGACATTCCTGTAGCATGTGAATTCCTAGACATATTTCCTGAAGATCTTCCTGGAGTACCCCCAGAAAGACAAGTTGAATTTCGAATTGATCTTGTTGCAGGAGCTACTCCCATCGCTAAATCGCCTTACCGATTGGCTCCTGCTAAGATGCAGGAATTGTCCAGGCAACTCAGTGAACTCCTGGACAAGGGATTCATCCGACCTAGCTTCTCGCCATGGGGAGCTCCAGTCCTCTTTATCAAGAAGAAGGACGGATCTTTTAGGATGTGCATTAATTACAGAGAACTGAATAAGCTCACTGTAAAAAATCGCTATCCACTCCCATGAATCGACGATCTATTTTACCAGCTCGAAGGAGCTAGTTACTTCTCTAAGATAGATCTGCGATCCGGGTACCATCAACTCAAGGTCCGGGAAGAGGATATTCCCAAAACGGCTTTCCAAACTCGTTACGGACATTATGAATTTGTCGTAATGCCCTTCGGTCTAACGAATGCCCCTGCAGCATTCATGGACCTAATGAATCGAATATCCCGACCATTCCTCGACAACTTTGTTATTGTTTTCATTGACGACATTCTAGTTTATTCTCGAAGCGAAGAAGAGCATGGCCAACATCTCCAACAAATCTTGGAAACCCTGCGAACTGAGAAGCTATACACAAAACTCTCCAAGTGTGAGTTCTGGCTCTGTAGCATGAAATTTTTGGGTCATGTTGTTAGTCAGGAAGGAATACATGTGGATCCTTCTAAGGTCAAAGCCATCGAAGGATGGGCAGTCCCGACAACACCCACAGAAATTCGCCAATTCTTAGGTCTAAGATCACCAAGCCACTTACCTCGCTTACACAAAAGGGCATACCATTCAAATGGACAGACAAACAAGAAGCTGCATTTCGAACTCTGAAGCAAGCACTCTTCAGTGCCCCAGTACTATCACTACCAGAGGGAACGGAAGATTTCGTAGTCTACTATGACGCATCAAATCAGGGTTTAGGTTGCATTCTCATGCAGCGTGGAAAAGTGATAGCTTACGCGTCCCGGAAACTAAAGACACACGAAGTGAATTATACAACCCATGATCTGGAATTGGGAGCAGTGGTCTTCACCCTAAAAATTTGGAGGCACTACCTTTATGGTACAAAGTGCACCATCTTCACGGACCACAAGAGTCTCCAGCACATCTTGAGTCAAAAAGAGCTGAATATGAGGCAACGAAGATGGGTTGAACTATTAAACGATTATGAGTGTGAAATCAAGTACCACCCAGGGAAGGCTAATGTGGTAACTGATGCCATGAAGGCAAAAAACAAAACAAGCGAAGCGTTACGCGAAATGGAGAAGAATCTCAAGGTGAAAGAGGGCGGAGTGTAATATTTCATGAACCGTATTTGGGTCCCTAAACTTGGAGGATTTAGGGAAGTAGTCATGAATGAAGCTCACAAGACGCGATACTCCATCCATCCGGGTGCGGACAAAATGTACTTGGATATTAAACAACATTATTGGTGGCCTAACATGAAGGCAGAGATTGCCACCTATGTTAGCAAATACATTACTTGCACCAAAGTAAAGGTGGAATACTAGAAGCCCTCGGGGTTAATCCAACAACCAGTACTTCCCGAATGGAAATGGGAAAGGATTACTATGGATTTTGTGACCAAGTTGCACAAGACGTCAAATGGATTGGACATTATATGGGTGATAGCCGACCGACTGACAAAATCCGCTCATTTCCTGCCAATAAAAGAATCCTACAAGATGGAGAGATTGACAAGAATATACATTCGAGAAATCGTGAGACTTCATGGAGTGCCAGTGTCTATCATCTCAGATAGAGATAGTAGATTCACTTCACGTTTTTGGTAATCACTTCAGAAAGGAATGGGAACCCATCTCGACATGAGCACTGCTTATCACCCACAAACGGATGGTCAAAGAAAATGAACCATTCAGACGCTTGAAGACATGCTTCGCGCATGTGTGATAGACTTTGGGAAGTCCTGGGATACCCACTTACCCTTAGTTGAATTCTCATACAACAACAGTTACCATTCGAGCATCAAAGTTACTCCTTTCGAGGCACTGTATGGACGTAAGTGTAGATCACCGTTGTGTTGGGCTGAGGTGGGCGACACCCAGCTAGCAAGGGAACTAGCATGAGACAAGACGTTAACGGGGCCAGAGATCATACGTGAAACCACAGAAAAGATAGTTCAAATTAGAGCTCGACTACAAGCATCACGCGACCGACAGAAGAGCTATGCTGATAAACAACGAAAGCCCTTAGAGTTTCAGGTAAGGGATCGAGTGCTGTTAAAAGTTTCTCCCTGGAAAGGGGTTATTCGTTTTGGAAAAATGGGGAAAATTGAATCCACGATACATTGGATCTTGCGAGATGCTTGCCCGAATTGGTTCAGTAGCGTACAGACTGCAGCTACCCGCTGAGCTCAGCAGCGTACACCCCGTGTTCCATGTTTCCAACCTAAAGAAGTGGTTATCTGATGAAACTCTCGTCATTCCCCTTGATGAAATTGAAATCAATGAGAATCTCTTGTTTGTCGAAGAACCAGTCGAGATCATGGACAGGGAGGTGAAGCGTACTAAGCAAAGTCGCATTCCGATTGTGAAGGTACGGTGGAACGTGAAGCATGGGCCAGAATTCACGTGGGAACGCGAAGACCAGATGAAGCAGAAGTACCCTCACCTATTCTCACAACCTCAAATCTAACTTTCAAAAGAATTTCGGGACGAAATTCCCTCTAACGGGGGGATGATGTCACAACCAAGAAATTTGATTCCTTGTAAACATTTAACAATGATAACAAACGTGAACCAACAATGTGAAAGCATGTAGGATGCTTATTCACTAACGACATAATTTCAATCAAACACTTCATACAAGCACTACAAATAGTCAACAAATAATTGGAAACCCTAGAAATCCCGGTTTAAGTCCATTATGGACTAGGATTTCCTTATTGGGCCCAATGGGCCAATAAGCTTCCAATTTGACTATCTTGGGCTTAGAACTCTTAAATGGGCTCTAATTGGACCTACTTTCATTTATTTTAACATTTTGGGCCGTATTGGTCCTAGAATGAAATAAAATACTTTAATGGGCCTTATTAGACCATAACAAATCCAATTAACTAAAATGGGCCATAATATTTATTCTCTTTGACAAATTGGACCGTGAGGCACCCTAGGAGACCAATGGGCCGAAAAACAATCAATATGGGCCCATTATTTGGATTTAAGCACCAAAGGCTCAAAAATTCTTTTTTTTCTTCCTTTCTCTCGGCCCATCTATATATATATATATATATATATATATATATATATATATAAGAAAAGAAATGGAAGTTGACTTTTGCTATGCCACCTCACTATTTTCTCTTGGATTTCCATGCATGTAACACATATTTCCATGTAACTATCACTTCATTAAATCTCTCCTCCCCTCTCTCTTCTTTTCTCGGCCGAAACAACACAAACACACACACACACATCTCACTTGAACACTCTCAAAGAAACTCTCTCTTTTCTTCACCAAGTTTTCGAGATTAGGAAGCTTTTCAACGAGATTACCCCACAAATTCATCATCTAAGGTAAGATCATGCTTAAATCTATGATCTAACTCACTTCTTTTCATCAAAAATCACCTCTTAATCCATTCAAATTCATGATCTTGCATCTTAGAACCCACTAAGTTCGAGATCCATCCAAGGAACTTGCTAGGGCCGAAAATAGCACCAAACTCTCCCAATCTTCTTCAAAACGGAAACCATACTCAACGTGAGCTTCATACCCCTTTCTTTTCGGTTTTTATGAGTTTTATGGGGGAGAATACAAGAAAATGTGTAGATATATGTGTATATGTATGCTATGTGTGATTTGATGCATGTATGTGTGTGATTTCATGTGTATTGTGATGAATATGTTACCAAAAAGGGTGTAAACCCGAGATCTAAGACATGAGAAAGGAAACAAACATAACTTAAGCTATCTTACACTAAATAAGTCAAGAATAATAGCTTATAAGGTCATGATGAACAAATTCTAACATAAAACCCATTTTTGGGCCTAAATTGTCAAAAATACAAAACTAGGGGTACAAATCAACAAGTCACGGTTTCTTGAAAGTTAAAAGGGTCAAAACAGTTCCTATAAATATTTTTCTGAACATTAGAAATTTCAAGGGACTTAAAATGTAAATTTTTAGCTTAATGGGCTAATTTTGGGCTTTTCGGCCCAATAAGCCTCAAGATGCGAGAAATGATAAATTTTAGGGGCTGAAATGTAACTTTCTGTAAAACAGGGGGTAATTAGCATGACAAAATCATTTTGTGGGTCAAAAATGCTTTTCACTATCAAAAGGGACCAAAGATGTAAAGTTTTTAGATTTTGGGCCAAAACTGTAAAAGTTGTGAAAAATGGGTTCCTAACCGAGAATCACTATTCTGGAGGGGTTGAAGCTGTCAACAAAGTAATTTTGGGTTAAAATCGTGTTTTCATCAAATAAATAATACAAAAGTGTCAAGAAAAGGGTTTTAAGGACTAAAAATGAAATTCTTTTATATAAAAAGGACTAAAAGTGTTATTTTTATAAAAGAAGGGTACTGAAAAGGGGTCAAATTCCACTTTCAAACAAATTAATTCATTCATACAAAATACAAGATCCACGACTACCGATGAAACGGAAAACAAATACACTCTCAATAACAAATATCGTTATAAAACGAATTGATTCGGTCTGGAATCAATAACAAAACAAAATCGTTAAACCAAAGCATTTCAATAAACACGCGATAACTATGATGAGCTAACTTACTAACTTACAAACTTTGGGCTTGGAAGTTTCAAATCATGCTTGTTGGGCCTTGCTAGCCTATTAACATGATCTTTAGGCCCAAAGGCAATATGCTTACGTGTTATTGGGCCTCCTATGACCAAATTCCATGTAAAAGGACTTTCAATAGCTCTAATGTGCTATTGGGCCCTAGTGGCCCATTAGTACTGCTAGTGAGGTTGAGAAGTCAAATGCGAGTTGGGACAAGTGTCTTTCGCACTCCTGATAGCCTTAAATAACTCACGGAAATAACGGGACTTCGTACTCCCCTTTCTCCTCGGTTGTTGGTCTTATGAGAAATCAAAGTAAACAGATTTAGGGCGTTAAACAAAAGTAATCATGGTGGGTGGATTAAGTGAGTATCAACGGCCGACGCCTTTAAGGATCGCTCGTAATCTGTAGTTATAAACTAGTCATTAGCTTTAATGCGTGATTATAACAACTCACAAACCCTAATTAATCCAATGCCACTCGGGTAATCAAAATCATTCGACGTATCGGTATAACAATAGACAAGTCAGTGTATTTCATGTATTGGGAAAACATCGGGTTTTCCTGGGAAGTTCAACATTTTCACTTGTGCGATCTATACAAAAGTTCAACAATTATACATGTTTTGAAAAATCAACGAGCATATATTCACGGATCTTCACACTTTTCATAAACAATGATCTTTTCAGAAAATATCAGATTTTCTGGGTTTTAGAAACTACACCAAATCATTTACCACAACATTACTTATGAACTTACCAACATTTGATAGGTTGACGTTTTCAAAATAACTTGTATTCTCAGGTAACAGGTAAACCGAAGAATAAGTACCAAGTAATGTCATGGTGTTTTGCTTAGATTATCTATCAGACAGTTTATGTTATGAAATTGTAATGTCTAAAACAACGTACGGGATGTAACAATATCAGTTGTAATATTTCAATGCATGGTGATGAATTATGTTATGATTCATGTATATTCATGGTGATGGTATTCAATTTATGTCACAAGAGCCCTCGGACGTTTCCGCCGTCTGGTTCGGGGGTGTGACACAAACTTATGATTGGAGATGGAGGGGAAGGAGGGGTAGGCGTTTGTGAAAGAAAGAGAAGAGGGAAAGGGTAGACGTACCAGGGCAAAAAAGGAACGTGCCTTCTTTTTTTTTTTTTAATTCAGACACGTCCCAAGATCTGAAAAGTTAAGAGGCATTTTAAAAATTAAGAGCCATAAATTCAGATGTTACCAAACAGTCTGGATCTTAAAATTTAAGAGACTACCTCTTAATTTTCCAATTAAGACGCTACCAAACAAGGATTTAGACACCTTATCTAACAGAATCTATGAAGCTTGTGGGATGAGGATTCCTTGGTATGTCCTGATCGTTTGCATGTTGTTTTTTAGTTGGTGATGAGCACCTAGGAATGAGGTTCGTGTTCAAGTTCCGGGTCAGGTGCAGGTATTAAGCCGATTAGAGAACAGATGCAGGAATTCATCTCTTCAGAGATTACTCGCGGTAGTGTTGAGTAGACTCCTGTGATCTTTGTTTGGTACAGTCAAAAAAGGGATTTTGGAGATTTTGGATGAGCATATGGGCACGTTCCGTGTTGAGGTATTAGCGATTGTTGGGGCTCGCACTCTTTCGTTCCGTGAGTTTCGTACTTGTGGAGCTCCTGAGTTCTTCAGGGAGAAGGACCCCATTTCCAGTAGGAGGTGGTTAGTGGGTATGGCTAAGGCTTTTTGGATGAGTTTTTGTCCTGAGGGGTCGAAGGTCAGATTTGCTTATTGTCTTCTAAAAGACAGAGCTCGGGATTTGTGGAAGGAGGTAGACTTCGCATTGCGAGGCGAGGCCCTGGAGATGATGACTTGGGATGATTTTGTAATCCGTTTTAGGGTTGAGTTCGCACCAACTATTAAGGTACAACAGTTGGCAAGGGAGTTTTAGGACCTTCGTCAGACTACGGTGATTGTGGCAGAGATCACTGCCAAGTTTCAAGAGAGAGCTCTATTGGTTCTGCAGTATGCAGCGGATGAACAAATGAAGAAGGTAAGGTATCATGATATGTTGAGGGATGACATCAGGGAGCTCGTGAGTATTTCAGGGTGCAAGAACCTGAATGATATGATTGCTAGAGACCGTAAGGGGGAGATTGAATTGGAACACCTAGGGAGGAGGGAGCCAGGGCGTGTGCAGGAAGTTGAGGGTCCTGCGCAGAGACCCAAGACTTCATGTTATTCGGGATTGTCCTCAGGGGACAAGCTATTATGTTTTCACTGTAACCAAGTGATCCACAAGAAGGTCGACTGTCACACCCCCGAACTAGACGGCGGAAACGACCGAGGGTTATTGTGACTTAATTGAATACCATCACAATGATTATACATGAATCATAACATCATTCATCACCATGCATTGAAATATTACAACTAAAATAGTTTACATTCAATACATTGTTTTAAACATTACAATTCGATAACATAAACCGTTTGATAATTAATCTAAACAAAACACCATGACATAACTTGATACATATTCTTCTGTTTACCGGTTACCTGAGAATACAAGTTATTTTGAAAACGTCAACATATGAAATGTTGGTGAGTTCATAAGTAATGTTATTGAAAAATGATTTTTCGTGAAGTTGGAAACACCCAGAAAATCCGATATTTTCTGAAAAGAGTATTTGTTTATAAAAAGTGTGAAGATCCATAAATATGTTTGTTGATTTTGAAAACATGTATAATTGTTGAACTATGTATACATCACGCAGGTGAGAATGTTGAACTTTCCGGGAAAACCCGATGTTTTCCCAATACGCAAATTACATGACTTGTTTACTGTTATATCGTTACGACGAATGTTTTTTATTACCCAGGTGACATTGGATTACTTAAAGTTTGTGAGTTGTTATAACCACGCATTATTGAAAATGACTAGTTTACAACTATAAATTACGAACGATCCTTGAGGCGTCGTCCATACTACTCACATAATCCAACCACCCTGACTTCTCTTGTTTAACGTCACGAATCTGATTACTCGAGTTCTCGTAAGCCCAACAACCGAGGAGAATGGAGGGTAAGAAGCCTCCTTTATTTCCACAAGTTATTCAAGGCTATCGGGAATGCGAAAGGCACTTGGCCCGACTCGCATTTGACTTCTCGACTTTGCTAGCAGTACTAATGGACCATTAGGGCCCAACAGCACAATAGAGCTATTGAAAGTCCTTTTACATGGAATTAGGTCATAGAAGACCCGATAACATGTAAGCGTGTTCCCTTCGGGCCTAAAGATCATGTTATTGGGCTAGCAAGGCCCAACAAGCACGATTTGAAACTTTCGAGCCCAAAGATTGAATATTGACTCCTCGTAGATTTCGCGTGTTTATTGAAGTACTATTGTTTATTGATTTTTGATTTGTTATTGATTTGAGACCGAATCAATTCGTTTGGTAATGATATTGGTGTTAAAAGTGTATTTGTCATTACGTTTCGCCGGTAGTCACGGATCTCGTATTTGTCTTAATGAATTAACTCGTTTAAAAGTAAGATTTTTACTTTTTCACAACCTTTCTTTTATAAAAAATAGCACTTTTAGTCCTTTATATAAAAGAATTTCATTTTAGTCCTTAAAACATTATTTTCACACTTTTGCATCATAAACTTATAGAAAAGACATTTTTAGCCCAAATTTATTTTTGTAAACATCTTTAGTCCTTCAAGAATAATGTTTTCTCGGTTGAAACCCTAAATTTTGCAACTTTGACAATTTTGGCCCAAAGTAGAAATTTTTTACATTTTTGATCCTTTTTGAATTTGAAAAACATTTTTGACCATTGGAATAGTTTTGTTTCACTTCAAATCCCCTGTTTTACAGAAATTTGCATTTCCAGCCCCTCAAATTTAGAAATTTCGCACTTTGAAGCTTATTGGGCCGAAAAGCCCAAATTTAGCCTATTAAATTAAAAATTTACATTTTAAGTCCCTCAAAAATGTTGATGTTCAGAAAATTTATTCTAAAAACTGTTTGGACCCTTTTTATCCTCCAGAATTTATAATTTGTCGGTTTGGACCCCAAGTTTTGTATTTTTGACAATTTAAGCCCTAAAATGGGTTTTATGTTCAAGTATGTACATCCTAACCATATAAACTATTTTTCTTGACTTGATTAGTGTAAAATAGTTTAAGTTATGTTTATTCCCTTCCCCATGTTTTATCTCGGTTTTACACCATTGTTGAATAGCATATTCATCACAATCACAAGATATCACACACATACATACATCAAATCACACATAGCATACATTTACACATAGATCTACACGTTTACTTGTATTCTCCCCCATAAAAACTCATAAAAACCAAAAAGAAGGGGGTATGAAAATCACCTTGGGTGTGGTTTCGGTTTTGGAAGGAAAAGATGGGAAGAATTCAATCCTAGCAACCTTTCATGGAAGATCTCGAACATGGATGTTTCTAAGGTGCTAGATCATAAGTTTGAATGAATTAAGAGATGATTTTTGAATGAAATGAAATAGATAGCTTATGGATCTAAGCAATATCTTACCTTAGATGATGATTCTTCTGGAAGAAGTCCCTTGAACACCTCTTAGATCTCGAAAATATGGAGGAGAAATGAGAGAGTTTCTTGAGAGAATTGTGAGTGAAATGTGTGTGTGTGTGTGTGCTTGGATTCGGCCGAGAGCAAGAGAGAGAGGGAGAAGAAGAGAGTGCTTGCATGGAAGTATGGGAAATGCATGGATGTATGGGTTATTTTTGCATAGAAATCCTTTAGGAAATTGTGAGGTGGCATAGGAAAAGTCAACTCCTCTTTTCCTTTGGGCTTGGGCCGAGAATGGAGAGAAAAGAGAGAGTTTTTGGGCCTTAAAGGCTTAAGCCCAATTTCATAGTTATGTTGAGTGATTTTTGGTCCTAATAAATATAAGTGTGATTTTTATGACCTATTAGGGCTAAATTAGGTTAATTATGCCCCAAAATGGTTCATATAATTAATTTATTTCATTCTAGGCCCAATATGGCCCAAAATATTGAAATACATGGAAGTGGGTCCAATTAGAGCCCATTTAAGAGTTCTAAGCCCAAGGTGGTCAAATTGGAAGCTTATTGGTCCATTGGGCCCAATAAGGAAGTCCTAATCCAAAATGGACTTAAACAAGAACTTCTAGGGTTTCCAATTGCTTATTGACCACTTGAAATGCTTGCATGCTGTGTTTGATTGAAATTTTGTTGCCATAGAGTATGCATCATACATGCTTTCATGTTTTTGATTCATAATTGAGATAAGTGTTGTAGTTACAAGGCACCAAAAATTTCTAGTTGTGACATCGACTATCCGATGTTGAGGGACGGATCATTGATTGCACCTGCTCTGATTACTTTGAGGATCACTGATGGTCATGAGGGTAGGGCAGGAGCCCCATAAGAGAGGATCCTAGCATCACAATGTCGGTCAGGGGAGGCGAAGGTTCCAGTAGGTGCTATTGCGGGCATGTTATCTTTTGCTTTCTTTTTTATTTTTATCAGTATGTATATTGCTTTGGAATCTTGTATCGGTTTGGGTAAGCATTATCTTTGGTTTAGTTCTCCGTTATTGTTTGGGTTATATCATCAAGAATTATCATATGCCATTTTGGATGCCAAGAGTCATTAGTGGGTCGTATCTAGCTGAGCGGGTTTTAGTTGTTCAGTTGTTGTTCCGGTTCTTTGATGGGATCAATTTAGGGGTATTTTTTGGAAGTTTCATGGCCGGATTAGCGGGTTAGTTCTCCAATGAGATTAGAGTTCAATTGTATTAGAATTTGACCTGGTGGGATTGGCAGTCGTCTATCGAACAACTTTTGGGTTCTATCACTACTGCTTCTAGGGAAGGAATGGTAGGAAGAAGATGGTGGTGGCAGTTTCATGAGCTTGGTTGGTCACTGGAAGTGTGAGGGAATTTCATTTATTGCAAGGGTTATGCTCTTTGTCACCAACATAAAGGACTTAAGGATTTAGGGGATGTATCATGGGAAGCAATTGGGTTGTCGGACTTGCGGAGATTTTGGGGAGTGTTCATCTGGATTCAAGAGTTGTACGGTCATTGGGATTGGCTAGTGATGGAACACTAGTGTTTGGTAAGCGCAGGTCGTCAGTGGTTCAAATTATAAGGAGGTAAGATGGGTTGGAAATCCATCAAAATTTGTGGGTTGGGAGAGTTTCGATGAATCTAAGTGGGGGAGGATTGTTCATATTTCCGGAAGCTAAATCATGTGTCAAACTAGGATGCGTTTCACATCCCAGTCAGGAGGGAAGACGACTCAAGTGGCCATCTGAATTGAAGATTGTGAAAGTTGTGTGACATCCCCTAATTTCTCGGCCAGAAAAGACCGATTTAATTTATGCTTTGTAAAATAAAATCAGAGAAATCTTTTTAAAAGATGTTGCGGAATTTGTTCCCAAAACAAAACATGATAAAAGTTTATCAAAACCTTCTTTAAGAAATGTATAGTTTCATTTCATATCAAAACCTCGGGATGTCATGTTCTGATACACATCAAAAGCATAAACAAGACATTATAAGCCTTTCAACAGTTATTTACAACTACTGGCCTATAATCCAAAAATCCCTCATCGTCCTCCGACTATGATCGGGGTCCACCACTTGTAACCTAAAAAGCTGAGTGGGTCAGGCTTGGGAGCCTAGTGAGCATATAGGGTTTTCAACCCACAATAATAATAAACTTACTAAATTCATCAATCAACAATAACACTGATTACTTGTTCCCGTTATCCTCACTTTGCGTCCCTAAACACTTATCATAAGGGACCTAGCCTAAAAAATATCATCGGGCTGGACACTACTGCTAAGGGGTTTCCTCAGCCATACATGTCCTAAAGGCAACCATGAGGGGGATGGAGTACAACGAATGAACACTCTTAGTTCATTAACACCTACAGGTTGCGGGCCTGCTAATATTTCCCACTGGACTATCTAGAAAGTCCGTGGTCGTCATCCAAACTCCGCTAGATGACTGGATCTCAAAACACATCGAGGCCTCTCATCACTTTTATTTTATCACACATCACTATCTACCCATATTTTACCCAGCATATTTATAGATAAAAATACATATGCAGTTTAAAACTTGTACAAAACGTCAATTCAACAATCACCTCAGTTAAACAATTAATATAATTACACGTAGCACGTATTTCATGTAAAATACTTCATATCTAGGTGTAAGATGAAGGTGACTATACGCTCACATGATTTGATGATAATTGGGCAGCAATTCGTTGTTTAAAACGATCGTTTCTAATAAAACCGGGAGTTTTATTGAGAAACCAGGCTCTGCAAAGGTCGGGCTTCGAAACCGAAAAGATAAATTTTTCGGGCTTCTCGGGCACTTCGTGGAGTATTCCGGGCTTTGGAATAAGTATCGGGGCTTCGGAGGATGTTAAGATGAAAGAAATATGAGATTTAGGGTGAAAAGTGGCAATTTTCCAAAGTTACCCAAGAGGTCTCACACCCTTCTATTTATAGGGGCGAGGCTTCTAATCCAACGGCTAGAAAGAAGACATGCATCGCAGATCCGAAGGATCGCAGGGAGGGCTCGCACATGGCTCGCACCTGCGAGGGGCTTACTGTCGCCTCCTGATTGGACCGCGGTCTAGTCTGAGGCTTCGGACGTGGCTCCTCCTGCGAGGCTCGGACACGAGGAATGGATCACGCGTCAGACTTCTAGTGGACCGGACATCAGATGCGAGGGCAGGCGACACGTATCGCCAGGTGGCTTCGGTGACTCAGCAAATTTCGGATATGTGGCACATGCGAGGCGAGGGTGATGTGGCAACTCGTGACTATGCGAATTTTCTCGATTTTCGCGCCAAAACTTCTAAAATCCATAACTTTCGCATACGAACTCCGTTTTTGACGTTATTTATATGCACGCGTAGGTAAAATTACGCTCTATAACTTTCTTTTAGACTTCGTCGGCTAATTTTGATTTTATTTTTTTTATTATTATTTTTAACAGACAGGGACATGAAATCCATTAAAAAATCATAACTTCTTAATTCGATGTCCGTTTTCGTCAGACTTTTTACCGTTGTTCTACTACTGACGAGACCTTCAATTCTCGTTTAGGTCGTGTCGGCTAAAAATTACTCGATCTAAAATTCGAGTTTTCAGCTGTCTACTGCTAAGTTGAAACTTAGAAAAATCATAACTTCCTCATACGAAGTTAGATTTGGGCGTTCTTTTTATCGAACTTCTCGGTTTAACGAATACTACAAATTTCGTTTAGATCACTAAGGCTAAAAAGTAGTTTATCAAAAACTCACTTTTTACGACATTCAGCACCGTGCCGGTTTTGTCGCGAAACTTCGACAGGTCATAACTTCATCGTTATAACTCGGATTTTGGTATTCTTTATATCTCTGAAATCCTTGTTTCGACCATTACAACTTTATGTAAAGATATCGGGCTTATCTCACACTTTAATTTTGACGCTTATTTTTATTCTTAATTAATTAAACCCTAATAATTAAGCATAAAACACATAATTCACATAATATTCACATAATTCCTTTTCATTTCTTCAAAATGAGTTACAAAGGTTAACCTAGACTATCACCTCAATATAAATGCCTAGGATAGAAACACGAGTGTTACAAGTTGGGAATTCATGAAACTTCCAACAGTTGGCTAGCATCTTCCTTGTGATGGATAACAGGCATATAGATGGATCCAGGTTGAGGGTTGTGCTAGATCCTCTCTTCATGTTCTTTTATGATTAAGGATTTGAGGTTTGAAGCATGATTCGAACACCTGATTGAGGTTTATTTAAATGCATGTTCAACTCAAGATGAGCATGGATGGATTGGTATATGAGCGGTAAGACCATGGGTGGTGTCCCTGGCAAGATACGAGTGTTGTAAGACTGTGGGGTGGTCGTAGCATTCACTAGATAATCGGCAGCTGGTATAGGAGTGTTGTAAGACTACGGGGTGGCTGTAGCATTCACTAGATTGACAGGTGGTATAGGAGTGTTGTAAGACTGCGAGGTGGCTTGTAGCATTCATCGGTTCTTAAGTAGTTTTGAGAGCATGGTAAATCTATGTTTTGGCTTGTAGCTTGCTTCTGATGGGTTTACACTAGGGTAGGTTTGGTTGTGAGACTGTAGGAAGGCCACAACATTCATGGAATTAAGGAAGTGGTGGGCCATTTGAGGCCGGTGGTGATATAAGACAATAGTTGGTCATGTAGCATTCACTCTTAGCATTGTATTTTGTGATGTCAGGTTTGATGGACTGTTATGATCAGTTGGATCAGAAAAGCAGTGGGAGACAAAGTGGCGAGATAGCTAGGACAATTGTTGGTAGATGAGGCCTTCGTTCGGAAGTCAAGTGGTGCGACTATGTATGACTATTTGACTCATCAATCGGGTGGGAATCCAGTGAACTAGTTATTCAGCGGGTAGGATGGGACCAGGAAGGTTGTCACAACTGGCAAAATTAGGTCAAGATGTGAGTTCCTAAAACAATATAATCTCCTTGTATAAGCCCAAAACTCGATCCAATAAGCCCTCAACTTAGTTCTTTTGGGCCATAAGACATTCTTATTGGGCCCTAATGGGTCGAAAACTTTTATTTAATCTTGTTTTGGGCCATGACATTTATTCTTAGGCTATTTTGGGCCAAAAGCCCTCTCATAAAATCTCATTGGGCCGAAGATTTCCTTTGGGCCATAATGGGTCAAAAATTATATTGGGCCCTCTCCTTAAGCAAAAATAAATAAATAAATAAATAAATAAGAAGGAAAAGGTGGTGGACATAGGGCTAGCCACCACATTATTACACAACATACTTCCATGTTTTTTAACCACCATACATCAAGACCTTTCCAATCAATTTATCAAGAGTCCATCTCTCTTTCTTCCCTCTTCTCTTCACCTCTCGGCCTATCTCCCTTTTCCCACCCTCATCTCCAACTTCATTTTCCTCTCAAACACTCAAGAGGTTTCTCATCTTCTTTCTCTAAGAATTCGTGTGTGTGAGTGTTCTTCAAGGAAGCCTTCTTCAAAGGATCATAAAATTTGGTAAGACTTTCTTGTAACCCTTTTAAGATAAACATTTTATGACAACAACTCCTTGTTTACACACTTTTGTTGTTTGTTAAACTCTTAGAAACACCACCATTTTCAAGAATCTCACCAAGAACTCAAGCTAGGTTCAAAGTTCCATCTTCTTCTTCATCCACATCTCAAAAACCCCAAAGGTGAGCTTCATACCCCCTTGTTTTCGATTTTATAATGTTTTGGGGGAAAATACAAGTGCTCTTGTGTTAGATCTATGTATATATGCATGTTTATGTGTTTAACGTTTAGATCTTTACTTGAAAATGAAGTTTATCACTTGGATCTTCATATAAACCTTGAGAAAAGTATGTGTCCTCACATTTAATACTTGTAAGATTCTACATCTGGGATTTATCCACTTAGAATAGCAAAAACAAGTGTTGTGAACAAACTTAGATAACTTAAACTCAAAAATCAGCCATTGACAGAAAAGTTTTAGTCCAATCTCGAACTGTTTTGACCTTCTTAATGGAAGTATTTTTCAAAACTGTTTTACATGGATAAATTTCAGATTTATACATTTAAAATGACTACTCTCATGTTTTCATATGATTTTTCTACAATTTTTGGCGAAATTTACAAAACTGCCTATTAAATTTGAAATAATTTCGGACCAACCTGTGAAGGTGAGCAATTTCACACTTGTTACAAGCCAATAAAAATTATGAGAAAATTTGTGAAAAAAGTAGACAAAATTTCCAAACTTCCAGAATTTATGGATCCAAATTTCGACTTACGATGATTTTTCTACAAATTTTCCAACAACTAGGTCAGAAAAGCCAAAAACTAGAAAAATGTGTATTCCACAAAAAAATCAAGCCAAAAATGATATTTTTGACAAAAATGAGTTTAAAATGTTATTTTTACCACAAACTAGTCAAAAACACAAGTTCTGAACAAAATGGGGACTAAAGTGTTATTTTTACTATAATTGGGCCTTAATTGAAAACTTTGTGGCTTATTGGGCCAAGAACATCAGTTTTATAAAAAGTGAGCTTTATATATCAATTTTGTAAATAATCGAGCTAAAATAAACAAAACAATAAAAAACGGGTTAAAAACAATTTTCTTATCCTTACTGGGCCTGGAAATAGTATACATGTTTAGTGGGTCTTAGTGTCCTTTTACATGTATATTGGGCTCAGGCTAGACATTCACATTCCTTTTGTGCCTGGAAATAATAGATACGTATAGTGGGCCTTAGTGGTCCACTTACATGTTTATGAGGCCTAGGAATGAGTTTTATATGTGTTCTTCTTTCTTTTTCATGTAAATTTTCGATTAAAGATCTAGTGAGACCTGTCGGTTGACACCTTTGAGTGTACAATCGTAGCATGTAGTTATAACCAGAGTTTCCTGGAGGGAAAGCGGGAGTTTATGTATTGAGCTATACGAGGGTGACACCCCACACCTGAGTTGTTCACTATAGTTAGACTAGACCAATCTAGGGTGACAAAAACCTTATTCTATTCTGGCGGCGTCCCAAAGACGCAAAGACAGGCGAAATTGTCATTATTATGTATGGTTATAGCGACTCAGTTAGAGGAATTAACGTTATAAGATTTACGGGAAACTATTCTATTTTCATTTTGGGATAAAACAGGAAACCATTCTATTTTCTTTTTGGAATAAAACAGGAAACATTCTTTTTGATAAAACGACAATCTATAAGCATCGGTACTCAACCACCGGGGTTGAGATTTCAGCATTATCTATTGCAGACAACATCAGGTTGTCTGGAAATCATTCTCTTTCTATTTTCGCAAACATTAACACACATGCATTAATATAAGATCGGACACAAATATTTCAAACCATTTCTTTTTAGAAAATATTGGATTTTTGAAAGCACTATGAAAACGATTCTAAACAAGTATAAAAAAACCATTTTTATTCAAAATTGCTAATGAACTCACCAACTTTTTAGTTGACGCTTTTCAAAACGGCTTGTATTCTCAGGAATTGTAGTAGCAGGTAATAAGTTCGACTATAAGATCAAGTGGTGCGTCTTCAAGAAATTTTACTTTCTTACTTTATTGTAACTGATGAACAGAATTCAATATGTAAACTATGTAAATGTGTATCTTCACTGTATGATGTTTGGTTGCTATGTTTCATTCGTATTCAATTGTTATGATATCATACACGAAGTCGTCCGCCCTCGGACGTTTCCGCCATCCAGGTTCGGGGTTGTGACAAGTTGGTATCAGAGCATTCTTTATAGTGAACTAGTATATCTAACCATACAAGATATACAACTATAAATATAATGGGACTAAAAACACTCTGACTAAAAGTATACCTTAAGAATATAAGTATCTTCTAAAAGTATACATACTTGCTAGAACCTTATCATAATAAGAACAAAACAAACGTATTTAGATGTTGAACACTACAGTCAAACCTGGGCAGTTATGTAATCATATCTGGAATAAATAGAGTCTGATCAACTGTATTTATTCGAGATACGACCAACATGTGTTTGGGAGTGATGGTGGTGTTGCAACAAGTCTAAAACTTACAAACCCTACATGCAAAGGAGCATTAGATACAAACCCAAGGTTTAAAATACTATAGGAGTATTTTATGATACTAAACAATAACAACAAGTCTAAAAACATATCGATTTCGTACATCAGGAAGTCTTAGGATCAAACATGTAATACTATAGTACCATTTTAGAATACCATAAGACCTCCACACTTAAATCTTCTACATGTATCTCATACCTCCACTCTCGCGAAGGCAACACGACTGAGCTGCACCCTGAAGACCCCTACTACCCTACGATGATAGCCAATGAATGGAGCGAGGGAGAACCAGAGGAAGTGCAAAGGGAGAACCCAAAATTGGGTCCTGAAGAATACCAAGAGCGAAACCTTGAGGGAAAGGATTCTGATGAGGAGTCAGACATGGATGAAGGCGCCAAAGAGATCCTTAGCGAGCCTTACCCCCATGGAAGCAATACCGAACCAACACGCAGAACAAGAAGACCTTACCAATCATCTCCGCCCCTTTTGAAGAAGAGGTGACCACCCTAAGGCAATAGCTCATGGAAGCCGAGGCTAGGGCAGCCTTAGCAGAGCATAGAGCGGAAGAGGCCACTCGTGAGATGAGCAAAATGTTTGGACACCTTTACGCTATTTAGACATATGAGGGTCATCACACTAATTCCTAGGTCTATCATGTAATTCGTCACAATTAGTAGTAGTAAATCGAGAGAGGTACGCCCTACGATGACTCATGTAACCTGAGCCATCTTAAGGATCTGATATCTATAATCGATTATGGTAACTTAACATTTGTACAACACTTATTTCTACATACTACCATTAGTACATCATAAGGATGTAGGTCGAAACCACGAGAATCATACAACAAAACATGTGATTCATATGCGTACATGCATAAGTTCATATCTATAATCATAGATGAGATACGACTAGATATGACCGTAGTTACTCACGAACCAGTTTCTCATCATGCAACAGAATCATGTCTTCCCATGGAAACAACCAGCTAGCCGGCGAAACACCAATTCTGCAGATGGACCCTGCAACCTTCCAAGCTGCTATAACAGCTATCGTGACAACCGTCATGGCGCAACTCAACACCAACAATCCAAATGGAAATGGAAATGGTGTCGATAATTCCAACCGTAGTAACAACCAAGGAAACCAACGAGGGAAAACTTACCCAGACACCCCAAACTCCAAACCTAAGGTCATGAAGCGAAAGCAAGGGAAAAAGAAAGGAATCGGATCGACTCAAGGGCCTCCCAAAAGGCAACAAGTTGTAGCAGCCCCTAACCCCACTAGCCCCCTAGCACCAAGAAAACTGTATCATGGATACCTCCCACTCTGCAGCAAGTGCCGCTACCATTATCATGGAGTTTTCCGGGAATTGCATTGCAATAGGTGCAACAGGAAGGGGCACATATCTCGCATCTATAGGGCCCTGGCCCCATGCGTCACTCCAACCCTCAACCTAGAAGTAAGTCCAGTATGCCACGCATGCGGTGGTACGGGACACTTCAAGAGGAATTGTCCAATAGAGAAGAATGACGAAGGACCAGGAGGAGTTTAACAACAGGACATGATGAAGCAACAAGGAACCCTACTGGGATTACCGGTACGTTTCAAAAACAACAAAAATTAAGCATCGCATTTTCACAAAATTTTTGCCAATTAAAAATCATAATCATAAAGTACTCCCTCATCCGAACCAACCATACCCTTCATAGCAAAACGAAAGAGCTTTGCGAAAGTTATGATAACTTAGTTTAAACGTAAGGCCGTGTGTAATTAAGATTCTACAAACTTAGAGTGCATGAACCCGCCTTAATCCTTATTCCTTGGTTGACTATGGACTTAGGGCATAACCACTTAGTCTACAACCTTTTCAATCTTGAATTACGTACGACTAAGCTACATCTAACCGTCATAGAGAGTTCTAATATAAATCAGACTATGAAGTCACATCATTTATATCAAGGCACTTGTATTGCTCGGACACCCAAAAAAATTCAGAACAAAACAACCACAATAGTAATACCAAGAACGAAATGGGTGACATTACAAATGTGTACATAGAACACACTATCATTTCAAACAATTATCCCTTTCAAATCAATCCAACACCTATTACAATAAGGAGCCCAACGATGTCAATTGACATGGGCTGACTTGATCCTCACCATACGAAATTTATGTACCAACGAGACTCTTCACCTTAGCAATCGATTAACAAAACCCCTACAACTTGTAACTGTAACATACCGAAATATCAAGAGTAGAGTTGAAGGGCTAAAAGAGTATATTGGGAAAGAGTGACTCGGCGAGTCCATGGATGGACTCGGCAAGTAGAGTCGCGATTTGGTCGCGTATTAGGTAGCCGACTCGGCGAGTCAATGAGATGGACTCGGCGAGTAGGCGCTGAGTGGAGAAAACCCTAATTCTCAGGGTTAAGCCCTATATAAAGAACATTATGTTTCCTTCCCAGCCTCTTTGTCACCCCTTGAATCCTAGAAACCCTAATTTCGTGGATGAACCCCATTGTTGAGCAAATTGGAGCTTGGAGAGGTGGTTGTTGAAGAGATCTTAGAGAAGAAGAGGCTTGGAGCAAGGGCCTTTGCATGGAATTGACTTTCATTGCAGTTGGGGCGTTCTTCTGAGGTAATATCTCGTTTTTGAGCTGCTATTTCCTAGATGCATAATTTTGGGGGTATTGGAGATCATATCTTTGGATGTATTGGAGTTTAGAGGTTAGATCTGAGGTTGCTACCTCAGATCTGGAATGGAGAAGGGTTGGAATGCATGAAAGTCCCTGTTTGTGAGTGGTTGATGGAGCTATTTTGTCCCAAACCTTAGCCCTAATGTGAAATTGCATAGATCTCTTTGGATTCACGTAAAGTTTGCCACTTTACGTGATAGATGAGTTGTAGGAGGCTAGATCTATGTTTTGGATCAATTGCATGGCCTGTAATGCTTCTGTATGGGTTCAGGCCGGTGGTACTCGGCGAGTCACATGGGTGGACTCGACGAGTTGCTTGAGATAAGCTGGAACTCGACGAGTTGGAAGAACAACTCGGCGAGTTGGATGAAGATGGCCTGGAACTCAGCGAGTTGTATGAACAACTCGGCGTGTAGGTTGAAGATAGCCTTAGACTCGGCGAGTCTGTTGATGGACTCGGCGAGTCTTGTCGAAGAGTTCCAATATTTTCTGATTGAGTCGAGCATCGGAGAGTCAAGGGATGACTCGGTGAGTTGTGTGCGAGTGGACTCAGAGTTGTGGAACTCGGGGAATCTCGGGGTGACTCGGCGAGTTGAGTCACGGACTGGGGAAGTTCTGAGCATGGGGACTCGACGAGTCGACGGGTTGACTCGGCGAGCAGGGTCAACCAGGAGGGTTGACTTTGACTGAGGACTTTGACTTTGACCATGAGTTGACCGTTGACTTTTAGGGCTTGGTCAGCGATGTGGCCTTTGGGCCAAGAGAGGGGTAAAATAGTCTTTTACCCTTAAGAGGGTGCCATGAGAGGGTTGATTCTAGCCTCGAGGGTTATATTCATGAGAGTATATGCCTTACGTGTTAGGCGGTGGCAAGTTCGAGATTCAAGTGTGGGGATATCTGCTTTCTGCTTGCCAGGTGAGTCTTCTCACTATACTTTACCTTGAGTAGGTAACCAGAGTTATGTGACAGAGTATTTGTATGCCATGTATGTTATATGTTGTACTGCATTATTTCTATGTGATTTATGCTGTGCATGTTTTCAGAGTTGGAACCGGAGGGTTCCTAGAGTTAGAACCCGAAGGTTCACAGAGTTAGAACCAGAGGGTTCACAGAGCAGGGTCCACGGACCCACAGAGTTATAGCCTCGAGTGGCTAATATGTGTTATGTGTGGTATTTTGGGGAACTCACTAAGCTTTGTGCTTACAGTGTTTTGTTTTATGTATGTGTTTCAGGTTTCTTTCAGGATCACGGTACGGCACCGGCTTGATTGTACACACCAGAGAAAGAGTCATGTTTTGAGGATCCTGGTTTACTATGCAAGTAAAAATGGAGTTATGATTTGTAATTTGATTATGAATGAGATTTTAAACAAGTGTTTTTAAGAATTAAACGATTATTTTTAAATGAAAATTTTGTTTGAAATTTTCGGTGTTACAAGTTGGTATCAGAGCCTTGGTTTGAGGGATTCGGATGCGCCTTCGGGTAAATCTGGACTCAAGCTGAGGAAGTAAGAAAATTTTTCAAAAGAAATGAATTTCTAAAAGGGAATAAGAGTTCAAAGAGAAAGCGAGAAAGATCAGTGTGTACAATCAGCCAGAGCCTGAACGGTGATTTCCCAAAATACCCTTACTTTTGTGTTATAAGATATTTATGATGCACTTTATGAGATATTATTGCATGCTAGAGACAGGCTAGGTATTTCATATCTTAGGACTAGAGTGGCCTGATTTGTGATGCCTTAGCCTAGGACTTGTTGTTATATGTGTTATGCTTTTGAGTATGTGATGAGTGAGAGTATCCAGTTAGAACCCATGAGGGGTAGAGTTACAGAGTTCGGTGGTACTTTCGAGGATGAGACGAGAAAGTGGATTTATCACCGAGAGTGAGTTCTATGTATTCTTCGATGCTCGAATGCTGCTTTCTTTGTGCTTTGTGGAACTCTCGATGATGGGAGTCAGTTACCAAGTGAATATGACGATATTCAGGAGGTAGATGGCTGGCATCATTAGGAGCTCTTTAGCAGTTGATAGCAAAGAAGTAGGAGGACCAATGAAGAGCCTAGGGAGTAACCTTAGCCAGATGAGTGCGTTGGTAGGGTAGAGAATTTCGCTGGGGAGCGAGCACGTGCGATGGGATTGGTGAAAGAGCAGGTCGAGCAGCTACTTAGGAGCTCTGGGATGGTCTGTGTGGAAAGTATGGGTAGATGTGGTAGGTAGTATAGGCCCGTACTACAGAAAGCAGAGGACCCATACTTGATACAGGGAGTATTCTGAAGGTTCTAAGGAGCGGATTGAGGAGTGATGTTATGGTTCGAGTACCATACATCGGAGCGGATTGAGGAGTGATGTTATGGTTCTAGTACCATACATCGGAGCAGATTGAGGAGTGATGTTATGGTTAGAGTACCATACATCGGAGCGGATTGATGAGTGATGTTATGGTTCGAGTACCATACATTGGAGCGGATTGAGGAGTGATGTTATGGTTCGAGTACCATACATCGGAGCGGATTGAGGAGTGATGTTATGGTTCGAGTACCATACATCGGAGCGGATTGAGGAGCGATGTTATGGTTCGAGTACCATACATCGGAGCGGATTGAGGAGTGATGTTATGGTTCGGGTACCATACATCGGAGCGGACTAAGGAGTGATGTTACGGTTCGAGTACCGTACGCTAGAGCATATTGAGAAGAGATGTCATGGAATGAGTACCATGGTTCGTAGGGAATGATGCTTGTGGTTCTCCGGCTATCCGGTCATGTTTGAGTTCGAAGAGGCGTCCATTGAGAGGGAGATCGAGAGCCTCTCAGAGTATTTTAGTAAGGAGTCAGTGAGAAGGGAGAATTTCGATCTGAGTTGAGCGATCAGTCGATGAAGGAGATGTCACCTTCTATGATCTGGGTGGTATTGATTATGTTTGTGTGCAAAATGTGAGAAGCATGATGTTTAAGTTTTGGGTTGGGGGTAAACCTTGCAGGTCGTCATTGATGATGATTTCCCACCAAAGTATCAGGTAGCATGTGTGACGCGAGGCAGTGATTTATCATGATCAGATAGTCAGTTGGGACAGAGATAGTCGAGGACCACATTACACCTATTTGAGTATAGTAGGATGTATTGTAGTGGTATCAGTGGGGAGTTCAGTCGAGTTTAGCAGTGCAGAGAATTTTTATCTATGTTGAGTATTGAATATGGGAGTGGGTCTCTGTTCTTGGGATGATCCCGGTGTTGGAGCGTTGGTTGATGAGTTGAGGTGAGGGGTACGATGATTTTGTGGTTCAGTCTATGATCCAGGGATGTTATTGAGCAGTTGAGTTGTTTGGTACTAGATTGGTACGAGATTTTGAACGACTAGGGGCAGTCGTGACGAGAAGTTCTTGAGGAGTTCATCAGAGGTTCAGGGTATATGAGGTCGATTGATTACCTTAAAGGGGATTATCGGGCGTTGTGTAGCACTTTCCAGGGACAGGTGCGATTTTGCTGGTGAAAATAGTTGTGGGTTGGTTGTGTGCTAATTGGTGATGGTTCGAACCCTGAGTGGGGGAGAACCGGGTACCGTATGTAAGAAAGCAGAGATTTGTCAAGAGCAGTTATAAGTGGAGTATAGAGATCTGCGGGAAGTACTTGTTTGAGAAGGATGAATGTCTCCACGGCAGGTGTTTAATGGTCAGGAACCTGGTAGTGGTCAGTGTTGTTGCAAGTAGATAGAGAATGATTGGGCAGCCAACTCCCGGGTCGGTATGCGTATCCTTGCTTTGATTTTGAGCGGTGGGAAAAAAGGGTTTCAGAGAATTATCAGCGTATTTCGTAGCGCTAGCGTTTTCTCGTATTCCAATTGAGAAATTGGATACACCGAAGTTGCATTTTGGGAAAAATGTAGATCTAATTATGGGGTTTAGAGGAAATATATTATTGTATCTATATGATGCTTGGGGTGGCAGGATCTTGTGATGATTCTGTTGGGATATTCCGAGGTATCCGGGTATGATATCTTTATTTCGGGGTTACTCGTGAATCGGGAGTTGAGACGACTTGTGGTATATCAGGTATCTATGGATCTAGTGGGAGCCCTTCGAGTATGGGCATCCAGGGAGATTATTTAAGGAAGTGGATCTTTGCAAGGGTGGGCATTTTAATATGTCGATTGCCTCCAGAGTCTGTGATGCATATTCAAGTCGAGTATGGGTAGCTGCCTATGATAGTCTGCGGAGCATGAGCTAGTGGGGTCAGAGGGTGTTGTGATACAGCGGGGAGCCGTAGTACTCACTAGTCAGAGGGTGTTGTGATACTGTGGGGAGCCGTAGTACTCACTAGTCAGAGGGTGTTGTGATACTGTGGGGAGCCGTAGTACTCACTAGTCAGAGGGTGTTGTGATACTGCGGGGAGCCGTAGTACTCACTAGTTAGAGGGTGTTGTGATACTGCGGGGAGCCGTAGTACTCACTAGTCAGAGGGTGTGGTGATACTGCGGGGAGCCGTAGTACTCACTAGTCAGAGGGTGTTGTGATACTGCGGGGAGCCGTAGTACTCACTAGATGGCAAGAGAATGTGATGATGGAATGTTCTCCGATCAGTGTATGATGTGGGAGAGTTTTAGGCTTGAGTAGCCCTAGTATTGAGTTTTGGAGCCTGGGTGTTGAACCAGGGGCGAGACTGGGGTCTCCGTCTCTGTCGGGAGATGCGGCGAGATGCGCAAGGGATATGCGCAGCAGAAACCAGAGATCAGAGTTGAGACGATCCTCGGTTGGATTGTATTTTTCTCTCATGAGGAAAAGAGAATTTCGTGACTTGCGTGTCACTGGGCCGGGATAGTGGTCACGGGGAAGAAGTTAGTGGGATAGTTGGATCATGATATGGGTGACCTTTGGAGGCTCAGCTGTGGAGTCAAAAGATGACCTGGTGCTCAGTCTCGAAGAGGGATATGAGAAATGAGCTAGAGCTTATCATGATGATGTATGAGGACACTTCAGAGCGAGCGAACGATTCAGACGCTCGAAGACATGCTTCGGGCATGTGTATTAGATTTCGGAGGGTGTTGCGGCACGTATTTATCCTTGGTTGAGTAATCCTATATCAGCAGCCATCATTAGTGCATTGGTATGCCACCCTTTGAGCTGTTGTATGGGAGGAGGTGTCGGACCCTCATTTGCTGGGGAGAGGTAGCGCATGGGCCCGAGAGCCCTTGCGAGCAGATCCAGAGCATGTGCGATACATGGAGTAGTGGCAAGGTTGACAAGTGGATTTCCTGTGTAAGGGAAGAGAAAGGTATGTAACCCCGGGAGGGGGAAAGTGTTGGTTCACGGAAGTGAAAGTAGTAGTGAGAATGGATGACTTGGAGTATGGTGGTTGAACACTGTGTCTGTGACAGTGGTATGGAATGGCATCATGATGGCATGTCTCCTGAGGACGCGGAAGGGATTCCGCGGGTGTAGAGCCAAGAGTCTCAGGATGGATGCAGGGAGGGAGTCTGGGACTCCCAGCTTGATTCTGATAAAGGGTTGTGTGCGTACTGGTGGTTCCTCCTGGGAATGTTTGAGATGTCGTCAGTGTGACGGGTTTTCCAAACCCGAGGGTGCGAAGGTTGGTGTAGCATGTGTGTGTGATTGCAAGAGGAGAACTCGTGGGAGTTGCTCTGAGATTGAGAATGGGTCTTTCCGTCATCACGGATTGGATAGAGTGGGATTCGGATCAGCGATCCGATGGTTCATGGCTTTCTAGCCCTTACGGGTCGAGTGATTGTTGAGATTTGGGGCAGTGATGCTTCATGGGTAATTCTTGATTGTTGAGTGTGATTATCAGAGGGTACAGCCGGTGCCCGGTTTAAGACGGTGGTCAGGACACCGCAAGGAAAGAGGAAGTGAGTTCGAGTTCGATGGTTATGCTTGAGGAACCTGGTCCGGTTAGGGCCAGGTGGAGCATCGTGGGAGTATTTTGGAGTTGAGTTGCCGTAGGCTTCGAGGACGAAGCCTAATTTAAGTGGGGGAGAATTGTAACATCCCGAAATATCAAGAGTAGAGTTGAAGGGCTAAAAGAGTATATTGGGAAAGAGTGACTCGGCGAGTCCATGAATGGACTCGGCGAGTAGAGTCGCAATTTGGTCGTGTATTAGGTAGCCGACTCGGCAAGTCAATGAAATGGACTCGGCGAGTAGGCGTTGAGTTGAGAAAACCCTAATTCTCGAGGTTGAGCCCTATATAAAGAACATTATGTTTCCTTCCCAGCCTCTTTATCACCCCTTGATTCCCAGAAACCGTAATTTCATGGAGGAACCCCATTGTTGAGCAAATTGGAGCTTGGAGAGGTGGTTGTTGAAGAGATCTTAGAGAAGAAGAGGCTTGGAGCAAGGGGCTTTGCTTGGAATTGAGTTTCATTACAGTTGGGGCGTTCTTCTGAGGTAATATCTTGTTTTTTAGCTGCTATTTCCTAGATGCATCATTTTGGGGGTATTGGAGATCATATCTTTGGATGTATTGGAGTTTAGAGGTTAGATCTGAGGTTGCTACCTCAGATCTGGAATGGAGAAGGGTTGGAATGCATGAAAGTCCCTGTTTGTGAGTGGTTGATGGAGCTATTTTGTCCCAAACCTTAGCCCTAATGTGAAATTGCATAGATCTCTTTAGATTCACGTAAAGTTTTCCACTTTACGTGATAGATGAGTTGTAGGAGGCTAGATCTATGTTTTGGATCAATTGCATGGCATGGAATGCTTCTGTATGGGTTCAGACCGGTGGTACTCGGCGAGTCACATGGGTGGACTCGACGAGTTGCTTGAAGATAAGCTGGAACTCGATTAGTTGGAAGAACAACTCAGCGAGTTGGATGAAGATGGCCTGGAACTCGGCGAGTTGTATGAACAACTCGGCGAGTAGGTTGAAGATAGCCTTAGACTCGGCGAGTCTGTTGATGGACTCGGCGAGTCTTTTCGAAGAGTTCCAATATTTTCTGATTGAGTCGAGAATCGGAGAGTCAAGGGATGACTCGGTGAGTTGTGTGCGAGTGGACTCAGAGTTGTGGAACTCGGGGAATCTCGGGGTGACTCGGCGAGTTGAGTCGCGGACTGGGGAAGTTCTGAGCATGGGGACTCGACGAGTCGACGGGTTGACTCGGCGAGCAGGGTCAACCAGGAGGGTTGACTTTGACTGAGGACTTTGACTTTGACCATGAGTTGACCGTTGACTTTTAGGGCTTGGTCAGCGATGTGGCCTTTGGGCCAAGAGAGGGGTAAAATAGTCTTTTACCCTTAAGAGGGTGCCATGAGAGGGTTGATTCTAGCCTCGAGGGTTATATTCATGAGAGTATATGCCTTACGTGTTAGGCGGTGGCAAGTTCGAGATTCAAGTGTGGGGATATCTGCTTTCTGCTTGCGAGGTGAGTCTTCTCACTATACTTTACCTTGAGTAGGTAACCAGAGTTATGTGACAGAGTATTTGTATGCCATGTATGTTATGTGTTGTACTGCATTATTTCTATGTGATTTATGCTGTGCATGTTTTCAGAGTTGGAATCGGAGGGTTCCTAGAGTTAGAACCCGAAGATTCACACAGTTAGAACCAGAGGGTTCACAGAGCAGGGTCCACGGACCCACAGAGTTATAGCCTCGAGTGGCTAATATGTGTTATGTGTGGTATTTTGGGGAACTCACTAAGCTTCGTGCTTACAGTGTTTTGTTTTATGTATGTGTTTCAGGTTTCTTTCAGGATCACGGGACGGCACCGACTTGATTGTACACACCAGAGAAAGAGTCATGTTTTGAGGATCCTGGTTTACTATGCAAGTAAAAATGGAGTTATGATTTGTAATTTGATTATGAATGAGATTTTAAACAAGTGTTTTTAAGAATTAAACGATTATTTTTAAATGAAAATTTTGTTTGAAATTTTCGGTGTTACAAGTTGGTATCAGAGCCTTGGTTTGAGGGATTCAGATGCGCCTTCGGGTAAATCTGGACTCAAGCTGAGGAAGTAAGAAAAGTTTTCAAAAGAAATGAATTTCTAAAAGGGAATAAGAGTTCAAAGAGAAAGCGAGAAAGATCAGTGTGTACAATCAGCCAGAGCCTGAACGGTGATTTCCCAAAATACCCTTACTTTTGTGTTATAAGATATTTATGATGCACTTTATGAGATATTATTGGATGCTAGAGACAGGCTAGGTATTTCATATCTTAGGACTAGAGTGGCCTGATTTGTGATGCCTTAGCCTAGGACTTGTGATGGGTTTTAGCCATAAGAACTTTCCTATGTGCGCATGCAAAACCCTAATGCTTGGATCTAGGCTTTCTAATAAACATGCTTTGAATCCAAGACTTCTAATTACTAATTAGGTTAAATAACAACATTAAAACAGATCTAGAATCATACCTTTGAGTTCCTTGTTGATCTTGAGGTCTTGGAGCTTCTAGAGTCACAAATGTCACTCCTCTAATGGCTTACAAACACCAAAGCAAGGAGGATGATTTGGGAGAGAGGAGAGGGGAGGAATTTCGACCAGAGTTCTCTTAGTTAATCAGAAGTGTCGAATTCCCTATGCCATGGGGTCTATTTATACTTGTAGACTCCTTAAGGGTTACAACCTAAACCCTAATTGGATAATCTTCTCTTAAGGCTATCCAAATCCATTCCTAGATAACTCTAATGGACGATTTTAGCTATCCTAATCCTCTTAGAATTCGTCCATAGTATATCCAAATGGATTTACAGTCTAAAGCTTAACTATCAAACAATTGACAGTTTATACCCCTTTATTTAATTAATCTCTTTAAGTCACCAAATTAATTCTAATTAATTCTATGACTTATATTAATCAAATAACAATATATATTATTCATTATATTATTCCCATAATATATTTATTCTCTCTTAATAAATCATCCTATCAAGTTGCTGTGGTGAAGGCAACCCAAAAGGACCATGCACAACCGGATATAGTTATAGCCTTAGACACTATTCCAACAGTCTCCCACTTGGATAAGTCTAGTAACTATACAAGTAAAATTCGGTTTGCAATCGTAGCTCTCAAAGACGCTGTCAACTCTGATCTAATCAATCTTGTCCTTTAGATAAGGGAACGTACAGTCCTCTGTTAGATATCATGCTGACAATCCTATGGAATGGTTAGTCAAGCATTTAGGTTTCTCGATCTCTGATTTATTTGACATAGAACTTAATCGAGCACATCAATTCAGTTCTGACCGGGCCCGGCACATAAGTCAAATCAAATCATCGAGCGGCCGAGATATCGCTTTTACCTTCTTAGATAAAAGTTACAGATAAACTTTGACTTATATGCATTTACTTATTCATTTACCAACTATACACAACAATACGTTTTATAACATCAAGTTACTGATGCGTTTTCGTATTATCAATGTACAATCAATTAACAAATAATAAACCATATATCTAGGTTTTAAGACTATATGATATTATCGTCTTGCGATCACCTTTTATATCTTATTCCATAAGGTGATTCCAGCAAGCGCGGGTTTATTCCAATGCTCAAAACTAGTTCATAAGCACTCATGAACGTTGCAGCAATCCTTTGCTATGTCTAACACCATTTAGACATTCTACACACCAATTCATGACAATCTTCTTTCATATCTACTTCCAATATATGAATGATTGTGGACCATTTGAACAATTCTATTATTCCTAATAATTTCAATTATTCTGGAAGTCAAAACATGCAAAGTGAAACAATAGCTAAACAATTAACATAAGATAGTAACATTACTCATAAATAAAACTCCTTTATTTAATCATCAAATGTCAATTACATTTATCTATTACACGTTTCTAATACTATCTAATCTATGCTAATATCATCCTTCAGCCCAATACTCCTAGCATGCTGCAAGTGCTTAACCCTACTCAGTCCCTTCGTAAGCGGATCTGCTGGGTTATCTTCTGATGATATCCTCTTAACTACGAGTTGTCCTTCTTCTACACGATGTCTAATAAAGTGATACTTTCTGTCGATATGTCTTGATCTACCATGATCCCTCGGTTCCTTGGTTAAGGCAACCGCACCTTCGTTATCACAGAAAATCTCCATTGGCTCCTTTATGGCAGGTACGACTCCAAGATCACCGATGAAGTTCTTTAGCCATATTGCCTCCTTCGACGCTTCGCTCGCTGCAATGTACTCTGATTCGCACGTTGAATCAGCTACGGTTTCCTGCTTGGAACTTTTCCATGTCACTGCTCCTCCATTTAGGGTAAAGACCCAGCCCGACTGTGAACGGTAGTTGTCCCTGTCGGTTTGAAAACTGGCGTCACTATACCCTCGCACCTTCAAGCCATCACTTCCTCCGAGGATTAAGAACCATTCCTTCGTCCTCCGAAGGTACTTAAGGATATTCTTCACCGCAATCCAATGTGCTTTGCCAGGATTCCCTTGATATCTGCTAACCATGCTTAAAGCGAAGGCTACATCAGGTCGAGTACAAGTCATAGCGTACATGATTGAGCCAACTGCGGAAGCGTATGGTACTCGGCTCATTTCTGCTATCTCAGCTTCGGTACTCGGACTTTGAGTCTTACTCAACTTGGCATTACTTTGTATCGGTAGTTCTCCCTTTTTTGAGTTTTCCATACTAAAACGTTTTAGTACCTTCTCTAAGTAAGTATTCTGACTAAGTCCAATTAGTCTCTTACTTCTTTCTCTTATTATCCTAATTCCCAAAATGTAAGAAGCCTCTCCGAGGTCCTTCATAGCGAAACACTTCCCGAGCCAGGACTTTACCTCCTGCAGAGTCGGAATGTCGTTTCCTATGAGTAATATGTCATCGACATATAGAACGAGGAAGCTTACTATACTCCCACTGGCTTTGACATATACACAAGATTCGTCTTCGCTTCGTACAAATCCAAACTCTTTGACTTTCTCATCGAAACAAAGATTCCATCTGCGAGATGCTTGCTTAAGTCCATAAATGGACTTCTCAAGCTTACACACTCTATCCGGATGCTTCGGATCCACAAACCCCTCTGGCTGAGCCATGTAAACATCCTCAGCCAACTTTCCGTTAAGGAAAGCGGTCTTGACATCCATTTGCCAAATCTCATAATCATGAAATGCGGCAATTGCTAACATCACTCTAATAGATTTAATCTTCGCAACTGGTGAGAAGGTCTCATCATAGTCAACTCCGGGAGTTTGAGTAAAGCCCTTCGCGACCAATCGCGCTTTATATGTGTGTACGTTCCCATCCACGTCGGTCTTCTTCTTGAAGATCCATTTGCACCCAACGGTCTTACGTCCGGGCACGTAATCAACCAAATTCCAAACTTGGTTATCATACATGGATTGGATCTCGCTATCCATTGCCTCTTTCCACTTTAAAGACTCCGGGCCTGCCATGGCTTCCTTGTAGCTATTAGGTTCATCAAGATTTACTAGTGTACCATTACTAATATACGTGTCCCCTTCGGTAGTAATATGAAAGCCATAAAACTGGGGATGAACTCTAACTCTATCGGAACGTCTAAGAGGTAAGGATTCGTCAATTGGTTCAACCGGAGTTTCCTCCTCGGGTTGAGTGCCAGCGGTAGAGGTTCCTTCATCCATCGACTCTTGAATCTCTTCAAGTTCGATTTGCCTCCCACTGTCTCCTTGGCTTATGAGTTCTCGCTCTCGGAAAACTCCTCTCCTTGCAACGAAGACAACATTGTCCTTCGGTCTATAGAAGAGATATCCAAAGGATGTCTGCGGGTAGCCGATGAAAATACATCGCTCACTTCGAGGTTCAAGCTTGTCGTGAGTATCTCGTCTTACGAAAGCCTCGCAACCCCAAACCTTGATATGTGCCAACGAGGGAGCTTTCCCTGTCCACATCTCGTGAGGTGTTTTGGCAACCTTCTTAGTAGGGACTCGGTTAAGGATATGGGCGGCAGTCTCTAAGGCATACCCCCAAAAAGAGATTGGTAGTGAAGCACGACTCATCATAGAGCGAACCATATCCAATAGGGTTCGATTACGCCTTTCTGCCACACCATTCAACTGCGGTGTCCTAGGAGGCGTCAATTGCGAAACTATTCCACACTCCTTGAGATAATCGTGGAATTCAAGACTTAGGTACTCTCCTCCTCGATCGGATCGAAGCATCTTGATTTTCCTGCCCAATTGATTCTCCACTTCATTCTTGAATTCTTTGAACTTTTCAAAGGTGTCTGACTTTTGCTTGATTAAGTAGATATACCCATATCTACTATAGTCATCGGTAAAAGTCACATAGAAGCGGTTCCCATCCTTTGTGGTTGATCTAAACGGT
Source organism: Lactuca serriola (assembly GCF_051521515.1). NCBI lineage: Eukaryota > Viridiplantae > Streptophyta > Magnoliopsida > Asterales > Asteraceae > Lactuca > Lactuca serriola. The sequence continues at coordinate 303,924,951 of NC_136411.1, forward strand.
CCACATACATCGGTATGTATTAAGTCCAATAGACCATCGCCCCTTTCACAAGTACTCGTGAAGGGCGACTTAGTCATCTTTCCAAGCAAACAAGACTCGCATGTGTCATCTTCCCTAAGGTCGAATGACTCCAACACTCCATCCTTTTGGAGTTGGGCTATGCGTTTCTTGTTGACATGTCCAAGACGACAATGCCACAAGGATGCTTTATCCATACTAGTGGAAGAATCAATATTCAAAACATCATTTCCAAAGTCATCAACAATCATAACAGTTTCATATATTCCATTATATGGTATAGCTTCAAAGTAAAAGACACCATTTAGATAAGCCAAAATAGAACCATTCTCATTATTAAAAGAAAATCTAAATCCTTGTCTAAATAAACCATGAAATGAAATGATGTTTCTTGCCATTTCTGGCGAATAGCAACAATTGTTCAAATCTAAAACTAAACTATTCCTAAGCACTAAGGAATACACTCCAATCTTGGTTACAGGCGACGATCTTCTGTTCCCCATGATTAGATTGATCCTTCCTTGCTCCACATCCCTACTTCTTCTTAGTCCCTGCACATTAGAACAAATGTGATAACCACAACCGGTATCAAGAACCCAAGAAATAGCATGATTAGAATCGTTAGATTTGATTGTATATATACCTGCGAAAGATGGCTTGATCTTTCCTTCTTTGATTGCTTGCAGGTAATCCGGGCAGCTTCTCTTCCAATGTCCTATCTTGTGGCAGTGGTGGCACTCTGCCTCCTTCGGGTTAGAGCAGGGCTTGGCGGGATCAACTTTGGTCCCACTAGAAGAGGCACCATCTTGGGCTTTCACCTTGCGATAGTTCTTCGATGAAGCTTTCCTCTTCTTTCCCTTCCCTTGTCCAATAGCCAAGACAGGAGCAGCGGGCGGATTGGGAGTAGGTGCAACAGACTTGTCTTTGAAGTTGCTCTCAGCAACCCTCAAGAGACCTTGGAGCTTGCTTAGGGTGACCTCTTCTTTGTTCATGTGGTAGGTCATCCTAAATTGATTGTACATCGGAGGCAAAGAGTGAAGCACCATGTCGATCGCCAAATCCTCACCGAAGTCAACATTTAACTTGCGAAGGCGGTCGACATACCTTTGCATCTTTTGCAAGTGCACGGTAAGAGATTCTCCATGACCCATCTTCGCGGAAATCATGTTAGTGAAAATCTCGTACCTCTCTTGTCTCGCGTTTTGGTGATACCTCTCCAATAAGTCTTGGTGCATCTCGTACGGGTACATGTCCTCGTAGGACTTTTGGAATTCGGAGTTCATGGTGGCGATCATGATGCAATGTACCTTCGTTGCATCTCGCTCATGAGTTTCAAATGCGGTGATTTCGGCTGGAGTAGCGATTTCGGTGTTGATTTTCTCGAGCTTCTCATCAAGGACATACTCTTTGTCCTCATAGCGAGCAATGGTGCGAATGTATCTTATCCATTCACTAAAGTTCGTTCCATCGAAGGTGACCTTTTGGCAAAGGCTCATCAACGTGAAAGAACTAGCAGTAGCGTTGTTTGCGTTTGACATCTACAATTAGAAAAGGACAAAGATAGATTAGAATAAGAATCCCTAATTATCACCCAATAAGAAAATTAGGGCTAGGATCCAACAATAACATTTACATACTAGAAAAGGGATGCCGTAATCTAACATGCAAATAAATTGAAGGTAAGTGAATGACGATTCACTAATTCTCCATCACGAAACTTAAACTATTAGTCCTAAGTGTTTTTGAGAATTCCTAGGTTCGGATGAGATTCATTGAAACTATTCAATGGCATGTTTAAATCTCGATATGCCCCTCTTGTTTGTGACTGGGATGCCGAGGATCACAAAGCGGGTGTGAATTACCATGCAAATTCACATGGCGCCTTCATTGTAACAATCACCTATTCGATGTGCCGGTAAACCACACACGCTCCATTGAACTATGATAAACAACGAATCACCCTTTGCCACCTTCGCTTAGAACCAATTAGTGTGCCGGTAAACCACACACGCTCCACCAACATCTTAGCAAGGTGCAAAGTGTAATTTCATGGGATTGCATCAATTCACTTTTCCTAAAGTAACTAGGATTGGGAAATTTTAAAATATGTGTAGTTACTTTGTATTTCTTATTATACTTTTAATGAGAGGATGAGGTTGCCCTATCCTACCCGTTCGGCTAACGACCCTCCACCAATTAAGCAAGCGGTGGGTGTGAGTGTACACCCATTAAGCGCCATTTTATAGGCCGCAACCTTATACCCACCTTATAGATCGGCTTCGTGAATGAGGCCTACTAACGGTAAGACTAGCATTTAGTTATACATATACATATTATTCTAGTAATATCATATTAGTATAGGGTTGTATTTTAAAACTTTTAAAATCTAGGGCTTGAAATTTAAGTTGTCTAAATTAAAGCTTTTAATCACAAAAGTAAATTTCAAAACATGAGGGTAGGTTTTAAACATTTAAAACATGGAGGATCAAATAACAAATAATTCCAATTAACAATTAATATCCTAATTATCTATATTTGATTTATTCAAGATTTCCTTTTAAGATAATTACCAAAATAATCAAAATAATCAATTAATTATCATATAAGGAAATTAAATATTTAATTAGTTGATAATTACCTTTAACTAGATCAAGATAATAGTTATATTTATCATAAAAACGAATTAATATTGATCTAATTAGTTTATGGTAAGTTAAGATAAGATAAACACAAAGAAATCCCGAATCTGGCCATTCCTGACGCCTGGACTCGCCGAGTGCACAAAGGGACTCGCCGAGTCAGGCCTACTCGCCGAGTCCACTTTGAGACTCGCCGAGTCCATGACTCAGAAACCTAAAAATCGAATTTTGCAGGTTTGTTTCAGTTAATCAAGCAACAATTTACAGAAAACCAAGCTAGGCTCTGATACCACTGATGGGTTTTAGCCATAAGAACTTTCCTATGTGCGCATGCAAAACCCTAATGCTTGGATCTAGGCTTTCTAATAAACATGCTTTGAATCCAAGACTTCTAATTACTAATTAGGTTAAATAACAACATTAAAACAGATCTAGAATCATACCTTTGAGTTCCTTGTTGATCTTGAGGTCTTGGAGCTTCTAGAGTCACAAATGTCACTCCTCTAATGGCTTACAAACACCAAAGCAAGGAGGATGATTTGGGAGAGAGGAGAGGGGAGGAATTTCGACCAGAGTTCTCTTACTTAATCAGAAGTGTCGAATTCCCTATGCCATGGGGTCTATTTATACTTGTAGACTCCTTAAGGGTTACAACCTAAACCCTAATTGGATAATCTTCTCTTAAGGCTATCCAAATCCATTCCTAGATAACTCTAATGGACGATTTTAGCTATCCTAATCCTCTTAGAATTCGTCCATAGTATATCCAAATGGATTTACAGTCTAAAGCTTAACTATCAAACAATTGACAGTTTATACCCCTTTATTTAATTAATCTCTTTAAGTCACCAAATTAATTCTAATTAATTCTATGACTTATATTAATCAAATAACAATATATATTATTCATTATATTATTCCCATAATATATTTATTCTCTCTTAATAAATCATCCTATCAAGTTGCTGTGGTGAAGGCAACCCAAAAGGACCATGCACAACCGGATATAGTTATAGCCTTAGACACTATTCCAACAGTCTCCCACTTGGATAAGTCTAGTAACTATACAAGTAAAATTCGGTTTGCAATCGTAGCTCTCAAAGACGCTGTCAACTCTGATCTAATCAATCTTGTCCTTTAGATAAGGGAACGTACAGTCCTCTGTTAGATATCATGCTGACAATCCTATGGAATGGTTAGTCAAGCATTTAGGTTTCTCGATCTCTGATTTATTTGACATAGAACTTAATCGAACACATCAATTCAGTTCTGACCGGGCCCGGCACATAAGTCAAATCAAATCATCGAGCGGCCGAGATATCGCTTTTACCTTCTTAGATAAAAGTTACAGATAAACTTTGACTTATATGCATTTACTTATTCATTTACCAACTATACACAACAATACGTTTTATAACATCAAGTTACTGATGCGTTTTCGTATTATCAATGTACAATCAATTAACAAATAATAAACCATATATCTAGGTTTTAAGACTATATGATATTATCGTCTTGCGATCACCTTTTATATCTTATTCCATAAGGTGATTCCAGCAAGCGCGGGTTTATTCCAATGCTCAAAACTAGTTCATAAGCACTCATGAACGTTGCAGCAATCCTTTGCTATGTCTAACACCATTTAGACATTCTACACACCAATTCATGACAATCTTCTTTCATATCTACTTCCAATATATGAATGATTGTGGACCATTTGAACAATTCTATTATTCCTAATAATTTCAATTATTCTGGAAGTCAAAACATGCAAAGTGAAACAATAGCTAAACAATTAACATAAGATAGTAACATTACTCATAAATAAAACTCCTTTATTTAATCATCAAATGTCAATTACATTTATCTATTACACGTTTCTAATACTATCTAATCTATGCTAATATCATCCTTCAGCCCAATACTCCTAGCATGCTGCAAGTGCTTAACCCTACTCAGTCCCTTCGTAAGCGGATCTGCTGGGTTATCTTCTGATGATATCCTCTTAACTACGAGTTGTCCTTCTTCTACACGATGTCTAATAAAGTGATACTTTCTGTCGATATGTCTTGATCTACCATGATCCCTCGGTTCCTTGGTTAAGGCAACCGCACCTTCGTTATCACAGAAAATCTCCATTGGCTCCTTTATGGCAGGTACGACTCCAAGATCACCGATGAAGTTCTTTAGCCATATTGCCTCCTTCGACGCTTCGCTCGCTGCAATGTACTCTGATTCGCACGTTGAATCAGCTACGGTTTCCTGCTTGGAACTTTTCCATGTCACTGCTCCTCCATTTAGGGTAAAGACCCAGCCCGACTGTGAACGGTAGTTGTCCCTGTCGGTTTGAAAACTGGCGTCACTATACCCTCGCACCTTCAAGCCATCACTTCCTCCGAGGATTAAGAACCATTCCTTCGTCCTCCGAAGGTACTTAAGGATATTCTTCACCGCAATCCAATGTGCTTTGCCAGGATTCCCTTGATATCTGCTAACCATGCTTAAAGCGAAGGCTACATCAGGTCGAGTACAAGTCATAGCGTACATGATTGAGCCAACTGCGGAAGCGTATGGTACTCGGCTCATTTCTGCTATCTCAGCTTCGGTACTCGGACTTTGAGTCTTACTCAACTTGGCATTACTTTGTATCGGTAGTTCTCCCTTTTTTGAGTTTTCCATACTAAAACGTTTTAGTACCTTCTCTAAGTAAGTATTCTGACTAAGTCCAATTAGTCTCTTACTTCTTTCTCTTATTATCCTAATTCCCAAAATGTAAGAAGCCTCTCCGAGGTCCTTCATAGCGAAACACTTCCCGAGCCAGGACTTTACCTCCTGCAGAGTCGGAATGTCGTTTCCTATGAGTAATATGTCATCGACATATAGAACGAGGAAGCTTACTATACTCCCACTGGCTTTGACATATACACAAGATTCGTCTTCGCTTCGTACAAATCCAAACTCTTTGACTTTCTCATCGAAACAAAGATTCCATCTGCGAGATGCTTGCTTAAGTCCATAAATGGACTTCTCAAGCTTACACACTCTATCCGGATGCTTCGGATCCACAAACCCCTCTGGCTGAGCCATGTAAACATCCTCAGCCAACTTTCCGTTAAGGAAAGCGGTCTTGACATCCATTTGCCAAATCTCATAATCATGAAATGCGGCAATTGCTAACATCACTCTAATAGATTTAATCTTCGCAACTGGTGAGAAGGTCTCATCATAGTCAACTCCGGGAGTTTGAGTAAAGCCCTTCGCGACCAATCGCGCTTTATATGTGTGTACGTTCCCATCCACGTCGGTCTTCTTCTTGAAGATCCATTTGCACCCAACGGTCTTACGTCCGGGCACGTAATCAACCAAATTCCAAACTTGGTTATCATACATGGATTGGATCTCGCTATCCATTGCCTCTTTCCACTTTAAAGACTCCGGGCCTGCCATGGCTTCCTTGTAGCTATTAGGTTCATCAAGATTTACTAGTGTACCATTACTAATATACGTGTCCCCTTCGGTAGTAATATGAAAGCCATAAAACTGGGGATGAACTCTAACTCTATCGGAACGTCTAAGAGGTAAGGATTCGTCAATTGGTTCAACCGGAGTTTCCTCCTCGGGTTGAGTGCCAGCGGTAGAGGTTCCTTCATCCATCGACTCTTGAATCTCTTCAAGTTCGATTTGCCTCCCACTGTCTCCTTGGCTTATGAGTTCTCGCTCTCGGAAAACTCCTCTCCTTGCAACGAAGACAACATTGTCCTTCGGTCTATAGAAGAGATATCCAAAGGATGTCTGCGGGTAGCCGATGAAAATACATCGCTCACTTCGAGGTTCAAGCTTGTCGTGAGTATCTCGTCTTACGAAAGCCTCGCAACCCCAAACCTTGATATGTGCCAACGAGGGAGCTTTCCCTGTCCACATCTCGTGAGGTGTTTTGGCAACCTTCTTAGTAGGGACTCGGTTAAGGATATGGGCGGCAGTCTCTAAGGCATACCCCCAAAAAGAGATTGGTAGTGAAGCACGACTCATCATAGAGCGAACCATATCCAATAGGGTTCGATTACGCCTTTCTGCCACACCATTCAACTGCGGTGTCCTAGGAGGCGTCAATTGCGAAACTATTCCACACTCCTTGAGATAATCGTGGAATTCAAGACTTAGGTACTCTCCTCCTCGATCGGATCGAAGCATCTTGATTTTCCTGCCCAATTGATTCTCCACTTCATTCTTGAATTCTTTGAACTTTTCAAAGGTGTCTGACTTTTGCTTGATTAAGTAGATATACCCATATCTACTATAGTCATCGGTAAAAGTCACATAGAAGCGGTTCCCATCCTTTGTGGTTGATCTAAACGGTCCACATACATCGGTATGTATTAAGTCCAATAGACCATCGCCCCTTTCACAAGTACTCGTGAAGGGCGACTTAGTCATCTTTCCAAGCAAACAAGACTCGCATGTGTCATCTTCCCTAAGGTCGAATGACTCCAACACTCCATCCTTTTGGAGTTGGGCTATGCGTTTCTTGTTGACATGTCCAAGACGACAATGCCACAAGGATGCTTTATCCATACTAGTGGAAGAATCAATATTCAAAACATCATTTCCAAAGTCATCAACAATCATAACAGTTTCATATATTCCATTATATGGTATAGCTTCAAAGTAAAAGACACCATTTAGATAAGCCAAAATAGAACCATTCTCATTATTAAAAGAAAATCTAAATCCTTGTCTAAATAAACCATGAAATGAAATGATGTTTCTTGCCATTTCTGGCGAATAGCAACAATTGTTCAAATCTAAAACTAAACTATTCCTAAGCACTAAGGAATACACTCCAATCTTGGTTACAGGCGACGATCTTCTGTTCCCCATGATTAGATTGATCCTTCCTTGCTCCACATCCCTACTTCTTCTTAGTCCCTGCACATTAGAACAAATGTGATAACCACAACCGGTATCAAGAACCCAAGAAATAGCATGATTAGAATCGTTAGATTTGATTGTATATATACCTGCGAAAGATGGCTTGATCTTTCCTTCTTTGATTGCTTGCAGGTAATCCGGGCAGCTTCTCTTCCAATGTCCTATCTTGTGGCAGTGGTGGCACTCTGCCTCCTTCGGGTTAGAGCAGGGCTTGGCGGGATCAACTTTGGTCCCACTAGAAGAGGCACCATCTTGGGCTTTCACCTTGCGATAGTTCTTCGATGAAGCTTTCCTCTTCTTTCCCTTCCCTTGTCCAATAGCCAAGACAGGAGCAGCGGGCGGATTGGGAGTAGGTGCAACAGACTTGTCTTTGAAGTTGCTCTCAGCAACCCTCAAGAGACCTTGGAGCTTGCTTAGGGTGACCTCTTCTTTGTTCATGTGGTAGGTCATCCTAAATTGATTGTACATCGGAGGCAAAGAGTGAAGCACCATGTCGATCGCCAAATCCTCACCGAAGTCAACATTTAACTTGCGAAGGCGGTCGACATACCTTTGCATCTTTTGCAAGTGCACGGTAAGAGATTCTCCATGACCCATCTTCGCGGAAATCATGTTAGTGAAAATCTCGTACCTCTCTTGTCTCGCGTTTTGGTGATACCTCTCCAATAAGTCTTGGTGCATCTCGTACGGGTACATGTCCTCGTAGGACTTTTGGAATTCGGAGTTCATGGTGGCGATCATGATGCAATGTACCTTCGTTGCATCTCGCTCATGAGTTTCAAATGCGGTGATTTCGGCTGGAGTAGCGATTTCGGTGTTGATTTTCTCGAGCTTCTCATCAAGGACATACTCTTTGTCCTCATAGCGAGCAATGGTGCGAATGTATCTTATCCATTCGCTAAAGTTCGTTCCATCGAAGGTGACCTTTTGGCAAAGGCTCATCAACGTGAAAGAACTAGCAGTAGCGTTGTTTGCGTTTGACATCTACAATTAGAAAAGGACAAAGATAGATTAGAATAAGAATCCCTAATTATCACCCAATAAGAAAATTAGGGCTAGGATCCAACAATAACATTTACATACTAGAAAAGGGATGCCGTAATCTAACATGCAAATAAATTGAAGGTAAGTGAATGACGATTCACTAATTCTCCATCACGAAACTTAAACTATTAGTCCTAAGTGTTTTTGAGAATTCCTAGGTTCGGATGAGATTCATTGAAACTATTCAATGGCATGTTTAAATCTCGATATGCCCCTCTTGTTTGTGACTGGGATGCCGAGGATCACAAAGCGGGTGTGAATTACCATGCAAATTCACATGGCGCCTTCATTGTAACAATCACCTATTCGATGTGCCGGTAAACCACACACGCTCCATTGAACTATGATAAACAACGAATCACCCTTTGCCACCTTCGCTTAGAACCAATTAGTGTGCCGGTAAACCACACACGCTCCACCAACATCTTAGCAAGGTGCAAAGTGTAATTTCATGGGATTGCATCAATTCACTTTTCCTAAAGTAACTAGGATTGGGAAATTTTAAAATATGTGTAGTTACTTTGTATTTCTTATTATACTTTTAATGAGAGGATGAGGTTGCCCTATCCTACCCGTTCGGCTAACGACCCTCCACCAATCAAGCAAGCGGTGGGTGTGAGTGTACACCCATTAAGCGCCATTTTATAGGCCGCAACCTTATACCCACCTTATAGATCGGCTTCGTGAATGAGGCCTACTAACGGTAAGACTAGCATTTAGTTATACATATATATATTATTCTAGTAATATCATATTAGTATAGGGTTGTATTTTAAAACTTTTAAAATCTAGGGCTTGAAATTTAAGTTGTCTAAATTAAAGCTTTTAATCACAAAAGTAAATTTCAAAACATGAGGGTAGGTTTTAAACATTTAAAACATGGAGGATCAAATAACAAATAATTCCAATTAACAATTAATATCCTAATTATCTATATTTGATTTATTCAAGATTTCCTTTTAAGATAATTACCAAAATAATCAAAATAATCAATTAATTATCATATAAGGAAATTAAATATTTAATTAGTTGATAATTACCTTTAACTAGATCAAGATAATAGTTATATTTATCAGAAAAACGAATTAATATTGATCTAATTAGTTTATGGTAAGTTAAGATAAGATAAACACAAAGAAATCCCGAATCTGGCCATTCCTGACGCCTGGACTCGCCGAGTGCACAAAGGGACTCGCCGAGTCAGGCCTACTCGCCGAGTCCACTTTGAGACTCGCCGAGTCCATGACTCAGAAACCTAAAAATCGAATTTTGCAGGTTTGTTTCAGTTAATCAAGCAACAATTTACAGAAAACCAAGCTAGGCTCTGATACCACTGATGGGTTTTAGCCATAAGAACTTTCCTATGTGCGCATGCAAAACCCTAATGCTTGGATCTAGGCTTTCTAATAAACATGCTTTGAATCCAAGACTTCTAATTACTAATTAGGTTAAATAACAACATTAAAACAGATCTAGAATCATACCTTTGAGTTCCTTGTTGATCTTGAGGTCTTGGAGCTTCTAGAGTCACAAATGTCACTCCTCTAATGGCTTACAAACACCAAAGCAAGGAGGATGATTTGGGAGAGAGGAGAGGGGAGGAATTTCGACCAGAGTTCTCTTACTTAATCAGAAGTGTCGAATTCCCTATGCCATGGGGTCTATTTATACTTGTAGACTCCTTAAGGGTTACAACCTAAACCCTAATTGGATAATCTTCTCTTAAGGCTATCCAAATCCATTCCTAGATAACTCTAATGGACGATTTTAGCTATCCTAATCCTCTTAGAATTCGTCCATAGTATATCCAAATGGATTTACAGTCTAAAGCTTAACTATCAAACAATTGACAGTTTATACCCCTTTATTTAATTAATCTCTTTAAGTCACCAAATTAATTCTAATTAATTCTATGACTTATATTAATCAAATAACAATATATATTATTCATTATATTATTCCCATAATATATTTATTCTCTCTTAATAAATCATCCTATCAAGTTGCTGTGGTGAAGGCAACCCAAAAGGACCATGCACAACCGGATATAGTTATAGCCTTAGACACTATTCCAACAACTTGTTGTTATATGTGTTATGCTTTTGAGTATGTGATGAGTGAGAGTATCCAGTTAGAACCCATGAGGGGTAGAGTTACAGAGTTCGGTGGTACTTTCGAGGATGAGCCGAGAAAGTGGATTTATCACCGAGAGTGAGTTCTATGTATTCTTCGATGCTCGAATGCTGCTTTCTTTGTGCTTTGTGGAACTCTCGATGATGGGAGTCAGTTACCAAGTGAATATGACGATATTCAGGAGGTAGATGGCTGGCATCATTAGGAGCTCTTCAGCAGTTGATAGCAAAGAAGTAGGAGGACCAATGAAGAGCCTAGGGAGTAACCTTAGCCAGATGAGTGCGCTGGTAGGGTAGAGAATTTCGCTGGGGAGCGAGCACGTGCGATGGGATTGGTGAAAGAGCAGGTCGAGCAGCTACTTAGGAGCTCTGGGATGGTCTGTGTGGAAAGTATGGGTAGATGTGGTAGGTAGTATAGGCCCGTACTACAGAAAGCAGAGGACCCATACTTGATACAGGGAGTATTCTGAAGGTTCTAAGGAGCGGATTGAGGAGTGATGTTATGGTTCGAGTACCATACATCGGAGCGGATTGAGGAGTGATGTTATGGTTCTAGTACCATACATCGGAGCAGATTGAGGAGTGATGTTATGGTTAGAGTACCATACATCGGAGCGGATTGATGAGTGATGTTATGGTTCGAGTACCATACATTGGAGCGGATTGAGGAGTGATGTTATGGTTCGAGTACCATACATCGGAGCGGATTGAGGAGTGATGTTATGGTTCGAGTACCATACATCGGAGCGGATTGAGGAGTGATGTTATGGTTCTAGTACCATACATCGGAGCAGATTGAGGAGTGATGTTATGGTTAGAGTACCATACATCGGAGCGGATTGATGAGTGATGTTATGGTTCGAGTACCATACATTGGAGCGGATTGAGGAGTGATGTTATGGTTCGAGTACCATACATCGGAGCGGATTGAGGAGTGATGTTATGGTTCGAGTACCATACATCGGAGCAGATTGAGGAGCGATGTTATGGTTCGAGTACCATACATCGGAGCGGATTGAGGAGTGATGTTATGGTTCGGGTACCATACATCGGAGCGGACTAAGGAGTGATGTTACGGTTCGAGTACCGTACGCCAGAGCATATTGAGAAGAGATGTCATGGAATGAGTACCATGGTTCGTAGGGAATGATACTTGTGGTTCTCCGGCTATCCGGTCATGTTTGAGTTCGAAGAGGCGTCCATTGAGAGGGAGATCGAGAGCCTCTCAGAGTATTTTAGTAAGGATTCAGTGAGAAGGGAGAATTTCGATCTGAGTTGAGCGATTAGTCGATGAAGGAGATGTCACCTTCTATGATCTGGGTGGTACTGATTATGTTTGTGTGCAAAATGTGAGAAGCATGATGTTTAAGTTTTGGGTTGGGGGTAAACCTTGCAGGTCGTCATTGATGATGATTTCCCACCAAAGTATCAGGTAGCATGTGTGACGCGAGGCAGTGATTTATCATGATCAGATAGTCAGTTGGGACAGAGATAGTCGAGGACCACATTACACCTATTTGAGTATAGTAGGATGTATTGTAGTGGTATCAGTGGGGAGTTCAGTCGAGTTTAGCAGTGCAGAGAATTTTTATCTATGTTGAGTATTGAATATGGGAGTGGGTCTCTGTTCTTGGGATGATCCCGGTGTTGGAGCGTTGGTTGATGAGTTGAGGTGAGGGGTACGATGATTTTCTAGTTCAGTCTATGATCCAGGGATGTTATTGAGCAGTTGAGTTGTTTGGTACTAGATTGGTACGAGATTTTGAACGACTAGGGGCAGTCGTGACGAGAAGTTCTTGAGGAGTTCATCATAGGTTCAGGGTATATGAGGTCGATTGATTACCTTAAAGGGGATTATCGGGCGTTGTGTAGCACTTTCCAGGGACAGGTGCGATTTTGCTGGTGAAAATAGTTGTGGGTTGGTTGTGTGCTAATTGGTGATGGTTCGAACCCTGAGTGGGGGAGAACCGGGTACCGTATGTAAGAAAGCAGAGATTTGTCAAGAGCAGTTATAAGTGGAGTATAGAGATCTGCGGGAAGTACTTGTTTGAGAAGGATGAATGTCTCCACGGCAGGTGTTTAATGGTCAGGAACCTGGTAGTGGTCAGTGTTGTTGCAAGTAGATAGAGAATGATTGGGCAGCCAACTCCCGGGTCGGTATGCGTATCCTTGCTTTGATTTTGAGCGGTGGGAAAAAAGGGTTTCAGAGAATTATCAGCGTATTTCGTAGCGCTAGCGTTTTCTCGTATTCCAATTGAGAAATTGGATACACCGAAGTTGCATTTTGGGAAAAATGTAGATCTAATTATGGGGTTCAGAGGAAATGTATTTTGGGAAAAATGTAGATCGACTCAACTCATGGAGCCATTCTCGTAGCCAGACCACCAAGACCACTTAGCACCAACATAAACACCGAAGGTATCCGGTCGGTGGAATGACCAAATAAGTATGAGGTTATCAAACCAAGACTTGAGCCTTAGAGAATGCCTATCCAACTCATAAATAGGAAAGGCTAAGTGTCCATAGGACCACTGACTACTAAGAATCAAACGAAACCATCCTCAAGGATCGATATCCCTTATTCCGAATCGAAGATTTACTCGACCTACTCGTAGAAACAAGCGAAGATCAACCTCCCACTAGTTCAAAATCTCTTAGTAAGAAACTCCTATGGCAACTTAAGAAGTATGAGGCCAACCATACCGCATAAAACCTTAACTCTGGTAACAAACGTGTTCACCCTAAGGTTTAGAGACACTACTTTTGGGGCATCAAATACGTGATCCTCATTAACCATGACCATCCATTCACTTCATCATATAGGATGCAAAGGCAGAATACCTGTGTGTTGGGCTAAGATGACCAACACCCAACTAACCAAAGGAGCAGAGTCAAGGGCCGGTAGCAAAGGTTCGCTAGATCACTAAGCAAGGACTTAAATTCTCCTAGGAACGAAGAGCCTAGACAAAACCGAGACACTCACACTTTTTCCTTAGTACTTGGGATGCTGCTTTAGAATGAATTTCGGGACAAAATTCCCTCTAACGGGGGGATGATGTCACAACTGGCAAAATTAGGTCAAGATGTGAGTTACTAAAACAATATAATCTCCTTGTATAAGCCGAAAACTCGATCCAATAAGCCCTCAACTTAGTTCTTTTGGGCCATAAGACATTCTTATTGGGCCCTAATGCGTCAAAAACTTTTATTTAATCTGGTTTCGGGCCATGAAATTTATTGATAGGCTATTTTGGGTCAAAAGCCCTCTCATAAAATCTCATTGGGCCGAAGATTTCCTTTGGGCCATAATGGGTCAAAAATTATATTGGGCCCTCTCCGTAAACAAAAATAAATAAATAAATAAATAAATAAGAAGGAAAAGGTGGTGGACAAAGGGCTAGCCACCACATTATTACACAACATACTTCCATGTTTTTTAACCACCATACATCAAGACCTTTCCAATCAATTTATCAAGAGTCCATCTCTCTTTCTTCCCTCTTCTCTTCACCTCTCGGCTTATCTCCCTTTTCCCACCCTCATCTCCAACTTCATTTTCCTCTCAAACACTCAAGAGGTTTCTCATCTTCTTTCTCTAAGAATTCGTGTGTGTGAGTGTTCTTCAAGGAAGCCTTCTTCAAATGATCATAAAATTTGGTAAGACTTTCTTGGAACCCTTGTAAGATAAACATTTTATGATAGCAATTCCTTGTTTACACACTTTTGTTGTGTGTTAAACTCTTCGAAACACCACCATTTTCAAGAATCTCACCAAGAACTCAAGCTAGGTTCAAAGTTCCATCTTCTTCTTCATCCACATCTCAAAAACCCCAAAGGTGAGCTTCATACCCCCTTGTTTTTTGATTTTATAATGTTTTTGGGGGAAATACAAGTGCTCTTGTGTTAGATCTATGTATATATGCATGTTTATGTGTTTAACGTTTAGATCTTTACTTGAAAATGAAGTTTATCACTTGGATCTTCATATAAACCTTGAGAAAAGTATGTGTCCTCACATTTAATACTTGTAAAATTGTAGATCTGGGATTTATCCACTTAAAATAGCAAAAACAAGTGTTGTGAACAAACTTAGATAACTTAAACTCAAAAATCAGCCATTGACAGAAAAGTTTTAGTCCAATCTCGAACTGTTTTGACCTTCTTAATGGAAGTATTTTTCAAAACTGTTTTACATGGATAAAGTTCAGATTTATACATTTAAAATGACTACTCTCATGTTTTCATACGATTTTTCTACAATTTTTGGCGAATTTTTCAAAACTGCCTATCAGATTTGAAATAATTCCGGACCAACCTGTGAAGGTGAATTCATAAGCAGACAAAATTTCCAAACTTCCAAACTTCCAGAATTTACGGATCCAAATTTCGACTTATGATGATTTTTCTACAAATTTTCCAACAACTAGGTCAGAAAAGCCAAAAACCAGAAAAATGTGTATCTCACAAAAAAAAATCAAGCTAAAAATGATATTTTTGACAAAAATGAGTTTAAAATGTTATTTTTACCACAAACTAGTCAAAAACACAAGTTTTCAACAAAATGGGGACTAAAGTGTTTTTTTTACTATAATTGGGCCTTAATTGAAAACTTTGTGGCTTATTGGGCCAAGAACGTCAGTTTTATAAAAAGTGGGTTTCTTATATCAATTTTGTAAATAATCCAGCTAAAATAAACAGAACAATAACAAACGGGTTAAAAACGATTTTCTTATCCTTACTGGGCCTGGAAATAGTATACAAGTTTAGTGGGCCTTAGTGTCCTTTTACATGTATATTGGGCTCAGGGTAGACATTCACATTCCTTTTGTGCTTGGAAATAATAGATACGTATAGTGGGCCTTAGTGGTCCTTACATATTTATGAGGCCTAGGAATGAGTTTTATATGTGTTCTTCTTTCTTTTCCATGTAAATTTTCGATTAAGGATCTAGTGAGACCTATCGGTTAACACCTTTGAGTGTGCAATCGTAGCCTGTAGTTATAACCAGAGTTTACTGGAGGGAAAGTGGAAGTTTGTGTATAGATCTATACGAGGGTGACACCCCACACCTGAGCTGTTCACTACAGTTAGACTAGGCCAGTCTAGGGTGACAAAAACCTTATTCTATTCCGGCGGCGTCCCAAAGACGCAAAGACAGGAGAAATTGTCATTATTATGTATGGTTATAGTGACTCAGTTAGAGGAATTAACGTTATAAGATTTACGGGAAACTATTCTATTTTCTTTTTAGGATAAAACAGGAAACCATTCTATTTTCTTTTTGGGATAAAACAGGAAACCATTATATTTTCTTTTTGGAATAAAACGGGAAACATTCTTTTTGATAAAACGACAATCTATAAGCATCGATACTCAACCACCGGGGTTGAGATATCAGCATTATCTATTGCAGACAACATCGGGTTGTCTGGAAATCATTCTCTTTCTATTTTCGCAAACATTAACACACATGCATTAATATAAGATTGGACACAAATATTTCAAACCATTTCTTTTTAGAAAGTATTGGATTTTTGAAAGCACTATGAAAACGATTCTAAACAAGTACAAAAAAAAAACCATTTTTATTCAAAACTGCTTATGAACTCACCAACTTTTTAGTTGACGCTTTTCAAAATGACTTGTATTCTCAGGAATTGTAGTAGTAGGTAATAAGTTCGACTATAAGATCAAGTGGTGCGTCTTCAAGAAATTTTACTTTCTTACTTTAGTGTAACTGATGAACATAATTCATTATGTAAACTATGTAAGTGTGTATCTTCAATGTATGATGTTTGGTTTTTATGTTTCATTCATATTCAATTGTTATGATACTTTACACGAAGTCGTCCGCCCCTAGATGTTTCCGCCGTCCAGGTTCGGGGGTGTAACAAAGGTCCCGGTTGCTTTTGGAAAGCAACAAGGGGCATCAAGATGTGCCAGAGATGGTATCAATGATTTGGGACTCGTGTGTGGGTTCGCTTGTTATTCAGTGAATATGCTAGTCACTTGCAACTTGGATAAACTAATCTCAGAGTAAATAATTCGGCCATGTTGCGTAGCTGTCGTTCAAGTCTAACCATTGCAGGGATGAATCTTCTACTCGAAGGATTATCTAAGCCTTCTGTCAAGTAAAGGTCTTTTGCAATAATTAATGGACAGGGATTTTGTTACAAGTAAAGCATCAAGATAATCAAGGGTTGGAAGTGTTTTGATTAGTTTGGAATTCAAAGTGGAGTTGATCTGGTAAAGGTTCAGTATGGGTGGTCCGTCGGGGAGTCAGACCAGTTCAAGATCTCATATTTCGGGATGGGTGGAAGTTGTTATTTTATGTAGGGGCTTGATTTAAGCTAAGGAGGGATTTGTTCTTCATCGGGTTTTCAGAGATTTGTTAAGGTTGTGTTTGGTTGCCTTTGGGGAAGGCCATTGTATGATCGAGGTTGTGGTTGTCTTCCTTAGGCCATCTGGCATGCCTCCGATGGCAAAGAAGGATTTTGAGGACGAAATCAAATTTAAGTGGGGGACAGTTGGAACACTTAATTCATTGTACTTTTCAGTTTAGACCCTTGGGAGTGTACGGTTTTGGAACTTTGGGGAAGTTGGAGTCCGTTGGCCATACTCGTGCAGGTTGGTCATGGAGCTCTACCACGTATGTTGGGCATACGTGGAGTACGCTTAGCGTACATGAGCAGTGTAGAAACCCTAATTTTAGGGCTTGTACCCTATATAAACCACAAGATAACATCTTTTTGGCTTGTTTTACCAACCTCCATACCCTTGAAAATCCTAATTTGTTCCTTAGCCTTTGGGTGGTGCTTTTGAGCTCTTGTGAAGTTTTTGGTGGGTGTTGTGCATCTTGAATTGGTAGAAGAAGAAACTTGAAAACCCATTCTTTGGAAGAGAGCCTTGAGATCCAGCTTTAGCACCTTTATTTCGTGGCTTTTGAGGTATAAAGTTTAAAGCTTGTCATCTCATTTCATAGATCTATTCTTTGGCTTGTTTTTGGTCATTTTGGGTCCCTTTTTTTAGTGGTTGTGAGCTAAGGTTGTTTTTGGAGCTTATCCTTGTAGATCTAGATACATTAAGGGTTTGTTTAGCATAAAGGTGAAACCTTTTTATTGGTTTTGGTCTCATGCATGTGTTAAGTCATTTATTAATCTCTTTTGAGCTCTAAAGCCCTATTAAGCAATGCATGCACATAAAATTGGCAACTTTATGTGATAAACCACCTTAAGCAAGTCGGATATGGGTTTGGGTTGAAGTCTTAATTTATTAAGAGTTGAAAATAGGAAGTTGGTCAAGGTGGTGGAGTAAGTTGGGCGTACAAGTAGGTACATTGCACGTCCAAGCGCTCAAGCAAGTATGTTGAGCGTACGAGCCGGGTATCCTCCACGTACATAGTAGATTGGGCTTTGGTCTTTTTGGGCTTTGGTTTTGGGCCACGTTGGACTGTGTTTGTCTTGGGCCTTGTTGGGCCATCAAAATTCTATTGTTGGGTTGTTGAGATTTTATTAGACTCTCTTGGGTGAAGGCCCATGAAAGGGATTGGGACTAATTTGTAAACTTGGGCCATATTTGTTTCTTGGGTGATTATTTTAGAATTTGAACTTTTGGACAATTGGATTAGGCCTTGGCCTTTGGCCATGTTTGGGAAAGGGTAAAAAGTCATTTTTACCCTAATTTAGACTCTTAGTGTGTGTCGGGATCCAATATTAATTAAATGTCATTTTATGATTGATAGGGCGGGGATTTTAGCGTACCTTCAGCCAGAGAATTATCAGTGGGTTTCAGCTATTTGAGGTGAGTCTCCTCACCGTACTATGGGTTGAAGGAACCAATGCCAACTCATTGGCTTATGGCAGCTATCTGAGGTAAGAAGATTGTTAGTTGTCAATTGTATGCTTATTGTCTTTGTGATGCTTACGTGGAAGACCATGAAGTGGCTCTTGGCACTTGTCTATAAAGACCTAGGATTTTGGCACCGGCTTGGAAAGGAAAGACCATGATATGGCTCGTGGCATAGTGGCAAGAGTATGGCCGGTACATAACATTCTCTATTATATGTATGGTATGCAGTATTTTGGGTAACTCATTAAGCTTTGTGCTTACGCTTTATAGTTTATGGTTTTAGGTAATTCAGGTTCTAAAGGGAAGGGCCCGACTTGATCGCAGCACATACTCCCATGTTTTTTCGCAACTCTATGATTTTGGGATTGTACTCTGATAACTGTTTTTATTACGAAATACTTCTAAATGTTTAAGAGAAAGATAAATGGGTATTTTATTGTATTAAAAATTTAAATTTTTACCTCGAAATTTTGGGATGTTAAACCTTCCTGGGTGGTACAGGATCTCATAAACGTAATACTTTACTACATCCAGTCATCTTCGATGTCTTATATTTAGATTTTGTTGGTCCATCAAGTACCTCAAACTCTTCTGGTCGATGTAGATAGTACACTAAACCCCACACAAATAGTGTCTCCAGATCATGAGGGAAAAAACCATGGCCCCTAACTCTAAGTCATGTATGGGGTAGTTCGCCTGATGAGGCTTCAGCTGCCTCAAAGCATAAGCAATCATAGGACCCCTTTGCACGAGAACAACTCCCATACCTGAAATAGAGTTGTCACAATAAACCACAAAATCATCCAAACCCTCAGGGAGCGCAAGAATCGGGTCCTCACACAATCTCTGTCTCAGAGCCTCAAAAGCAAATTGATGGTCAGGTCCCCACCAAAATGTCACATTCTTCTTTTTCAAACGGGTCAATGGCACACCAATCTTTGAGAAATCCTAGATAAATCACTAATAATACCCCGTGAGACCTATGAAAATCTGAATCTTGATACATTCCTTAGTACCTCCCAATGCATCATAGCCTCGATCTTGGTTGGGTCAACCAAGATTTCCTTCTGGTTGATTGCGTGCCCCAAAAAATTGCACCTCACATAACCAAAATTCGCATTTAGAGAATTTAGCATAAAGCCTCTCCCTCCCCAGGATCTCCAACACCTCTCACAAATGTTTCTCGTGTTGCTCCCTGGTCTTGGAGTAGACCACAATATCATCAATAAATACAATCATAGATCGAGCCAGCATCATCCTGCAGACCTAGTTCATGAGGTCCATGAACGTTGCAGGTTCATTGGTGAGCCTGAATAACATCACCATGAACTCGTAATGACAATATAACGAGTCTTGAAAGCTGTCTTCTACACATCCTCGTCCCTGACCCAAATCTGATGGTACCCTAATCGCAAATCAATCATAGAAAACCAAGATGCACCCTGGGGCTGATCAAACAAATCATAAATCCTTGGTAGTGGGTAACATTTCTTCACCGTCAGTTTATTCAACTCCTGATAGTTAATACACATCATGTGTGACCCGTCCTTCTTCTTCACAAACAGGATTGGGGCTCCCCATGGAGAACTACTCGGACGAATAAAACCCTTGTCTAGAAGCTCCTGCAACTATGTAGACAACTCCTGCATCTCAGGTGGTGCCAGGCGATACGTCGCTATGACTAAAGGAGCCGTACCGGGTACCAAATCAATCTGAAACTCGACCTGTCTCTCGGGAGGCACTCCCGTCAATTCCGCGGGGAAAACATCAAGAAAATTCTGCATAATGAGTACCCTACTCAACTACGTCGTACCTTCAACCTGCATGTCATAAACATAGGCTAAGAACCCAGAACAGCTCTGCTGCAGATATCTTTTGGCCCTCACAGCCAACTGGCCTATGTGAAACTCTCTCACCAGTAATAACCAATTCTCCCCTACTCGGTGTTTGAACTCTTACCAAATGTTGCTCACAATCAATCATGTCCCCATTGGGGCCCAACCAATTCATCCCGGTGAAAACCTTCGATCATCTCAAGGGTATCAACACCAAATCAATGGGGAACCTCTCACTTAACATGTTCAGGACACACCCACGGAAAACCTCGAAGCACTCATGGATTGGGTAGCTCTCGAATAAAAGAAACATGAGCAAACATACCATTGACCAAAAAGGTCCGTATACAGAATCAAGCATAAATATCAGCATGAAATAAAGAAACCAATAAAAGGAAGAGATAAGATACATACTCGTAACCACATATAGTGTTGCCCAAGCTTCATTGGTGGTCAACTGAAATGCCCTGGTCTTCACGCTAGGGGTCCCTGCCTTGCCCTTGCGACCATCAATAATCCTTAACGTGGCTAACGTAGGCGCTGCCACAACTCCCCCTGTCAATATCGGGCAATCGACCTTTTTATGGCCGATCTGATTGTAATGAAAGTAAATCAATACGCTCTGGGGGCAAACCCTACTCATATGACTAGTCAGCCCACACCTGTAACAACCCGAACCCACTGACCAACATGCGCCACTATGTTGTTGGCCATACTTGCCGCAACGACCCCGGCCCTGCTGGCCCCTAGAATGCGAATGAGAAACCTTGGTCTTATTACTCTGTCCCACCACAGTCTGCACCTACTCTGGCTTGCGCTTCGACCGAAGCTCTAGCTCAATCTCATGCTCACGGGCCCTCTCAATCATATCATTTAGGGTCTTGCAAATTGCAAATCTCAATAACTCCCTAATGGAATCCCTCAGCATATCATGATATCTCATCTTCCTCATATCCATATCTGCAACATAGTACGGGACCAACAATACTCTCCCCCTGAATTTGGCGGTGGTATCCGCCATAGTTTATGTAGTATGGCGAAGGTCTTAGAACTCCCTCGCTAGCCGCTGCACCTCGATAGCTGGTGCAAAGTCCTAGAACTCCCTCTAAAATCTCTGAACAAAGTCCTCCCATGTCATCTCTACCACTGTTGTTGTCCCCACGGCTCGGGTAACCTCCTCCCACCAATCCTACACTCTATCCCTCAGTAAGCAGGCCACACGAATCCCACCATTGCTCCCTTAGGGGAAAAGCTCGTGCGCTGAGCATTCTCCATTTCAGCGATCCAACAACGGCTAGTGATGGGGTACTTAACCCTAAAGAAATCAGGTTCTCCACATGCCTTGAACTCCCGAAATGAGGTAGTTCGTACCCCAGCCTGCCCTACAGTAACCTAGGCTCGAAAAGACCATAGTTGCTCCTCCATGAGCTCCAAAATCCCCTCCTTGATGGTACTGAATATCACAGGGTTAGCGTCAAGAATACTGCAAGTAACCTCGGCTGCAATAAGCTTATGCAACCTCTCATCAATTGGTTCCAAGCTAGAGCCAAAACCAGTACCTCCCAATCCCGAACAAGTTACCACTATCCTCAAACTGAAACACAAGATATAAAAAATAAGAAAACACTCAAGGGAAACTGGCAACACACAGGTACCCTAAGAGTCGCTAGGTCTGTTCATTTCTGTGGTACAGGTCCAGTGATTCCAGTAGTACAGGCCCAATACTACCTTCCATACCTACCTATACCTTCCTCAAGTTTAATCATGATTCCTCTAAGTACCATATCACAACCAAGAACAAACCTATGCTTCCCAACATTGATTTCCTAGACTCATCAAGTAACTACCAACCCTCGCCACTAGTAGTACTAAGAACCTAAATAAACACCGTTGGTTGCTCTATTCATGCAAATTGTACACAAAATAGGATCACATTGACTGCCGAATGAAGATTCTACCCTAATTCCACAACCAAACAAGGAATGGGAAATAAGGTTAAATTGATCATTCTAGGGCAATCCTAATCATATACAACATGGAAAGCATACACATAGCAAATAAATGAGTCGATCTCAATTCTAAGTAATACATGGCATGAAATTCTATTGATCTATAATGCATCACATAAATCAGACAATTCTGTCATACGATTCCTGAAGGTATCCTTAGTCCTTATCTAGCATGCAATTCACATATTAAGCATACTATTCATTAAGTATGGGTAACTTGGGAAAAACTTACTTGAGGTCGGCTTATTGCACACATTGCACTCCCCCTTTTTTTAAAGAACCTTTTTCAAAAATTTCAATTTTTTTAAAAGGTTCTCATTTCCTCATTTTAAGATCTGACACACCCGAAAGTGTGCATGAATCCCTCAAACCAAGGCTCTGATACCAACTTATAACAACCCAAAACAGTGCCAAAAATTTTCATTGAAAATAACTTAAATTTTCATTCATTGGTTGTATCAAAACCATTGTTCATTACAATATTCCAAAGCATCAGAGTACAAAAATCTCAAGTGTAGAAATCACGTGGGGAGAATGTTGTGCCATCATGTCAGGCACTTCCCTTTGGAACTGGGGGTACTAGAAACCATAACACAAACTCTAAGCATAAAGCTTAGTGAGCTTCCCAAAATACTGTTGGATTAGTGTCTAAGTCCATAACTATTTTGGTATGTACTTGACCCGATGGTGCATGGTCCTTTTGGGTTGCCTTCACCAAAGCAACTTGATAGGATGAATTATGGAGAGAAAGGATTAATTATGATTTATTAATATATTATGAGAATAATATATTAAAGGAGAAATCATATTGTTTAATTAATATTAGTCAAGAACTAATAAGAATTAAGTTTTTGGCTAAAAGACATTAATTAAACTTAAGGGACTAGAACTTTCAATTGTATGATAGTTGAATATTAGGCTAATGGACTCCATAGAGGATGGAGTGGACGACTTCTATGGGGAAACCCATTAGAAATCGTCCAAGGCCTCTAAGGAGGGAGTCCATGGGTTGCTTAGGGCCTAAGCATCCAAATTAGGGTTTCCTTGTTAGATAACGCTAATAGCCTCACTATTTAAAGGACCCTTAAGCCCCAAAAACGTGGCAAAGTTGTTCTCTAGGGTTTCCACACGTTTTGGGCAGCCTCTCTCTCCTTATTCTTCATCCACTTGCTCTTGGTGTTTGTGAACCATTAGATGAGTGATATTTGTGACTCTAAGCTTTCTAAAGTCATTACAAGGAGGATTTGAGATTGTTATTGCTACATAAAAATCAAGGTAATATCTTAAACCCATTATTATGTTAATATTGATTATCATATGCTAGATCTAGGGTTTAAAGACTTGGATGAATTGCATGTACAATAGTGAAACCTAGATCCAAGCATTAGGGTTTGCATGAGCACATAGGATGTTCTTATGGCTAAAACCCATCAGTGGTATCAGAGACTAGATTGGTTTCTGTTGTATTGATGCCTTGTTTATTTGTTCATGCTTGAAAAATTCGATTTTTGTGAGTCTGCCTGATGAACTCGGCAAGTCCCACTGTGGACTCGGCGAGTTGGCTCCAACTCGGCGTGTCCATAGAGGAACTCGGCGAGTTCAAGCGTCAGAAAGAGGGGATTTCGGGATTTCTTGCTGTTTTGCTCATGGATACTTACCTTAACTGTTTTGGGTCATTAAAATCTGATTTTAAACATATTTTTGAGTATATCCTTGATTAAACAAAAGATAATTATCAATTGATTAGATAATAACTTCCTTATATGATTAAAGTTTGATTATTTGTATTAATTGGGTAACTTATCTTGCAAGAAATTGATTTTAGGTCAAATTTAGATAATCATTAAACTAATTGTGTAATTTAAATTATTTGCTATTTGATCCTTTGTGTTTTGAGAAGTTTCAAACTTGCCCTCAAGTCTTGGAATTTAAATTTTTGATTAAAAGGTTTGATATTGAAATATTTAAATTCTAAACCCTAATGTTTTGAAATGTTTCAAAACTTGCCCTCAAGTTTTGGAATTTAAAAGTTGATTAATAGTTTAATTTAGAAATGTTAAATTCTATAACCCTAGTATTGCTTTGAAAAGTTCAAATCTCACCCTTATGGTTTTATTAATTAATTAAAAGAGATTTAATAAATCCATAAAGTTTAGGTTCACATTTAGTTAAATTAAAAGTGTAATTTAGACCACCTAGTATTTTAAAAGTGTAAAATACACCCTATACTATATATAACATTAAAAGTCTAACATTATATATATGTATGAGTAAAAGTCAATCTTACTGTTAGTAGGCCTCATTCACGAAGCTGGTCTATAAGGGGTGTTTAAGGAAATTGCCTATAAAATGGCGATTGAATGGGTATCCACTCTTACCCACCGCACTCTTGACTAGTGGAGGGTCGTTAGCCGAACGGGTAGGATAGGACAGAAACCTTTCATTATAAGTATAATGAAATACAAAAGTAACTAAATGCTTTTACAAATTCCCAATCTTAGTTACTTTAGGCAAAAGTGAATTGATGCAATTCCATGAAATTACACTTTGTACCCTTGCGAAGACGTTAGTGGAGCGTGTGTGGTTAACCGACACACTAAATGGTTCTAAGCAAAGGTAGCAAAGGGTGACTCAATGTTTGTCATATTTCGGTGGAGCGTGTGTGGTTAACCGGCACATCGAATAGGTGACTGTAACATGTGGGGGCACCATGTAAATTTGCATGGTTATTCACACCCTGTTTTGTGATCCTCGGCATCCCAGTCACAAATCGGGGGCATATCGAGATTTAAACATGCCATTGAAAAGTTCAATGAATCTCAAAGGATCTAGGAGTTTTCAATACATTTAAAACTTAATCTGTTTTTCATGGTGGAAAATTAATGAATCGTCATTCACTTACCTTCAAATGTTCTGCAATTTGGGTTACGGCATCCCTCTCCCGAGTTGTGGAATATTGTGTTGGGTCCTAGCCTTAGTATATCATTTGGGTGATTTACTAAGGACTCAATAAATCAACTAACTTGAATTCGTTTTCTCCCGTTTTGTAGATGTCAAAGTATGACAATCATGGTCTTCCCAAATTTCGAGGAAAAGGTGTTCCTACTAAAATTAAGTTGTTCCCCTATTCAAGTGAAGAATCAAAGTGGACTAGTTTGATTTCACTTCCTCCTCCTCCTCCAGTTGTTCTCCCAAACCCATAAGATAGAAGAATTGAAAGGTTCAATGTCACTAAAGCCCTATTGGCAATGAAACATGAAGATGGTAAGCCCGTGTGTGCCCATGTTCTAGGAATGAAATCACACATCGATAGGTTGATCAAGTTGGGTGCGTTATTCCCTGATAAGTTGGCCATAGACTGGGTTCTACAGTCACTCCCTGAATCATATAATGAGTTCAAAAGAAAGTATCATATGATGGATCATGACGCAAACCTCATTGACCTGACTTACATGCTCATTGTTGCTGAATTAGAAATGATTTGGCAAAGAAATGGAGCATATTTGTTGGGAAAGTCAACCAACCATGCTTCCGAGGACGTTCCAAGAGAACCAACCTGCGTTTGCTGCCAAGAGAAAGGGAGTTGGATACAAGTCTACCCTAAGCGCCTGAAGAATCCAGAAGATGGGAGAGTCAAAGAGTATGGATGTGCTTTAGGTAAAATCCACTATCTAACTCCATTGAGTTCTTATTCATTGATTCTTAATACATAATGTTATAAGATTGCATTTGAATGTTTTGCACGATCAGTGAAAAGAGAGGAAGCCTGATGGAAAAGCAAGATGAGTCTGATCACGAAGAGATGGATCTCAGTCACATGGATTCGAAGATTAGATTTTTGAGCTTAGAAAGTTATGATAGAGTTGTTAGGAATATTTAATTACATAGTTTTTCAGTTGATTTTGCATTGTAAGGACAAATTTTTTCCGTTGTTTTTATGAATAAAATAAATTTTTGTTTGAAGTATTTATTTATTTATTTCCTTGCAATGAAATCGTTATGAAAAATTGATGTGTGAATATTTCTACAACGAATGGATGTGATTCTTAATTATGTTATTTGTGGAAAGGTCAAGAATTTACCAAATGGGGAAAGCTTTTCATCGCCCAAGTTTCAATTGGATAAAGACTTGGAATCATAAAACTTGGTTGCATGATGAATGAGAAATTTCATATTTGAAAATTAGACTAATTCATTGACAAAGTGTCAAGTGAAGGACTAGGAGATCGAGTACACAAGGTTGTGTGTTGATCAAGTCCACCACAAAAGTGACAAAGATATTCGTCATGATTTACTAAAGGCTTAGTGGATATGATTATACTTATAAGATTAAGTGTAATTTTGAGTTGATTTGAAAGAGTTTAAATCAATAGCAGAACGAATAAGAAGAATCAAGTAGGCAGAAAGATAAAAGTTTCTCTATTCTAAGAAGAAGGGAGAGTACCTTTTATTATGTTTTATGATAGGTCTTAATGATTAAGAACCATATCTCAATTGATCCTCTAAGTGAGTCTTAGTGCAATTGTATGTCTGAGAAGTGGAATCAAGAATTAAAGAAATGATTAAATCAAGAAGTCAATCATACTTCGTTCCAAAAACAAATCTTAGAGTTAAGATTGTGACATTGAGTGACAAATCTTAAGAAGGTTTATAACATTCATCAAATGTGGAAAGTTGTGATGTCTTTGATAAGACAAAGACCAACTAGGACCAATTTTATGAAGTGTTCTGTCTTGATAAAAGCTACAGTAACTCTTGAATATTTGTTTGTCAAGATATGTTTATTGACAAGAGAATCTTATATGTCAAGGAGTCAGTGGGAGTCTTAATGGCCTTGAAAGGGTTCAAGAACAAATCAAAATAAACCTTATCGAACATCACTAGCACACGAATTGAGGTTTACAACCTATCGTGTTGACACTATCTTGTTTCTGTGCCGTTCCAATTGAGTTAATTATGCATGTAAGTTCTATGAGTTCTCATTTGAACGCATAAAAGGCAAGCACCTTGATCAATGAAAAGTACATTGATAAGAAAGGGTGAGCTGCTTAACAACTTGGAAGACATGGTGGGCAGCCGTGTTACCATAAGGCAAGAGTTCAAGATTAAGAAAGTTTGGTCCATAAGAGTTTGGATTTGTCGCAAACTTTGGTTTTGACAATTCGCATGGATGGGAACACATAAACCATTAAAATCTAAGTGTCAGAAGATTTCCTCCTTCATGAAAATGACTGTGAGGAAATGTTTTCACTAAGAGAGATTTTAAGAAGATAGTGATTGTGAAAATTGTATTCTCAAATCCGATTATGGTTACGGTATCCCTTTCCATGATTCGAATTGTGAGATTTGGCAATTAGTCCGAATTGTTTAAGACACACATATGATCTATCTTAGACAAAGGTGTATGAGATTAAGAAGCTTAGATAAAAGAATATCAAAGCATTAAGTATTAGAAATATGAACTTTAGAAAGTCAATACATGTCAAAGCTAGTGGGAGCATAAGTGTTACGCTTATATGATAATAATTATCATGATAGTGGGAGCATAAATGTTGTGCTTGTATGATTATTAAGGCAAGTATTGCAAGTTAGCAATATTAATTATAGAAAACAAGAGTTATACTTTGCAAAGTCGTAAGGTTTGAATAGTTGTTTTGCTATAATTAAGGGAGAGAATATTATGCTTCATTTCAAATCTAAAGGCTTAGGTTGTGGAATGTTAATAAATTTAGTCAAGGATACATATTGTGTTCTTAAATTTCGATTATGATTACGGTATCCCTCTTCAAAGTTTGAATGGTAAGAACGTGACACATAAAATATTATGGCAAAAGATTCATAAAGTATCGTATCTTTATGTAAGACATTATGCATCGTGTCCCATACGCTTCGGGTATAGGATTGATTGAAAATGCTATAATATTTGACCATTCTAAAATTTTCCAAATGTCTAGCGCATTTAGATGGAAAAAGGACTACAATCGGTTTTGACTAAGATAATTAAACAACTATCAAAGGACGATCCAAAGCTTGCTAAGCATTGGTCGCTTGTGAGTAGTTGGAAGTATGATATTGGATGGAGCATATCGACATTATTATGAATAGATAAGATTCTGTTAAGAATGAGTTGTCATATGGTAAGTATGGAAAGGTTTCTGTATTGGGAGTTGGATATTGAGAATCTATGTCTAGATTAGAAACTTTTATGCAAAAAGGATGTTCAAAGGAATGTACTTTGAGTGAGAGACATCACATCTATGGAATTGTCTTGTAACAATTTTCGATAGAGAGCTTTGTAATTCATTGGCAATAGTCATTGTGACCTTAGTGCAGTGACATTACAAAAGGATCATTGCATAAAATGTTAGAATCTAACATATTCTATAAGTGGCAAGAATTTGATATTCTTACACTTGTGATAAGGATTGGGAGTTGTGAAATGAGTATGATTGGAAATGTGTTCATTTGATCTATTTCACAAAGTAAGGACCATAGGTTAGCATTATGTGCATGCTAAGAGCATGGGACAAGTGTAGTTATAATTCAAGTAAGTAGTTGATTACCCGAAACAAAAAATAATGAGTAATCGATATGGTGATAAATAAAAGGTGTTTTATTTATACTCAAAGGTTTGAGGCCATATGGGATTAGTATTATTCTTGTGTTTCACTTTGCATGTTTTGACTTCCTGAATAATTAAATTGGTTCAGAAGAATCAAATTATTCGAACGGACCACAGTCGTTCATATGTTGGAAGTAGGTATGAATGAAGACTGTCGTGACTTGGTGTGTGGATTGTCTAAAGTGTATTAGACATAAGCAAATGTTTGCTGGAACGTTCATGAGTGCTTATGAATAAGATTTGAGCATTGGATTAAACCCACCCTCACTGGATCACTTCATGGATTTTATCACGAGTGATAGGTGAGACGATAACATCTTATATTCTTGAAACCGAGGTGTGTGAGTTGTATCTTGCGAGTCGGTTGCACATTGATAATATGTAAACGCACCAGTAACTTGGTGTTATAAAACATATTGTTGTGTGTAATTCGGTAAGTGAGTGCAAGCGAGCATTGAGTCAAAGTTTATCCGTTCCTTTTATCCAAAGTAGGATAAAAGCGATATCTTTGGGCCCCTCGATGATTTAGTGATGGCACCTAAGCGCTTGGCCAAGCCGGGACTAAATTGATGTGTTCAATTGTAGTCTGTTGTCAGTCGTCATAAATCAGAAATCGGGAAAACAACACATAGACAGAGAGAATGAGTTAAATCCATGTCTCATATCTATACGATATCTAGAATGGAGGAATATTTGATCCCTTATCTAAAGGACATGCATATCTGATAAAATCCCCTGGGGCAGTCCTTGGCCATATGCCCCTCCTTGCCACACTTGTAGTAAGATCCCGCACTGCAGACTCCCTCATGACCCTTGCCGCACTTCCCACAAGTGCGGCCCTTCTGGCTCCCTGGTTTGGGATCAGTGGGCTTGGCCCGCTTGGCTGCCGGCTGAGATTGCGCCGGTCGCCGATCCCTCCCCTGAGACTCCGCCTCCTCCCTGGCCTGAGTCTCTAGCTCAATCTCCCTCTTCCGTGCATTTGCCTGAAGCTCGGAAAATGTCCGGTACGAGGAGTTCGCCACGAACTCCTGAATGTCACGCCTCAAGATACTCAGATAGCGGCTCATACGTGCCTGCTCCGTAGACACGTGCTCAGGGCAGAACATCGCTCTCTCATGGAACATCCTGGTAATCACTGTAACAGACTCAGTACCCTGCTTGAGGGTCAGAAACTCCTAGGCCAGATGCTCCCTCTCCACCTAGGGAATGTACTCATCTCGGAACATGGCAGTGAACCTCTCCCAGGTCACCGCCACAAGCTCAGCAGGCGTAAAGTGGGCCGTCACAAACTTCCACCAGTCCTTCGCTCCCAAGCGAACCTGGTTCAGCGCGAACCGAACCTTCAAATGCTCAGGAGATGAGCAAGTGAAGAAACACCCCTCTATGTTAGAAATCCACCTCATAGCTGCCACCGGGTCCTGGGTCCCATCAAACTCTGGCGGTTTTGTGTTGCTAAACTCCCGGAACAGCAACGCATCACCACCTTGCGGCCTCACGGCAGCAATAGCTGTGGTGGCTGCTGCAACAGCAGCCTTAGAAAGAGCGGCATAACGCTCATCGAAGGTCTCAATCAGCGTGGTCTTAATAGACCCGAACATCTCTGGTATCTCTGTCCTGATGGCCGTAGCCACCTCCTCATGGATGATCCGGCAGATCTCCTCATCACTGGTCCCACTGCTCTCAGGCATAAGACGTGTCCTCACCATGATCTACCTCTCAAATACAACATACGATAAATTAGAATCCATTCGAGCATACTCACACTCGACAACTCACTCCTCCTTGATCCTTGGTATTCCAAAGATTCGTACTTGGGCTGTACTCCGCCCCGGTGCTTTCAGTAGTACGGGCCCAATACTACTGTCCGCACCGTATCAGAATACACCCCAAGACTTCCTCTTCGGATCTCAATTCCAAGTACTCTATCATGCATAGGCCACTCTCTAATAGATCTCTCATAAGCCCCTCGCTGCTACCTACTCACTCTCAAGCATCTCATAGCAGCTCACCTCTTCCTAGGCTAAGGCATCACAAATCAGGCCACTCTAGTCCTAATAGGAATACCTAGCCTACTCTAGCATGCGAATACATCATATCAATATCAATATCACATAACATGAGGGTATTTTGGGAAATCACCGTTCGGGCGCTGACCGATCGTACACACACTCTGCTCTGTGTTTTGTTTTTCAAAAATCTTTTACTCTTTTTGAAAATACTTCTCAAATCCTCTGTTTGAGTTCAAATACGCCCGAAGGTGTACTCGAATCCCTCAAACCAAGGCTTTGATACCAACTTGTAACAACGTAAATTTCAAAACAATTTTTCGCATAATATAAAAACATATTCATTTAATTTTCATAAAAACATCAATGTTTGAAACTCCAATCAATGTCATACAAAGTATCCCAAGATCACATATCATAAAAATCCCATGTGTGTGTACTGATCAAGCCGGCGCCTTCCCACGGTCATCACTAGTACCTGAAACAAATAACACCAACACTGTAAGCACAAAGCTTAGTGAGTTCCCCAAAATACCACATATAACACATATTAGCCACTCGAGGCTATAACTCTGTGGGTCCGTGGACCCTACTCTGTGAACCTTCCGGTTCCAACTCTATAAACATGCACAGCATAAATCACATAGGAATAATGCAGTACAACACATTACATACATAGCATAGAAATACTCTGTCACATAACTCTGATTACCTACTCAAGGTAAAGTATAGTGAGAAGACTCACCTCGCGTATCTCGATACTCACAAATCCCGGAAATCACTTGCGCTCGATCCTCCGAGCTATAATCCTCCTATAATACAATATATCTCTAATTAACACTTTCTCAACTAAGGTTGACTACCCCTATAGAGTCAACACTGGTCAACGGTCAACGGTCAAATTTGACCGGACTCGGCGAGTGCACTAGAGCGACTCAGCGAGTCTATACGTGTTCACTGACTCCCTAGGATCCCCTCTTGACACGTCGAGTACTCCCCTAACTCGACGAGTTCCACCTGGCATGAATCGCGGGGCCACCACGACTCAACTCGCCGAGTCTCAAGAACAACTCGGCGAGTTCCAGCTTGACTCAGTCCACTCGACAACCCTCTCTGACTCACTGAGTCAACCCCTTAACTCGGAAAGACCACTCGCTGAGTGGTTAAGGACAATCTTCATGCTACTCGCCGAGTTGTTCTTCAGACTCGGCGAGTCCATGCCATGCATCAGCTCAAACTCGCTCCTGAGGTCAGATCCGCTTCATTAACTCATAGATCCAGTCCTTCCAAGCACATTTATCACGTCAAGTCACTATCTTGGCTACCATGCAACGTCTACAAGGCTTCTTTTGGTGAAATGACATCTAAGATGGTAACCTACGTCTCCAACTTAAAAGAAAAGGCATAAAGCAGAGCATTTGGGACTCTCTGGACCTGCTAAGGTCCAGATCTAGGCACCATTTCCTCATGGGACCTCTCACACTCCAATTACAAGGTAAAAAAGGCATGAAGAAACCCTAGATTTGACCATATCAACAAAAACACAAGAATAAGCTCTGATTATTACCTCAAATAGACTCCTCTTCCGAAATGGGAGTAGATCCAAGCTCCCCAACTCTCCTAGTTTGGCCTTCCTCTTCTCTTCTTGATAACACACACAAGAATGGTGAATAATGGCCTCTTTTCTCACTCACAAGGACTCTAAATGCTCTGGTGCTCTCAAGGTCGAAGGTAGCCGCAATGAAGGGCCATAAGGTCCTTTAAATAGGGCTCAGGACCGGGAAATTAGGGTTTCATTAAACAGTGTGGACTCACCGAGTCCATTCCTTGGACTCGCTGAGTCCAAACGCGAACCCGCGTCCAAAACCGCGATCCTACTTGGCGAGTTTGAGCTCCAACTCGCCGAGTCCCCTCACAAAACACCAAAAATATATGAATAAATAATACCTGGGAATCCGGGCTGTTACATTCTCCCCCACTAGAACTAGACTTCGCCCTCGAAGTCTCGCTCTGCAAATAACTCTGGATGCTGCTCACGCATCTCACGCTCCGGCTCCCAGATCATCTCGGACCCCTTCCGATGTTGCCACTGAACCAAAACCAAGGGTACCTCCTTGTTCCTCAGAACCTTGATTTTCCGATCTCTGATGGCCACTGGTCTCTCAGCCTAATTCAGGCTCGCATCCACCTGAATATCGTCTAATGGAACCACTTCCGACTCATCGGCTATGCACTTCCTCAGCTGCGAGACATGAAAAGTGTCGTGAATCTGCCCCAACTCTGCTGGCAAATCCAAACGATAGGCTACCCGGCCTACCCTCGCGATCACTCGGAAAGGACCAATATATCGGGGCCCCAACTTGCCCCTCTTCCAGAATCGAATCACTCATTTCCAAGGAGAGACCTTAAGGAGAACAAGGTCGCCGACCTGAAACTCAAGCTCGGACCGGCATCTGTCTGCATAACTCTTTTGTCGGCTCTGAGCGGTCAACAACCTCTGTCTGACCTGCTGGATCTACTTTGTCGTCTGAAGCACGATCTCTGTACTGCCCATCACCCGTTGTCCAACCTCTCCCCAACAAATGGGGGTCCGACACCTCCTCCCATACAACAACTCAAAGGGCAGCATACCAATGCTCGAATGATGGTTGTTGTTGTATGAAAACTCTGCCAAGGGCAAATATGCATCCCAGCTACCCCCAAAATCCAATACACATGCCCGGAGCATGTCCTCGAGCGTCTGAATCGTCCGCTCACTCTGACCGTCTGTTTGGGGATGATATGCGGTACTAAAATGCAGTCTAGTACCCAACTCCTCATGAAACTTCTTCCAGAATCTGGAAGTGAAGCGCACATCACGGTCTGAAACAATCGAGATCGGCACCCCATGTCGAGATACCACTTCCCTCACATACACCTCCGCCAATTTCTCTGGTGAAGAACTCTCGCTGATAGCAATGAAGTGTGCGCTCTTCGTCAACCTGTCCACAATCACCCAAATTGCATCAACTCCTCTGGCAGTCCTTAGCAATTTGGTGATGAAATCCATAGTGATCTATGCTCACTTCCATTCGGGAACCTCCAATGGCTGCAACTTACCATGCGGCCTTTGGTGCTCGGCCTTAACCCTACGGCAGGTCAAGCACCTCTCAACAAACCACGCGACATCCTTTTTCATACAGGGCCACCAATACTCCTTTCTCAGATCCAAATACATCTTAGTGGCCCCCGGATGGATCGAAAATTTCGACCGATGAGCCTCCTCCATCAAAATGGTACGCGTTCCTCCCACAAACGGCACCCAGATACGCCCCTGAAATATCATACGCCCCCGACTATCGGTAACAAACTCTGAAACCAAACCAACAACCCGTTCCCTCTTCTGCATCTCAGGTTGCACAGCCTCGGCCTGTGCCCCACGAATGGCGTCCAACATTGGAGCTATCACGGTCAATCTCAAACATACATCCCGCAGCGGGGTGCTCTCTGCCCTGCAGCTCAGTGCATCGGCTACCACATTAGCCTTGCCTGGGTGGTACAGGATCTCACAATCATAATCCTTGACCACATCCAACCACCTTCTCTGACGCATATTTAGGTTGGGCTGATCCATCAAATACTTCAAACTCTTATGGTCTGTGTATATTGTACACCGAACCCATACAAGTAGTGACGCCAAATCTTGAGGGCGAACACCACTACTCCCAACTCTAGATCATGGGTGGGATATCTCGTCTCATGAGGCTTCAGCTGCCTCGATGCATATGCTATCACATGCCCTCTCTGCATCAGCACCACTCCCAACCCCAAAATCGATGCATCACAGTATACCACAAAGTCCTCCATCCCTTCCGGGAGGGCTAACACCGGGGCTTCGCATAACCTTTGGCGAAGTGTCTCAAAGGAGGCCTGCTGCTCGGGGCCCCATGAAAAAGCAACACCCTTCCGGGTCAACCTGGTGAGTGGCACCGCGATCTTGGAGAAGTCCCTGATAAATATCCGATAATAACCTGCCAACCCTAGGAAACTCCTGATCTCAGAGGGTGACCTCGGCACCTCCCAACTCATCACCGCCTCAACTTTGGTCGGCTCGACCAATATCCCTTTCTGGTTAACGAGATGACCCAGGAACTGGACCTCTCGCAACCAGAAATCACACTTGGAGAATTTGGCATAAAGCCTCTCCAACCTCAGAACTCCAAGGATCTCCCTCAAATGCTCCTCATGCTGCTCTCTAGATCTCGAATACACCAAAATATCATCGATAAACACAATCACTGACCGATCCAGCATCGGCTTACACACTCGGTTCATGAGATCCAAGAACACTGTCGAGGCATTGGTGAGCCCAAAAGGCATCACTACAAACTCGTAATGCCCATAACGCGTCCTGAACGCTGTCTTCTGGACGTCCTCATCCCGCACCCTCACCTAATGATATCCGGACCTCAGATCGATCTTGGAGAACCAAGGTGCTCCCTGTAGCTGATCGAACAAATCGTCGATCCTCGGCAACGGGTAACGGTTCTTGACCGTCAGCTTGTTCAACTCCCGGTAATCAATGCACATCCGGTGTGAACCATCCTTCTTCTTGACAAACAGAATCGGCGCTCCCCATGGCGAGCTGCTCGGCCGAATAAACCCCTTCTACAACAGCTCCTGAATCTGCGAGGATAACTCTTGCATCTCTGGAGGTGTAAGGCGATAAGGCACCTTAGCGATAGGCGCGGCCCCCGGAACCAAATCGATACTAAACTCCACTTGCCTCACAGGAGGCACACCTGGCAACTCCTCAGGAAATACATCCTGGAACTCACGCACTACCGGAACCTCCTCAACTGACCTCGGTCTCTCGGAATCTACCCACGTATCCATCACATACGCCATAAAACCCTTACAGCCCTGCTGTAGACACTGCCTTGCCCTAGCGGCTGAACAAAATGCTGATCCAGATCGTGTACCCTCGCCGTACACCGTAAGAACTCCCCCACTAGGGTCTCGTATGGTCACCAGCTGTCGCTCGCATTCGATAACCGCACCGAATCGGCTCAACCAGTCCATGCCCACAATGACACAGACATCACCCATCGATATAGGAACCAAATCAATCGGAAACTCAACACCGAAAATCTCTAACACGCATCCCCAGAGAACCTCTGTGGCATAAATCACCCTCTCGTTAGCTATGGAAACTCTCAGAGGCCGACTCAATGCCTCACGACTAACACAGATATGCTGACTAAAAGCCAAAGACACAAAAGACCGACTCGCACCCGAGTCAAATATCACTAAAGCAGGTACAGAGTTCACAACGAAAGTACCTACGCATAACATAATATAATCATAATATTTCAACATCAAAATAAATACACGAAGGAATACATACCAGCCACGACATCGGACGCAGCGCGGACCTCCTCCGCGGTCAACTGAAAGGCCCTCCCTCGTGCCCTCGGCGCCTCGGCCTTCACTGGCCGACTCTCGGTAGCTTTGATGGCGGCACGGGCAGATCCCTGAGGTGCTCCCGGAGATGATCCTCGCAATTGTGGACACTCCGCCTTCCGGTGTCCGGTCTGGTTGCAGTGGAAGCACACTGTAAATCCCCTGGGGCAGTCCTTGGCCATATGCCCCTCCTTGCCACACTTGTAGTAAGATCCCGCTCTGCAGACTTCCTCATGACCCTTTCCGCACTTCCCACAAGTGCGGCCCTTCTGGCTCCCTGGTTTGGGATCAGTGGGCTTGGCCCGCTTGGCTGCCGGCTGAGACTGCGCCGGTCGCCGATCCCTCCCCTGAGACTCCGCCTCCTCCCTGGCCTGAGTCTCTAGCTCAATCTCCCTCTTCCGGGCATTTGCCTGAAGCTCGGCAAATGTCCGGTACGAGGAGTTCGCCACGAACTCCTGAATGTCACGCCTCAAGATACTCAGATAGCGGCTCATACGTGCCTGCTCCGTAGACACGTGCTCAGGGCAGAACATCGCCCTCTCATGGAACATCCTGGTAATCACCGTAACAGACTCAGTACCCTGCTTGAGGGTCAGAAACTCCTGGGCCAGACGCTCCCTCTCCACCTAGGGAACCTACTCATCTCGGAACATGGCAGTGAACCTCTCCCAGGTCACCGCCACAAGCTCAGCAGGCGTAAAGTGCGCCGTCACAAACTTCCACCAGTCCTTCGCTCCCAAGCGAAGCTGGTTCAGCGCGAACCGAACCTTCAAATGCTCAGGAGATGAGCAAGTGAAGAAACACCCCTATATGTTAGAAATCCACCTCACAGCTGCCACCGGGTCCTGGGTCCCATCAAACTCTGGCGGTTTTGTGTTGCTGAACTCCCGGAACAGCAACGCATCACCACCTTGCGGCCTCGCGGCAGCAATAGCTGTGGTGGCTGCTGCAACAACAGCCTCAGAAAGACCGGCATAATGCTCATCGAAAGTCTCAATCAGCGTGGTCTTAATAGACCCGAACATCTCTGGTATCTCTGTCCTAATGGTCGTAGCCACCTCCTCATGGATGATCCGGCGGATCTCCTCATCACTGGTCCCACTGCTCTCAGGCATAAGACGTGTCCTCACCATGATCTACCTCTCAAATACAACATACGATAAATTAGAATCCATTCGAGCATACTCACACTCGACAACTCACTCCTCCTTGATCCTTGGTATTCCAAAGATTCGTACTTGGGCTGTACTCCGCCTCGGTGCTTTCAGTAGTACGGGCCCAATACTACTATCCGCACCGTATCAGAATACACCCCAAGACTTCCTCTTCGGATCCCAATTCCAAGTACTCTATCATGCATAGGCCACTCTCTAATAGATCTCTCATAAGCCCCTCGCTGCTACCTACTCACTCTCAAGCATCTCATAGCAGCTCACCTCTTCCTAGGCTAAGGCATCACAAATCAGGCCACTCTAGTCCTAATAGGAATACCTAGCCTACTCTAGCATGCGAATACATCATATCAATATCAATATCACATAACATGAGGGTATTTTGGGAAATCACCGTTCGGGCGCTGACCGATCGTACACACACTCTGCTCTGCGTTTTTTTTTCCAAAAATCTTTTACTCTTTTTGAAAATACTTCTCAAATCCTCAGTCTGAGTTCAAATACGCCCGAAGGTGTACTCGAATCCCTCAAACCAAGGCTTTGATACCAACTTGTAACAACGTAAATTTCAAAACAATTTTTCGCATAATATAAAAACATATTCATTTAATTTTCATAAAAACATCAATGTTTGAAACTCCATTCAATGTCATACAAAGTATCCCAAGATCACATATCATAAAAATCCCATGTGTGTACTGATCAAGTCAGCGCCTTCCCACGGTCATCACTAGTACCTGAAACAAATAACACCAACACTGTAAGCACAAAGCTTAGTGACTTCCCCAAAATACCACATATAACACATATTAGCCACTCGAGGCTATAACTCTGTGGGTCCGTGGACCCTACTCTGTGAACCCTCTGGTTCTAACTCTGTGAACCTTCCGGTTCCAACTCTATAAACATGCACAGCATAAATCACATAGGAATAATGCAGTACAACACATAACATATATAGCATAGAAATACTCTGTCACATAACTCTGATTACCTACTCAAGGTAAAGTATAGTGAGAAGACTCACCTCGTGTATCTCGATACTCGCAAATCCCGGAAATCACTTGCGCTCGATCCTCCGAGCTATAATCCTCGTATAATACAATATATCTCTAATTAACACTTTCTCAACTAAGGTTGACTACCCCTATCAAGTCAACACTGGTCAACTCTGGTCAATGGTCAACGGTCAACTTTGACCGGACTCGGCGAGTGCACTAGAGCGACTTGGCGAGTCTATACGTGTTCACTGACTCCCTAGGATCCCCTCTTAACACGTCGAGTACTCCCCTAACTCGACGAGTTCCACCTGGCATGAATCGCGGGGCCACCACGACTCAACTCGCCGAGTCTCAAGAACAACTCGGCGAGTTCCAGCTTGACTCAGTCCACTCGACAACCCTCTCTGACTCACTGAGTCAACCCCTTAACTCGGCAAGACCACTCGCTGAGTGGTTAAGGACAATCTTCACGCTACTCGCCGAGTTGTTCTTCAGACTCGGCGAGTCCATGCCATGCATCAGCTCAAACTTGCTCCTGAGGTCAGATCCGCTCCATTAACTCATAGATCCAGTCCTTCCAAGCACATTCATCACGTCAAGTCACTATCTTGGCTACCATGCAACATTTACAAGGCTTCTTTTGGTGAAATGACATCTAAAATGGTAACCTAAGTCTCCAACTTAAAAGAAAAGGCATAAAGCAGAGCATTTGGGACTCTCTGGACCTGCTAAGGTCCAGATCTAGGCACCATTTCCTCATGGGACCTCTCACACTCCAATTACAAGGTAAACAAGGCATGAAGAAACCCTAGATTTGACCATATCAAGAAAAACACAAGAATAAGCTCTGATTATTACCTCAAATAGCTTCCTCTGCCGAAATGGGAGTAGATCCAAGCTCCCCAACTCTCCTAGCTTGTCCTTCCTCTTCTCTTCTTGCTAACACACACAAGAATGGTGAATAATGGCCTCTTTTCTCACTCACAAGGACTCTCAAATGCTCTGGTGCTCTCAAGGTCGAAGGTAGCCGCAATGAAGGGCCATAAGGTCCTTTAAACAACGTGGACTCGCCGAGTCCATTCCTTGGACTCGCCGAGTCCGGACGCGAACCCGCGTCCAAAACCGCGATCCTACTTGGCGGGTTTGAGCTCCAACTCGCCGACTCCCCTCACAAAACACCAAAAATATATGAATAAATAATACCTGGGAATCCGGGCTGTTACAATTACAAGGAGGATTTGAGATTGTTATTACTACATAACAATCAAGGTAATATCTTAAACCCATTATTATGTTAATATTGATTATCATATGCTAGATCTAGGGTTTAAAGACTTGGATGAATTGCATGTACAATAGTGAAACCTAGATCCAAGCATTAGGGTTTGCATGAGCACATAGGATGTTCTTATGGCTAAAACCCATCAAATACCATATACAAAAAACATATCAAATAACAACACATAGATGTGTTAGGTCTGTATCAACCCACGGGTTTGTATCAACCCAAAATACAACATATAGCTATGTCGGGTCTGAATCAACCCCCAGGTCTGTGTCAACCCCGAGTCCATAATGACTCCGGCCCCATATAGCCCAATGCATAAATCATATAAGCAAAATAGACAGAATCACACAATAACATGCAATTCTACTCATATAATACAGTGGGTCAGCCGTGGTGCCTTTGGCCCACTTAAGGTGGTAAGAAGACTCACCTCACAGACAAACAAAAAGCTGAACTGACACGCTACTTCGAAGCCCACACTACTGATCACCTTTGTGGATAAAAACCACCAAAATAAAGACTACCATTCAAATACCTAAAATTCCCCTAGGTCAAACCCTAGTCAAAACCAGGTCAAAGTCAACTGGGTCAAATAAGTGGACTCAGTCAGCACGGAGGGCTTACTCCTTGTGTATGTGGGGCGTACCTCGTAGTTGACCGAAGGACAAGGCACCGACCTCGTACGCTCAACATACCCTTCGGTACGCCCTACGAACGAGGCTGCTTGTCAACTTCTTAACCAAGTGTTTAATCCCTTAAGCACCCATGTGCAAATTTTATATCTAAGTCACATAAGATGTCCTAAGTCGTAAAGTTTCCAACTGTAAGGCCTAGCATGGCTATTAAGTCCCTAAAAACCAAAAACCCTAGCCTCTTAATCAATTAAGACCATCTAGCACTTGCATGGGGGGAAACTAGTGACCAAGAACCCAACTTTATGACTTAACACCCCTAAAAACCTCTAAAAGGACAACACAAATGCCTTGGAGTACCTCCTACTCACCAAGGCTTTGTTTGGGACCAAAAAGGAAATAACTTGAGCAAAACTAGATCCAAGAGATTCTATTATCATGCTTGAAACTTTTTACCTACACAAGGTGCACAAGGGGGGGCTAAATGCTAGATCCAAAGCCTTGAGTGTAATACCACCACTTCAATGTTCTTCCATCTACTCCAAGAGCTCCAAAAATGCACCAAAATGGCCCAAACACTCTTATGGTTTTTGAGATGAGGTGAGAGGCTGATGGTAAAAAGGTGCTTGAGGCAATAAGTGAGCTTAAATAGGGTCCAGACCCTAAAATTTAGGGTTTGCACTCTCACTGCGTAAGCCTTGCAGACCTGCACGCTCAACGTTCTATGGCGCTTTGGAGTACGTGCTGCATATGAGGGTGTACACCCCGTGTACTCCAACGGTCTTTAAATTTACAACATTGTTATCAGGGACTAAACTTGCAA
The DNA here is from genome assembly GCF_051521515.1 of Lactuca serriola. NCBI lineage: Eukaryota > Viridiplantae > Streptophyta > Magnoliopsida > Asterales > Asteraceae > Lactuca > Lactuca serriola. Next base: position 303,966,391 of record NC_136411.1, read on the forward strand.
AATAAACATAACTCAAGCATTAAAATGTAGACATGAAATCTAGGTGTTCCACTATAGCAGGAATCAAGTATAAAAGAATATGTTTAAAAAAAGGTGACATGTCGGGAAACAGATAGCTTCTGACTCGCAGAATCATAGCAACAATATCCTTTTTTTCCAACACCAACTTCAAGAATACACAAATAGCATAGTTTGTCCCTAACTTGCTCTTCTCAACATGAAGATGAAGAACAAAACAAATACATCCAAAGACTCATAGAGCATATTAGTCTGGTAGGTGACCATATAGTTTCTCAAAAGGAGACATTCTTGAATCCAATGTAGTGGGGGATAAGATTAATCACATAAACAATAGTTAAGACTGCTTCTCCCCGTAAGGCACCAGGAATTTGCGCATAGAAGAGCAATGAGCGGGTTGTATTAATAATATAACGGTGTTTCCATTCTGCTACACTGTTTTGCTAAGGAGTACCAATATACGATGACTGGTTTATGTTACTATCAAAAGCAAGTAGCCGAGTAAAATCATTAGAGGTATATTCAAAACTAAATGTTGAGTTTTAACAATAACTCTAAAATTGTTTTAAATGACAAGGAAATGAGATATACATTTCATAAGATAAACCCAGGTATATCAAGTATAACCATCAACAAAACATACATAATTGGTTGACCCAACCATTGTGGATACCGGTGCAGAACCTCACACATCAAAATGAATAATATCAAAAATACCAATAGAACAAAGCGTACTTTTATTGAAACATAAAGCAGAAAAATTTTCTAGTTTACAACCACTACAATCAGAAATATAACAAGTGTTCAAATCACTCAAAACACCACTAGATGCTAGAAAATTCAAACGTGATAGAGATACATGTCCCAAAAAAGAAGGCCAAAGATAAATCTGAGATGACAAAGGAATCAAACAAAAAGAAGACAAATCAATGTTGGAGGTAACAACAACAAACAATTTGAGAACCTTTAATACATAAAGTTCTCCCACCTTACGGCCGATCCCAATCACCCTCTGAGTGTGTTGGTCATGTACAACATAGATGGAATCAGAAAAGAAAACCCGATTATGAGACCTACACAACTGCCTGACCGAAACAAGATTCAAAGTGAGTTTGGGAATGTAATAAACATTAGGGAGAGACATAAGAGGGTTAGAGATAGGCCAAACACCCTCAATATACATACATATATATATATATATATATATATATATATATATATATCTTGGGTCGTATTTTGTGTTGCGTCTATTGGGCTCGTTAGCTAGTCCAATATATATCTCCGGTATGGGCCTGTCCATCCGTGAGTTTTGTAGGGTTTAGTATAAATAGATGCTTGCATGCATCCTAGAACGCGAGGATTAGTATTGATTAGAAAATTATTGTTCAGCAATATCATCGTTCTTATTTTGTAACCCTAGAATCCTCTACAGTGGAAGTTCTTAGTCGAGCTCTGCTGAGGATCGAGTAATCTAATCATTCGACACATTCTGATTCATACCTGTGTTTCATTTTTACTATCTTTACGTTCATTACTTACTTGTTACAAAGATCTAATCGATCAAAGAGTTTATTTATAACTCAACAATTGGTATCAGAGCAGGAGGCTGTGTAATTCATACACATCTTTTCTGTGAAAGAGTTAGCGATTAGGGTTATTCCACATTAACTAATATTTATTGAGCCGTCATTCCATAATTGACGTAACTCAGCATTTATTTGTTTTGCCCTAATATTACATATTACAAGTCTGATCTTTCAAACAGGTTAAACGATCAAGCATGGACGAGTCACAATCTAATCCCATCAATATCTCGAACAGCATTGGTTCAATGACGAAGATTCCTATTCTTTACACCCACGATTACGAAGTCTGGGCACATCATTTTGAAGATTATGTCATCGGATCGGAAGAAAATGGATACCTTATTTGGGAAGCAATCGTATCTGGACCGTTTACTCACTCAGGAACGTCAAAAATCATTAAAACTCAGACAGAGTATAATGATCTGTTAAAGGATGTAAAGGATGTTGCTCAAGACGAAAAGGAAAAGTTTCAGTGCAACATTAAAGCATTGAGACTGATTCGATTCGCTCTTCAATCAGATACATTCTGGTTGGTGAGTTCATGCAGCACCGCTAAAGAAATCTGGGATAGGCTGCGAGAGCTATATTCCACAGACGAAGATCTGGAGCATTCTATTCAGACCTTACTTTTGTCTGAGTTTGGTGAATTTAAACAGAATTCTGATGAAACCGTTACTCAGACGTTTGATCGCTTCAATCATCTTCTTAGCAAGATGATTAAACACGATATAGAAAGGCAGCTGATTGAACAAAAAGTAACCTTTTGAATGGCCTTAGATCCGAGTGGAGAGTGGTTGTGTCCACTGTTAAAGCTCATGAGCAATTTAAATCTTATTCATTGGCAAAGCTGGTGGGGATTCTGAAATCCCAAGAAAAGATTGTCTTGCAAGAGAAAAATGTAGTTTCAGGTTTGGGGTCCTTGGCACTCCTGTCTAAAAGCAAAAGTGTGGTAGAAGATGAAGATCTCAACTTAGAAGACTATGATCTTACCTCTGAAGATTATGAAATGATGGTGTCAAATCCAAAAAGGTTCATTAAGAAAAGGTTCCCTACCAATAAGAACCGAAATTGGCAGTGAAGCTATAGTTCTAAAAAGGTTAGGGAGGAACCAAAGATGGAAGAACCAAAGAAAGAGGCGAAAGTAGAAAGAGATTCTGGTGTGAACTGCTACTACTGTGGAGGGAAGAACCACTATGCCAAAGACTGCATCCTAAAGAAAATGGAAGAGAAGGATGAGGAAAAAGAGGAAGAGGCTGTGTTGATGAAAAAGCTGGAAGAGATCAAGAGAAAGAAAGCTACTGCTAACCCTTCGATGAATGCTTTAATTGTGTAGGGTTCGGCTGCGGATGATGAGTTCGGTGGCGTGCAGGTCTGGTCAACCGACTCAGAGGATGATGAAGTCAGGAAGCCATCTCATGGAAAGGCGTATGTTGCAAGAGGTGAAGAAAGCGGTGGGAAGTGTTTGATGGTGACAGATGTATCTCAAATGAGGGGATACAATACGGACGGTGGGAATGAGGACACCAAGGAGCGAGAGGACTTATGCTTCACAGCAAAACCTCTCAGTGTGCAGATCAATGAACTTGATGAATTGATCAAGAAGGTACAATCCGTTTTTATTTCTTTTAAAGTCCCACAAAATTCATATGAAAAAGAATTTAAAAGCTTAAATTCGAGAATCTCAAATCTAGATAGCAGTTTAAGTCAAACACGGGTCACCAATTCTAACCTAACTGACCAAATAAGCAGGGTGTCATCCAAGAGTGAGGAACGGAGTATGTGGATAGAGCTGAAGGAGTCGGAGTTGATTAAATCTAAGGACGAAAACATTTATTTACAAAGAGACAATTTAAAAGTTTTGAAATAGAGTAATGTTTTTTGTTTAATTGCTAAACGTCTTTATGCTAACATCACTCAACTTCATCTGAACTCTGAAATAGGGCAGAAAATTCATCGCATGATTTTGCCCTTCCTTGAATTTAAGGAAGATGAAATCGATGCTGAAGCATATAATTGTGAAAGTGTAGTTTCGTCTGATGATGTGAATCCAACTTATATGTATGGTCTGGACAAAATCGAATCTTTTATAAAGTCCAAGGACCATAAGGACATGCTGAAAAACCTTCTGGATGAAAACGATAAACTAAAACTTAGGACCGAAACCATACAAAAATTTGACTCATTGAATGCCAACTTGAGCTCAGAAAATAAAATTGATGTTGAAAATGCGTCTGAGCTTAATGAGGATGATGATATGAGCATAATTTCTGTAGAGGATGAAGTTGACTGTTCTGAGTTTGTCAAGAGCGAACCCGAAAACCACAAAAATCTTATTTCTGAAAATTCTGTGGAGTTTGCTCGTTTGTCCCAAAATAAGTCCCCGATTCTTGAAGAAAAGGCTGTTGTGTACCAAAAGGTGAGAACAACACCAAATCAGGTGTATAAGGTCACAGGAGTAACCGAACATCAGACAGCCGAACTCACGGCCATAGTAAACGAAGATAATGCAAATGGCTGTGATGAGTTTTTCTGGTCTACTCCTATAGATAATGCTGACGAAACCGTTGGTCTGTCAGAACGGACGTCCTGGAAAACCAAAGGCAGATATGTGCCAGAACTACTAAACAAGCCTGACAACTTCGATGTGCCATGTACTAGTGGTACAAAAGAAGTTCCTATAGAAGAAGTCACTCCTTCAAGCGAAACATCATCAGTTCAAAGTGAACCGGCTGACAGGAAGCAAAAGCAAAAAGTCAACATCCACCGACAGCCGCAGCAAGTAAAGGATCAAAAGAAGCAAAGGAATCTAAGATACAAAAAGAATCTCTAAGAGCGAAAACAGTTCTGGCGATCTCAAAACGCCCATTTTTCTTATCATGACAAAAATTCAAAGTCATAGAAAAGTGCTGTCAGGCCACAAGAAAGTAATAACAACCGAAGGGACATGTTTGGTTCTTAAAGGAATAACAACCGAAGGGAAAGGTTCGGTTCAGAGACCACCAGCTACCGAAAGCATAGGTTCGGTTCCGAGAGCAAAAGCTACCAAGGTTCAAGGTTCGGTCCCACTAATGACCAAAAACAAACGGGTCACTCAGAACCTCAAGTCAAGAAAACTTCTCAGTCTAAATTCTCTCGTTCTGATTCTTCTCAACCCCATTCTAAATCCAATTCTGTTCAAACTCAAAATCCAAAATCTTCAATAGATTTGAAAGGAAAATCGAAGGTTTCCTCAGTCAAGAATGATCAAAAGCATTCCAAGGCCCAAACGCCTGAACCTGAATCCAAACCGACTGTAACAAATGTTAACAAAATTAAAGTTTTCACTATTAAGAAGAAAGATGAAACAACTTTAATAAAAAGAACATATCTTGTTGACATTTCTCTTACTATTCCTGTTCCTATGAAAGGCTCACGTGGACCCAAGAAACTTTGGGTTCCTAAATCTGCTTGATTTTTGCATGTCATCAGTGACGAGCAGTTCGACGAAGAATGGTATATTGACAGTGGCTGCTCACATCACATGACAGGAAGGAAGGAAGAGCTGAGGGAATATCGATCTCTTCCAAACGGCGGGAATGTCAAATTCGGGAACAACTCATATGGCATGATAAAAAGTTATGGGATGATAACAAATGGAGACTTCACGATTAGAAAGGTTGCGTACATTGAAGGACTGCAGCATAACCTCATCAGTGTATCTCAACTTGTTGGAGGTACCGGTCTTAAAGTTTCATTTGACGATGAGGGTTTGGAAATAATAGAGAAGAAAACAAAAAGAGTGATTCTCAAATCAGAGCGCAAAGGCGAAATGTTTCCTCTCAATCTCAAACCTATCAAAGGAAATCCAGCTATCTGTCTGTTATCCAAAGCACATTCTGATGAAAGCTGGCTATGGCACCGAAGGCTCTCCCATCTCAACTTCAAAGATATCAACAAACTTGTCACCGGAGGCCATGTTCGGGGTCTTCCATTGCTCAAGATTGATCGAGAACATTTGTGTGCTACGTGTGAAATGGAGAAGCAGAGTCGTCAAAGTCACCCATCCATTATAAACACTAAAGTTGTTGAACCACTTAAGTTAATTCACATTGACTTGTGTGGTCCACCATCTATCGAAAGCATTGGCGGTAGCAAGTATATTCTTGTTATTGTTGATGACTTTTCACATTTTACATGGGTGTTCTTTCTGAAGCACAAATCTGAGGCAACTCTTAAGCTAAAGATGTTTATCAAGCAGGTTGAAGTGCAGCTGAGGAAAGTCGTTCGCAACATCAGAAGCAACAATGGACTGGAGTTCAAGAATAAAGAATTTGAAGACTTTTTAGCAGAAAAAGGAACCAGTCACAACTTCTCAGCTCCCTACCCCCCTCAACAAAACGGGATTGTTGAAAGACAAAACCGATCTTTGTGTGAGACGGCCCGAACCATGCTAAGTTTCGCTTCTCTACCTTTATATTTCTGGGCTGATGCTATTGTTGCAGCATGTTTTACGCAGAACAGGTCCTATCTCAATAAGCGTTTCACTCTTACTCCTTATGAGATCATCAACAACAGGAAGCCAAACGTTAAATTCTTCCATGTATTCGGCTCACGATGCTTTATCTTCATTTCTAAAGAACATCGTAACAAGTTCGACGTTAAAGCCGATGAAGGGATTTTTCTAGGATACTCTCTTACTTCAAAAGCATACAAAATTTTAAACAAGCGTTCGAGGAAGATTGAAGAGACGTATTATGTGACTTTCGATGACAGCTATGTCAACAAGCTAAAGGCCACCGAAGAAACAGTTGGAGAAATTTTCTCTCAAAAAGGCCAAGTCACGGCCTCGATTGCAAACTTGTTTGAGCATTTTGTGGAGTTATTCGATGAACCGGAGAAGGCTACTCTCTCGGAAGCCAATGCAGCAGACAACAAAGTTGACCATCTTAAGCAAATCGTCGAAGACGCTGCCAAACGAATGGGTGAAGGAGAATCAGTTCCAAATGAACTTCCTCAACACGATCCTTCAGTTGAGGGGGAGAATCCATCTTCTTCAAAACAACCGAGTTCACAAGTTGAGGGGGAGAACTCTTCTCCAGCTGCACCCGAAAGCTCTACTGCACCCGAAGGTACTGCAGCACCCGAAAGCTCTATTGCACCCGAAGGTACTGCAGCACCCGAAAGCTCAACACCACCCGAAAGTCCTGTAGCTCCGGAAAGTCAAGATACACCTGAAAGCTCATCAGTCGAGGGGGAGAATGCCGATATGTTTTATGACGATGACAATCAATCTGAATTAGAAGAAATGGTGAATGCTGAATTGGATCCATCCTATGATCCAAATTACCCTCCTCTTGTCAAATGGACTAGAGGTCATCCTGTTTCACAGGTTGTGGGTAATGTCTCTGAAAAGGTCTTGACCCGATCTCAACTGAAGGCAAAGCAAACTTCTCTATTCTCAAAAGTAGAGTTCTGCATGTTTAACTTTTTCATCTCAAAAGTTGAACCAAAGACAGTAAATACTGCTCTTGATCACTCTGATTGGGTTCAAGCTATGCAAGACGAACTTAATGAGTTCGAAAGAAATAAGGTTTGGTGCCTCATTCCAACTCCTAAAGATGCCTCGGTTGTTGGTCTCAAATGGGTCTTCAGAAATAAAATGGACAAGGAAGGCAATGTGATACGAAACAAAGCTCGTCTAGTGGTGAAAGGATACTGCCAGGAGGAAGGAATCGATTATGAGGAAACTTTTGCTCCTGTAGCTAGGCTGGAATCTGTTCGAATATTTCTTGCCTATGCTGCACACAAGAACTTCGAGGTCTACCAAATGGATGTAAAGTGCGCATTTCTAAATGGAGAACTTGAAGAAACGGTGTACGTGGAGCAACCTCCGGGGTTCGTCAATGAAAAGTACCCTAATCACTGCTATATTCTGGACAAAGCGGTTTATGGTTTGAAATAAGCACCTAGGGTCTGGTATGAAACGCTAACCAAGTTTTTAAAGATGTCCAAATTCAAACAAGGTTCAGTTGACCCAACCTTCTTTCATAAGAAGGAAGGTAAACACCTTATGATTGTTCAAATCTATGTCGATGATATCATCTTTGGCTCAACGAATCCTAGCTTAACAGCTGAATTCAGAAAGCTGATGGAGACTAAATTTGAAATGAGATCAATGGGTCCGATGAACTTTTTCCTTGGTTTAAATATTAGACAGGGACCCGAAGGCATCTTTATTAACCAGGAAGCCTACACCAAGACTCTCCTTGCTAAATTCGGCATGATGGGAGACTCAAAGGTTAAAGTTCCAATGGCGTTCGGCACCAAGCTCACTCCATCCTTGGATAAGCCAGCAGTCGATATTACGCTATATCGCTAGATGATCGGTTCTTTAATGTACCTTACTACTAGCAGGCCTGATATAATGTTTTCTGTTTGTTACTGTGCTAGATTTCAGGCGAATCCTCGTGAACCTCATATGCTTGCAGTCAAGAACATACTCTGGTATCTAAAACGAACTACCTCTCTTGGTTTATGGTATCCATCAAACTCAGGTTTCTTCGTTCAAGCCTACTCAGATGCAGACCTTGGAGGTTGTGGACTAGACAGGAAAAGCACCACTGGAGGCTGTCAATTCCTTGACGGGAAGTTGGTTAGCTGGCAATCAAAGAAACAGACTTGTGTATCTCTGTCTACAGTTGAAGCAGAATACATCGCAGTTGCCTCCTGTACATCTCAAGTGATTTGGATCCAAAGCCAGCTCCGGGACTATGGACTCAATATGAAAAAATCCCACTATATTGCGACTCTGAGAGTGCAATTAGGATCTGTCATAACCCAGTGCAACACTCCAAGACTAAGCACGTAGCACTGAGGTATCACTTCATTAAGGATCATGTGGAAGATGCGAACGTCGAAATTCATTTTCTTCGAACCACTGATCAACTGGCTGACATCTTCACCAAAGCTCTTCCTGAAGCTTCTTTCAACAAAATTTACAAGGGCTTGGAATGACGGAATCGGAGTCAGTACCAAAAATTACCTCTCAAAATCAAAAGTAAGAAGCGAAATAGACCGAACGTTCGGGTTCGGGTCTCATGTATGCCGAAATGAACCGAACGCTCGGGTTCGGGTCTTGTTCTGGTGTACCGAAATGAACCGAACGCTCGGGTTCGGTCGTATCATCTGATCTTCGCTTATCATTCAAAGGTAATTTCTTTGGTTGTAAATCTTTTGTATAATTTTTCCATATTCATTTATCTGATTGTCAAAGTTCTTTTCTTTTTCAGACTTATTTTTTTTGGCAACCGAAATAGATCGAACGTTCGGGTTCGATTTCAAAATTTTTCTCACCCGAAATAGACCGAACGCTCGGGTTCGGTTCCAAAATTTTTTTTCAACCGAAATAAACCGAACGCTCGGGTTCGGTTCCAAAATTTTTTTGGTATTCATTTTTTTATGTCTTATTTACTTTTATCAAATATTCAAAAACTCCAAAAATATTTTTTTATTTTTTTTCTTTTTCTTTCGTAAATTCAAAAATTCCAAAAATATTTTTTTTTTTTTTTTTTTATTTTGGCTCTTATCTTTGTGTATGTCTTTTTGTGGGTAAATCATTTCACTAGCTAAGTGTCCCTAGAAGCATGCTGCTGCATGTGTCCAAAGCCTCACCTGATTCTGAATAAAAGCCTTACTGACTTGGTACAAACAAACCTTGTCTTCCCAATTAGGCTCTCATATTTATTCTAATCATGAGTTACCTAACTCTCTTCTCACATGAGATAAGAGTTTTCTGCTTAGTCCCTATTTTTCACAGCAGAGGTACTTTGGTCTCTTTACACCATCTACATTACTTTTCTCCATCTCATTCGCTTCACAAACGTAACCCTTAAGACTCTCAGACATTACCACTGAGGTTTATGGTTGCACAATTTCTGTGTTCATGATCTTAGCTTCGTGTCACTACGTGCTAAGTGAAACCCAAAATTCAATACCTACTATGCATTGACGGTGAACAATTAACTTGCTCTAGCTTTCACTAATGAATTGACGGACTTATCCATGGGGGTACAACATGAAATCTCTATTTTTCTTTTGAGTGATTCCTATGAAATTTTTAAATCCAATAACATTTCTTCCCTTGGGATCCAGTTTTTTTTTTGTTTTTGTTTTTTTTTTTTTTTTTGAGATTTCACATATATTAGTTTACCTTGCTACTTAAATTATCTCCAACCTACTTGTTCAACAGACTACACTGGTCTCACAAGTACTTCGTTCGATTTCTATCTTATATCAAGATCAGGAATTATGAATCGAAGCGAAAGCCACCCTTATAAGCCTAATTAAAAGAAGCCTTTCAACACTTCTTAATAAGTGTCTGATCGTTATTCAACGGGAAACCACACAAACACTTTAAGGTCTCTCTTGACTTTGAAGGAAGAGATTCGTGCCCGGGATCAATTGTTTCGTGTCTTTATTGACATCACATAATCCCTCAAACGTGTTGCTTTATTTCTTTTTCTTTTACACACTCGGCACGAAAATCTTTTTGATTTTCCAAAATTCTGGTTTCATTAATTCCAAGGCATTTTAATTGGATTGGTTGTTATAAAAGGTTGTGGTTAATATTAATCCACGTGGGCGATTTTTTTTAAGATGCCATTAAATTCTAAAGGGATAAGATGACAAAATGATGACTCAGGCGGGAGTCCAATCGATTTGATTTCAAACGGCGCAAGAAGGCAAAGCGTGCGAATAGGAACCGTTTTATCTCCAAACGGCGCCTGATGGGAAGGCGTGTGATTAGGGACTGACACTCTCTCTCCTGCGTAATCATCGGCAAACCAAACTGTCATGCGTCAATCGCCTCCGAAAAACTCTTCGTTTTTCAATCGAAGATTTGGGAAAGATTCTTCTCTCTCCTTTACCCACAGTATAAAAGCCAATGTAAACCACCGTTTACCTCTTTACTGCACCTATATTCCCAGAGAGCAAAAAAATCCTCCAACCTCTACTGTTCATCATCTCTCCCATCTTCATCATAACAATGGCGGATTCTTCATCAGTTCACGCGACTTCTCACATCTTGCCTATTCGTCCCCAGCAGAGTTTGATCATTGATCTCACTCCTCAGGCATACGACACTTTCATATTTCCCATCATCGAATGCCTGAAGTACTCGCCAATTGCTCCTGCTCTTACCAGGGCTGAAGCTGTTCCAATGGAGTTCCTGTCACAGATTTTTGCTACGGCTCACTACGACAAGGTCGACGACAGGATTTTTTTCGATGTCTTCGAATACAAGGCGTCGATTTCCAAGCAGAGGTTTTGTATGTTGTTAGGGTTTGAACCTGAATCGTCGAGGGTTAATCCTGAAACCATTCCGATGGGTCATCCGTTCAACATGTTCTATAACATGGGGTACACTGAGGTGCTCACAACGGTCACGAAATTCAAGAAATCGTGCCTGCCCCTCATTGGAATGGGATGTTTACTGTACTTTTCAAGGGCTTATCTGAAAGAAGTGCTGGATCCGATGGGGCAAGTCGTCTGTTCCTATCAATCATGTACGGGATCTACAATGGCATCAACATGGACTACGGGTCGGTCCTGTGGCAATAACTCATTCAGAGTCTTTCTTCCACCTCTCGACACCCAGAGATTTCTTATGCCAGGTTCTGGACTATTGTCAATAAATGGGTGATGGACAAGTACCACATCCCCATTGTCGCTGGTGCTCCAATGTCTTCGATTGGTACTTTCCATACCATGAAGATCATTGTCTCTGACGCATCAAAATTTCCCTTCAACAGGTCTATCCCTGAAACAATGTACGGTGATGTTCCTGCTGATAGTCGGATTATTAGAACGTACAAGGAGTTCAAACGCTCTGGTCCGAGAGAGCTTACTCCAGAGATGCTCAGGTCAATCCATGAAGCTAACAAGCCTGTGCCCACAGGAAAGAAGGCTGATAAGGGAAAGCAGGTGGCAAAAGGAGCAAAAGGCCCATCTCCCAAGAAGAGGAAAACCACCAGAGCCGCCCAATCCCCTCCAATGAAGAAGCGAAAAACCCAACCAAGGCGAAAACTGATTATCGCTTCATCCTCAAGCGAATCTGAGGAAGAGAGTTCTGCTTCTGAAGGCTCTCCTCGTGGTAATACTCCACCAAGATCTCCAACCCCTGAAGTTCACTTCTCTACTTCTCCAATTTCTTCTCCACCTGTTACAATTCCTATTTCTATACCCCCCCCCCTCCCATAACTTCCACCACTCAAATACCATCCACCTCCATCCCAGTACCACCACCCATATTTACCGAAGCAACCACCACCACTGCAGAAGTTAGAACCAACGTATCTGATACGGGGGTTCATACTGATGCACCAAAATCCACCTCAGCACCCGAACCCACACCAACAACCGAACACACCACCCAACCCGAAACTACAGCTACTACCGAGCCTCCAGCTTCACCACCACCATCTTCTCCTGCTCATGCATCAGAGGGTGAAGAACCACTCCTTGGCGGGGAGGATATAACTTTTGATTCGGTCTATTACAGTCCGTTTCAAGTTCAAAGTGACGATGATGATGATGCTCCTGTCACAAAAAGGCATCTCAAGGAGCTACATGACAAAATCGATTCGCTCATCGCCTCATCTTCTACATCTCAGTCCTCCATCTCTGAAGCTGCCATTCAGAAAATTGTTGAGGCTTTTTCCAAAGCTCATCAAGTTTCTATCGATTCCGCCACTACAGCCATTGACGCCTCAACCAAAGCATGTGAGGCAGCGACCGAAAAAGTCGATAAACTATTCACTGATGCTTCTTCCTTGTTGAAATCTTTACAGGAAACCGCTGAAGCCACCTCGACAAAGCTGGAACCCATTGTCAACCAGCTGGCTAACTCCGTCGCATCAGAGCTGATGTCGTAAGCTTCACTTCGTCAAACCATTTCTGACGACAACTCAGCTTTCAGAACAACCATTGAGGAGCGTCTCTCCAAGCTTCAAGAAGACTTAGCTGCCGAGAACTCTCTCATGGATGCTCTCGCAAGGAAGACTATCGCTCTAAAGGTCAAGACTATTCAACTCTCCAACTCTCAACAGGAGATTGAATCTCTTCGATCTGAAAGAGAGGTGGTTAAATCGTGTGTTTCGGATGTCCACTCAGCAATTTCAAACATCCTTGAAGCACATGACCCGATCCTCAATTATTCTGTGAGGCGTGACCTTGCAGAGAAGCTTGCTCCCGCCCTCTCTCTACTGAGCAAAATTGAGGGGCTACTTGATTTCGTGTCCATTCCGAAACAAGGGGGAGAAAAAGTGAATATGTCTCAATCGCCTCCTACTTCAACAGCAACACACACAACCGAACCTACTCCAGTAGGCCAAGCCTCCGGTTCCGATGTAAAAGACAAGGACAAAAAGATTGCTGGGGAGAGCGATGAAGATGACAAGGAGACAATTGCCAACCTTCTGAAACGACAAGGTCGAGACAAAGAGGCTGACATTAATGCTCATGTGGCTAGAGAGGCTGAAGAAGCCGAAAGAAGACAGAAAGAAGCCCACGACCTTCTCGAGAGCAGGAAAACTCTTTTTCCTCCGTGGACTCTTGAGAAGCTGATTAAAGAAGCCATCGAAACACCAAGTATCTTGTGTCTAGAACCTGTGATCTCTTTAGATCGTTCTAACACTGTCGATTCGCAGTTCGACATGCCACTGACCCGAAAGGCGTTTGTTTTTCATGCCTTTGCCAACATTGCTGAGTTTCCCTATCCTCATCCACAGGTTGATCGGGACTTAGTAGAATTTTATCTGAGGGCAGCTCAACCACATTACCAAACTTGGAGCGCTCAGAAAATTGTCAAGGTTCGGGTCCTAAAGCCGTTCAGGGAAGGCAACTTCACCAGCGTTCGGTTCAAGGTACTACGGGGATCTGCCAAGACCGAACATGCCATCTCACTTGCAGATCTTCCCAACCTTAATCCCCATGACTGGATTATCTTGCACAACATCCTTCTTACAAACGAAGCTGAATATGGTCCGATCATCGACCACTTTAAGAGGATGCTTGTTTGCTATGTCATGGAAGTTGCTTTGATGGATCAGGAGATAGCGAGCGTAATCAAGAAGAAGCCTACCATATCTCCTGTTGGCTCTGCTAGTGATCTCAACATGATGCAGATGGGGAAGATTGACCCAAAGAGAAACTCCGTTATGTTTACTAGGAACAAAGGACAGAAACGTCTTTTCGCCTTGGCGGACAAACATCTTTACACCACTGCCTGTTTGGAACACGTTTTAGGGATCATCCATCGATGCAAGCAGAACACAGCGGATGATATAAAGTACTTTGATGATATGATTCAATGGTACATTCGGTTCAGACAGACTATCCTTGCACTGATCTCATGTCTGTTTGATACAACAAAGAAGGTTCCCGCTGCTGGCCCAAGCAAGAAGAAGAAGTAGTCTCGCTCCAAATTGACGCAAAGGGGGAGATTGTTGGGTCGTATTTTGTGTTGCGTCTATTGGGCTCGTTAGCTAGTCCAATATATATCTCCGGTATGGGCCTGTCCATCCGTGAGTTTTGTAGGGTTTAGTATAAATAGATGCTTGCATGCATCCTAGAACGCGAGGATTAGTATTGATTAGAAAAGTATTGTTCAGCAATATCATCGTTCTTATTTTGTAACCCTAGAATCCTCTACAGTGGAAGTTCTTAGTCGAGCTCTGCTGAGGATCGAGTAATCTAATCATTCGACACATTTTGATTCATACCTATGTTTCGTTTTTACTATCTTTATGTTCATTACTTACCTGTTACAAAGCTCTAATCGATCAAAGAGTTTATTTATAACTCAACAATATATATATATATATATATATATATATATATATATATATATATATATCACTAGCATACATAAAAGAGATAGATGACATGCATGACAAAGAACTAAATGATGACAAATAAGGAGGCATGTGATGGGTTGCACCAGAATCTAAAATCCACAAAGATGAAGGTATACCCGAGGTACCGAATGAAGTGAGACCAGAATGAGACATATATGCAGACATAACAGAGGATTGGAGGCCAAATACTGTCTGAAACTCTCAAAAACCTTGGGATCCATTGCAGAAGGTGGCATGTTGTCAACTGACTCAATTTCAACTAACGGAGTAGCAGTAGCAACAGTGAATTGTGGAGGGAGAGGTGTCCATGGAGGAGAACTAGAAGAACGTGGTTGAAACTTCTTCTGACCAGACCTATGTTGTTGTCCCGAGTATGTATGACCAGATTTACCCTTGTTAACTAACAATGAACACTGAGCTTTCCAATTATTTTTTTGTTTGTAGAAGGAATGCTCATCATAAGCAACCCTAGGAGTTTGTCAAGACTGATTAGTGAAAACAACAAGCACAACAAGAGTGGAAGTAGGAGTACAAATTTCTTTAGACCCTTTATCCATGTGAGACTTAATACAAATTTCTTCAGCAATCAGCTCATGAACAACATAATCCACTGATGGAAGGGGGAACAATGAAAAATCTTTCATGTAAGCCTTCAAAATCAGAATGCAACAATACCAAAAACTGAACCAAACGTTGTTCTTCCCTCCTAACAATATAAGTCTCAAAGTCTTTCAACTCTTTAGAGTTAGTAAGAGCCAATTAATCTCACAAATCAAACATAACAGCTTGAATACTAATATCATTTTGCTGAAGGGCATGAATGTCGTATTCTAACTGATACTGTTTAGCAAAGTTTGACTGAGAATATAGTCTCTTCAAATGATTCCAACCTTTCTTTGTTGTGTCATATTTAGATAATTGCTTACCAATAGACTGTGTAATAGAATTGCTAATCCAAGTAATAACCTTGACGTTATCAGTCTCCCAAGTATCAACCAAGAAATCAAAATTTTCAGCTTAAGCCATTGAAGGTTTGGCTTTAGTCCCAATCTCATACCCCCACTAATTGATTGAAGAGAATCATCATTTCCAGTCATGTTGGCAACAAATTGATAACCACAACAATAATAGACAAGTAATCAGAGAACAAGAACAACAACAATAAAATAGACAAGTAATCAGAGAACAAGAACAACAAAAAACTAGCGGAAGCATTAAATCGAACAAATAGAAGTCAAATAACAGAGATCAAACCATCAAAAACCAAACCAGCGGAAGCAACAAACGATCAACTATAATAACCCTAGACGATTGTTACCAAACCTTTTAACAACATATCAAACCTCGACTCTGATACCATGATAATAAACTCATATTCTTATTGAAAGAAAGAAATTACAAATATTCTAGATAGAAAAACATAAAAACTACAAACAAGAAAAACAAAAATAAATAGTATTTAAGACCAAATCTTTATGGGCTAAAAGCTAAAGAACCCATAAACATATGGCCTAATAAAATATGGGCAAAATAAATAATTTACATGTTTCCGAATTCCGAAATTAGTTTATTTCGGAATTCATGGTTAAATATAATCATTTGACTATATTCCTATTTAGAGATAGAATCTTATATGGTTCGATAACTATTATGTAAATATATAAGAAAACTTAGGCCAAGTCATTTTAGAAATCTATATAATGATAAATAGAAAATTTTAACATAATAAGTATTTAGTTCTATTTTAACTAATTTAATTTAATAACAAAAAATATGGCTATAATTATGGAAACAAATCTTTTCGGTATTTATCTCTCAATAAACCTTATGTCTTTTTCTCTCTACCCTCCTATTCTATGTCGAGGTCTGCCTTCTCTCTTTGTATCGATACTATACATCGGTTCACTCCGTGGAATCGAGAACCACATACCACAGTTACGCATCAAGATTCAAGTTCTTTTAGCACTACATAAGAGTTATTCATTTGAGATTTTTTTTCTAATTATGAAATTGAACCGGGTAACTATTGCCGCCAGCATCCCTTGTTGCCATCGTGAAGCCAAGCGCACATCAACGTTACGCCACACACATCAGTATTGCATAGTCTTTCAAAGAGAAAATGAGAAAACCAATTTTCTTTTCTAATTTGAACAAAAGAAACAAATCAAAGATGTGACATTTTTCTTTGGCATTTAAGTATAAGAATCAAACAGAAAAAAAAAATATGTTTTTTTCTTCTTGTGCGGCCAGTGGCTTGAAACAAAAACAAAACTTTTTTTGTTCTTTGTGTCTACGTCGGGGTCGGGGTAAGCAGTGGATGTCAACCAAAAAAAAAAAAAAACAATTGCCCTTCATCGAAACTAAACAAAAAACCAATATATATATATATATATATATATATATATATATATATATATATATATATATATATATATATATTTGTGACTTTCGTCTTTCGATCTATAATAAAGTAAGAAAAATTCTTTTCTAACATCCCAATTCTTAGGCATGGGACGTAAGATTTTTTTTTGGCTCCTGTTCATGTCCACACCAAGAAAAAAAAGTGTTTAGTTTTATATTATTATTATTTATTATTTGTTTTCCTGAGACATAAAAAAGAAAATCCATTGTCGTTTGTTTTACTTTGGTTCAACAGAAACAAAACAAGAAAAGAAAAAAAAATGTAGTTTTTTTTATTCCACTATATACGACGGTTACAGATCCCACATACCCCGTTTTGGTTTTTGTATTTATCCATAAACAAAAGGAAATGATCATAAATCTTTATTAACATAAATACAATGTAATTATCAGATTTCAAAGCGGATCGAGATCAAAATAAAGAGGTATCCCCAATAAATAAGGGTATCCTCCACAAAAAAAATCATGTACATAATAAGAAAAAAAAATTCGGAAAAGTTACGCTACTAATTTTTTTTTTCAGGTATCCTGGGGGCTACATACTAGATTCGCCATTGTTTTAAAAGGAAGGAGGGGCAGTAGGAGGTTATATCTCGAATGCTGCCAATAGGATATTAACTATTAGAAACTGCTGGTTATCTGGTTCTTACCTTATTATTCTGGTTTGTTGATCATTACTCGTTCTCTCTCTCTCTCTCTCTCTCTCTCTCTCTCTCTCTATTTATGTTTATTTATTTATTTATTTTTATATTTTTTTTTAATTTTTTTTTCGTCAAATGCATTTCTTTGTGTTTTAAAAATTCTTAAAATGTTAGAATAATGTTTGTAATTTATGTATTTTCTCTTTCAATTATATCATTCTCAAAAGAATTATAGTTTTTTTATTTATATTTTATAGTCATATTAATATGAATTGCATACTTTGAATATAAATTTATTTTTATTTTTATTGGGATATATTTTATTACTTTCAAGAATGATTATATTTTTCATAAGATCCATAAATTTATAATTTTAATTTTTATATTTTTATAATAATATCGAATTTTTCTCTTGTAATTTTTATGCATTCTTACCAAAATTAAATTATTAGAGGATTGATAATAGGGGAAACATCTAAAAATCCTGTTTTTCTTATTTGATTATACATAAAAAAACTATTTTATCTTTTTAAATTATTTAAATTTTAAGATATTAATTTGTTTTCCTTTTAATTACCATAAGTTATTAAAATAATAGCCATTGATTTTGTAAATCTAATGAATAAAATTATATTATACATTCAAACAATAAATATTATGTACAAATAATCGTAGCCATTCCTAATTATTTTGCAATGATATTTGTGATTTTCCCTATAAATTTTTTTATCACTTGTACGTCGTATGATTAAACGCTTTAATATTTTAATTTTGAATTAACTAAATTAAATTTGAATAGCATTACAAGCTTACAGTTATTATGTGCAATTAAACTATAAACAATCTAAGCTGTAAATTGATTATAACTAATGTTTAAAAGTGACTTTAATCCTTCCATTAAAACGGCTATTTTAATTGTTTTTAGAGAAAGCATGGAGTGATATCAACTATCAACGGATATATAAAAGCCAAATTCAGTAATCTAAACCAAATAAAACCAGCTTTTTGACGAAAATAACCATTTCTTTTAATTTTTAAAAAAAGACCACAATCTCTGAAATGCCTTATTTTTGGACCATTTTTCATTTTTTTTTAAAGGATGATCCATTCTTAAATGCTCCGTTCGGGGCTTGATGGTCAAATTTCGGAATTAGCTTTTTGAATTTTTTCTAATTTTTTTTTTTTTTTGAAAAAATATCTTCACTTATATTCAAAATGTCAATTTCTAAGGGTTTAATATCATTGTTTTTTAGTAAAATGTCTGATTTTATACATTAATATTGTATATAATTCATATTTAATATATTTGCTTTAACTTTTTGTTCAATTTAAATAGAAAAAAACTGTTTTGTTTTTGAAATTTGGGAATTGTTCTTCGGTATCATTTTGTTAACTTTTTGTTTAACTACTTCAAATTTTGGAGTCTTTATTTTCTTCCTTAACCCGATATTACTCCGGAATGTGAACAATAGTCTGAAATGTCGTTTTGAAATTAGTCACAAATCGTGTTTTATCTTGGTCTAGAATGCTATTCCGAACAACATGATTATGTTTGCTAAAAAGAAAAAAATGGTTATTTTCTTTCCAATGAACATTAAAAAATAATTAGGTTACTCAATTTCCTTATATAAAAGGGATTTGTCTATCACATGGTAAACAGGACTTCCGACACCTCTCTTTAGATCCTTCTTTATCTTCTAAAAAGATGTAAGACTCATGTATTACATGAGTTTATTTAAAAGAAAAAATTAAATATGAAATTCTAAACATTTGGAAAGTTTGAATTTATAACAAAAATGAAAAAAGAAATATTGAATTCTTAAAATTAAAATGTTTTTTTTTAATTTAAAAAAAAATAATTCAGATAAATAAACAAAGAAACTAATGAAGCCTCAATTTAGTAATTTGAAATTAAAAGAAAATTTCATTAATTAAATTGATATGCATTTATTGTTACATTTAAATATTATGTGCAATTTAATAAAATAAAAAAAACACAAAATAACATGCGAAATTTGTTTTTAAAAAAATCATATGACATAATATATTAAAATATGACAAATAGCAAAATCAATTTTATTTACAAGATAGGGTCCACCGTCTCTCCTTGAAATAATCAAATTAGTAACAAGTGGGGTTTATTAGTCCGTCCGGTATATACTACACGAATCGTCTCGTGATCTATGTGGCCACGAAAAATGCTCGTGCACACTACCCTGAACATTCATGTTTAGGCGTGTTCGTGGTGATTTGTAGTGGGCAGCACGAAGGACCACGACATTCTTCTTTCTCAAATCAGCAATCTTCTTCTTCTTCTTCTTCTTCTTCTTCTTCTTCTTCTCTCTCTCTCTCTCTCTCTCTCTCTCTCTCTCTCTCTCTCTCTCTCGTCACGGGAACACTAACAATGGTTCGTGGTTGGTGATGATCTCGTGGTGTCCGTTGTTTGTGATATGTTTAGCGCAAGGTCTTAGACCATCCACTTGTGGTTCATTGTCCAAGTTAATTAAAAAGAAAAAAAAACAAAACAAAACCAAAAAAAACACATTACCATGTTTGGCCCACATAATCTGAGTTGGCCTTGCTTCCACTTTTTTTTTTCCTTTTAATTTAGTTTTTAAAATATTTATTTTATCAATAATTAAATGATATGTTTGTAAAATAAATAAATAAAATATACTAAATTATATAGAAAATAGTAATCAACAAAATGATAGGTTCAGTTGTTAGACCAAATTTTTTTCATTTCGGTTTCTATTAACACCTAATAGGTTTTGGTCGATTTTTTTGAAGTGAAAGCGAAGAAAAAAATCGGTTATTTTTCATTAAAAATGAGTTAAGTTAAAAAAACCAGGAAAAAACTGGCTTGCAATTTTTATTAAAACCTATACCTAATATGTATATGAAAAGTCAGTTCTATGAAAATGTTCAATTTTTTACCTCAGTTCAAAAAACGGGTTAAGTGTGCACTTCTATCGTAATACCAAATGTTTGTTGAAAGATTATTTATTTACATGACTTTGACACTTTATTTAAAAAAAATTCATGTTGATGCATCACAAATTGCTAGTCTTTAAAAGATAGAATTTATCTTAATGAAGTGAGGAAGGGAGAAATGACATATGATAGATACATTATGTATGTAATAACAATACTTGGTTTTCGAGGATTCGATTTATCTCTTAAAGTTAGGTTGATTTGGCATTTTGGCTGAGTCGCAACGCGACTTCTTAATGGTTGCGACGCGAGCAACATAATAAGTAGCAACACAACCATATGTTGGTTATGACGTGAAGCCTTCACATCCCAAAATCCTAGATCTCGGTCCTTGAGCCCTATTTAAGGAATATGATGTCTAGGGTTTGCTATATTCTCAGCTTACATACCTTAGGAAACGTTCGTTCTCCCAAAGCCTTGCCTATCTAATCCCTTTTGGGTGATCATAGTTCTTTTGGTGAAGTTTGAAGTAGATGCAAGGAAGGCTTTAGTACACCAATGGTAAGATCCAGGAAATGCAAGCTTCTTACCCTCACAATTGTGCTCTGTAAGTATGTGAGTTCTCAACTTTATGCTTATTTGTCGCTAGATCTAGATTTGTGATAGTTGTAGTGTATTTTGGGTCCCATCTTGGTGTTCTTGGAGTTTGGATGTAATGTCCGCAATTTCGGGCTAGATTTAGAATATAATAGATATAATTATAAATATAAAACATCGATTATAATTAGCATTAGTTGTGCGCATTGCAGACTAAGCATTATCAAGCCATTTTAGTAATGTATCGATAAGCGATTAAATGGCGATCTTGATAGAAGATTATTTAGGACAAATAATCTTGATGAAAAATATAGGAGTTGTGATATGAATCTCATACACATAACCCACACTCAAACTCGACTTCATATGTAGTAGTTATAGACATCCAAAGAAGTATTACGATCAGATAGCGTATCGTAAATAGTGAATTAGAGATAGGTTGCTTCTTAGCCTAAGTACTCTAAATAAGAGTCGTAGTAGTTGTAAAACTGAGAGCTTGCATATATAGAACGCTCAAATCTGACTTGAGAAAAGAAAGTTATGATTTTTCTAAGTTTCAACGCAACAATATGTAACAGTGATATCAACTTTTAGATCGGTTCATTATTATACGAAACAATCTAAAAGAGAATCAAAGATCCCGTTAATAGGAACCCGAACATATAAAGACATTCGAGAACGGACGTCGAAAGAGAGTGTTATGAATTTTTAACGGACTTTAACAGTCTAAGCCTATTAAGAATGAAACTTTAAAAATAAATTCAAAATTAGTCGACGAGTCCAAATGAAAGTTTTAGACCTCGTCGATAGCTACATGTGGGTATAAAATCCATCGAAAACGGAGATCGTATGAGCATGTTATGAATTTATAAAAAACAGAAAATTTCACGCGCAACCACGTGCACAGACAACATACGCGATGCACACCAACACACCACCCAGAATGCGACACGTGAGACCACGTAGAAAGCGACACATTTCCCTCTTCCGAACAGAAGTGTAGCATACACAAGATCTATGCACGAAGCACAAGTCAATTTTTCTTATAAAAAGTTGCCTTCAGCTCACTTCATTCCTCACATCTTCCAACTATTCTCTCTCGTTTCCATCTGTTTTTGCCCAAGATTCCTCTAGTTTTAAGTCCCTGGCCCCTTCGGCAAAGCCCTAAGATATTATATAGCCGGTGAATACAAGCTCCCGAATCAAAGTTCTTCCAGCATAATTCCCGGTTTTCACTAGATTACACTGTAAGTTAAGCTACACTTATTTTATTTAAGTGTAACTTTTAACTATAGTCATAAGTCGTTATTATAAACCTATAATTAAGGCTTATAATTGATCCCCAAGTAATTATAGTGATTGATCTATTTATGGGAGTGATGTCTAGGATGGATTTAGTGAGAAGTCGAAACTGGGATTTCCAAACAGTATACTATGAATACCAAATGGATCATACCTCCGATACAATCCTATGTTTCTTACATGAAAGATCTTGATGTAGACATTGAGATTATCAATGAATCTATACTATATTATTATAGTCGTCATGATTATGAAAATAGATTAAGATTTAGTGCTTTATATGTCTAGGTCTCTTTGGAAGTGCGAAGCGAAGCACTGCCGAAATCACTAGTCACCCATTTTATCAAGTAAGTGGATAGTCCATTTCATTAATATGATTTAATACAAGTATTAATTAAAGTATTAAATATTTTTTGGTAGTCGTATGTGAATTATATGTTGATTTCCTGGAATACATGTATATATATATATATATATATATATATATATATATATATATATATATATATATATAGTGCTATATGTGAACCAGGTATTGTTCTCTTCTTATATTAGGAACACTAGATAAAAGTATATAATCAAATTAGAAGCCGTATTGCTAAAAAGATAAATGAATAACAATACCTAATACTATATACATATATATATATATATATATATATATATATATATATATATATACATACACACACACACACTAAGGATAGATTAGTGTCACCCAAGAATAGAGTTGGTTTTAGAAATTGGTTACAGGATTTGTAATCTAGTCTAAGGATAAACGTAGACTTATGGAAGATACTGTTAGATTAGGTGTCTAAGCGCATAACTATAATTAGTATGTACTTGACCCGAGAGTAGCATGGTCCATTTCGGGTTGCATATCACCAGGACAATTTGATAGGATGGATGCTTGAGTAAGAGGTTACTTATGATTTATTAATATATTATAAGTTCTAAAATATTAATACGAAAGCATATTATTTAATTAGTATTGATCAAGAATTAATTTGGAATTAATTATGTGATCAAAAGAGACTAATTAAATATATGGGGATTGATTTGGTAAATAAATGATTCTTATACTATGGGCCAATTGTTATTTAGGATGGGCTAAACTAGTATGGTAGTCCATGGATAGTCCATGGAGGTTTAAGCCATTAAGCCTAAGTAATATGAAAGGTCATGGGCATTAGGGTTTGCATGGATGTAACCTTAGACTTTTCCACACCATACAAGGACTCCCTTAGCACCCAAAATCAGCCACTAGAGTTCTTGGAGTTCATTGGAGCCGATTTTGGATCTAGCAACATCTCTCTCAAGTTCTCATTTGTCCTAGGTGTGTTGTGAACCATTTGAGGAATCACACCTGGGTTTCTAAGTTCTTAAAGGCCAAATACAATAAGTTCTACAAGCTACATAAAGAGGTAAACTCCAAACTAGAATTTTATGTTGTTTATGTCTATTGTATGCTAGTTGTAGGCTTAATGTTTTGGAAACAATATTGCATGTATAATTAGAAAAAAAACGTAGATCCAAAGCATTTAGGGTTGTACGTGCACCATAGGATGTTGTAGTATACTAAAACCCAACAGTGGTATCAGAGCCATTGGTTGTTTTCTATTATATTTGATGCAAATGTGTTATTTTTCCAAAACTGAAAAGCTGTCTGACAGCCCTACTCGACTTGTCCATGCTTGAACTCGACAAGTAGGATGATTTTAGGCATGGACTCTACGAGTCCAGTATGGGGGTCGACGAGTTGCATGTTCAGACAACAAATTTTCGAGTTTTTTTTGGCCTGTTTTGGATTAGGATCATTACCACAAAATGTTTTAGTTCATAAAACTTGATTTTGTTGATATGGTAATGATGATTCTCATCCAATAACAAGATAATTGTCAAAATTTGAAGAGAAATATGAGTTTGAATGATAAGATATTTTTCTTGTAAATTGATGATATGAATTATCTTGTACTTATGAGTTTAGTTAGATCATGAATAAATTATTTGATAATTTTGTTAGTTAAAATTATGATCTAATTGTCTTAATGAAATCCATAACTTGTCCTCAAGTTATGGAAAATGAAAAGTTTTTCTTTTAAAAGGTTATTAAAACTCATAGGTTATGGAAAATGAAAGGTCTCATTTTTACGAGTTATTTTTAAATGGGTTTAAAGTCTTCCATAACTTGTCCTCAAGTTACAGAACATGAAAAGTTTTTCATAAATGTTTTTATGAACTCCATAACCTGTCCTCAAATTATGGAAAATCAAAAGTCTTTTCATAAAACCAATATTAAACCCATAAGTTATGGAAACCAAGAGTTTTGAAAAGTTTCAAAACTTGCCCTCAAGTCTAACTATTGAAACATTTAATTCCAAACCCTAGAATTTTAAAAGCTTAAAATTCGACCCTTATACTAATTATAATATTATAGGTTTAATATGTATAAGAAGGAAGCTAGTCTTATCGTTAGTAGGCCTCATTTACGAAGCCAATCTATAGGGGGGGGGGGGTATAAGGTTACTGCCTAAAAAATGGCAGTTTAATGGGTGTCCACTCTCACTCACCGCTTCCATGACTGGTAGAGGTTCGTTAGCCAAACGGGTAGGATAGGACATTAATTCTCATTATAAGTATAATGATAATTATAAAATACCTAAACTTTATTAAAATTCCCTCAACTTTTGAAACATTTATTTCCAAACCCTAGAATTTTAAAAGCATAAAATTCGACCCTTATACTAATTATAATATTATAGGTTTAATATTTATATATATGTATAAAAATGAAGTCAGTCTTACCGTTAGTAGGCCTCATTCAAGAAGCCAATCTATATGAGGGGGGGGGGGGTATAAGTTTACTGCCTAAAAAATGGCAGTTTAATGGGTGTCCACTCTCACCCACCGCTTCTTTGATTGGTGGAGGGTCGTTAGCCGAACAGGTAGGATAGGAAATTAATTCTCATTATAAGTATAATGATAATTATAAAGTACTTAAACTTTATTAAAATTCACAATCTTAGTTATTTTAGGAAAAATGTGAATATGGTGCTATCCCATGAAATTGCACTTTACACCTTGTTAGGTCGTTAATGGAGCGTGCGTGGTTAATCGGCACACTAATCTAGGACTGACGGTACGTGGAAAAGGCTAGCATGATGTTAATCATAGATCAATAGAGTGTGTGTGGTTAACCGACACATTTAGTGGGTGGTTGTAACATTGAGTGTACCAAGCTAATTTACATGGTTATTCAGACCTTGTTTGTGATCCTCGGCATTCCGATCACAAACTTGAAGGGCACAATCGAGATTTAAACATGTCATTGAAAAGTTCAATGAATCTCAAAAGATCTAGGAAGTTCAATGTAACCACGTAAATTTTCAAAACATAATTTTCATTTCATAAAAATATGTTTTCATCCAAAACAAGTCATAAAGATCCAATGTATCAGATCATAATACAAATCATATAAATCCCAAGATCATAAATCCTCCATCAGTGTGTACAGATCACGCCGGCGCCTTCCCACGGTCCTCGCTAGCACCTGAAACACATAACACAACAACTGTAACCATAAATGCTTAGTGAGTTTCCCAAAATACTACTTACGCACATACGCCTTTCCAGGCCGTGACCTTCCGGTCCATGTGTCTCAGGGGACTTTCGTCCCGACCCAGTAAACCTTCCGGTCCTACCCGCGTCGACCTTCCGGTCCACATCACAATGCCTTCCGGCCCATAACATAAAATGCCTTCCGGCCCATAACATATTGCCTTCCGGCCCATATCAAGCATAGCATACATAGCACATACAAACGGTCAACTTATCATATTCAATGCATACAACTCATAACATATCCGACCTCTCGGTCACACATAAATACCCTTCCGGGTACAGTATAGTGAGAAGACTCACCTCGCAGCAAGTTTAGAATCTCACGTTGAAAGACCCCAACTTTCGTATTTATGAAAGACCCAAACTTTCATACTCGACAATATTATTCTTAAGTTACTTCCTCAAAACATGCTACATGCATATTTATAAAACAATATTTTATATTGATAAAGTGATTACAAAGGATTGGATACAAACCGACTAAGTTTTATTACATTTCATATCTACCCAGGAATCTACTATTCATATACATACATGAACATTAAAATACAGAGAAACAGTATTAACTATTCTAAATCTTTCAGCAATATAAAACTATATTGGATACTCATCACCTGCAATTGTTAAATATTGAGAGGGATAAGCGATAACGCTTAGTGAATTCAATAAATAGATACAATATAATCTTATGCCTTATATATACCAATATGACAGAAGCAAAGGGAACAAGACATATGTGAGATCATGTGACAAGCGTTCATATCAATCAAAGACTTTATTCAAAGATATACTTTTCAATTCTTGATATGCATCAATAAAGCTTTGGCCCAAATGGCACAGAAGACATATAATTTCTGATTAACATTTTGTTAGATTTCAGGCTTATAGCCCTCTCTAACCATTTGCTAATACCATAGAATAGAGTTCATTCTCTTACGGAGTCATGCTCTACATGGTCAGAGGCTACATACCATTCATATCTAACTTTTTTCCAATGCCATAGAATAGAAGTCATTCTCTTACGAGACATGTTCTACATGGCCAGAGGCTACATACCAGTACCACCATGAATCTAAGTCCTTTCACTGATCACATGGTCAAAGGTATAACTTTGCTATTAAAAATAGCGAATAAAAATAACACGGGAAAATAACTCAGAATAATAACACGGAAAAGCACATAGCATATATAACACATAACATACAATTGTTCCTATATATTGAACTCACCTTAAAATAATCGGGGGTTAAAATAGTAATTTGAGCAGCATATCGGCTCCAAATATGGCTTTATTCGTCGAAAACCGGGAGAATTAGCTAAAAACCGGGCTCTGAAAAGGTAGAGCTTCAAACAGAAAAGAATAATTTCTCGGGCTTCACGGCACTTCGGGGCGTGTTTCGGGTGTTAAAATTGACACCGGGGCTTCGGGGGATGTCAAAATAGTCAAAATATGGAAAAGGGGGCCAAAAATGGCAATTTTCTAAAATTTCTCGGCAATGGTCGCAGGCCTTGTATTTATAGGGAGGAGATGCGAGGGTTCGCTGATCAAAAGGAGGAGTCAGCGAGACAGATGGCAGCTTGCGAGAGCACCAGATGGCACGCATGCGAGGGCTCCAGGTGGCTCGCTTCGGACGCGACAGGCGTCTTCGGATGCGAGGAGTCACCGAGTGACTAAGCTGCTTCGGACGACTCATCGCGACACGCGTCGGATCTGGGCAAGGGCGAGTCACGACATCGGAAACGAGGTGGACATGGCATCGGACCAATCAGAAGGTGCCAGCGAGGCTGCGGTCCAATCAGAAACTGCCACGTGGATTAACACTATTCATGCGAAAATAAAATAAAAAATGTGCCAAATCTTGTAAAATTCATAACTTTTGCATACGAGCTCCGTTTTTGACGTTCTTTATATTCTCGCGTAGCTAAAATTATGCTTTACAACTTTTGTTTAGACTTCGTCGTCTAATTTTAAATTTAATTTTTATATTATTATTTTTAATAGACCGGGACAGGATAATCCGTTAAAAATTCATAACTTCTTCATCCGACATCCGTTTTCGTCATACTTTTTACCGTTGTACTACAAATGATGAGACCTTCAATTCTCATTTAGGTTGTGTCGGCTAAAAATCACTCGATCTAAAATTCGAGTTTTTAGTTGTCTACTGCTAAGCTGAAACTTCGAAAAAATCATAACTTCCTCATACGAAGTTAGATTTTGGCGTTCTTTTTATCGAACTTCTCATTTTAACGAATACTACAACTTTCATTTAGATTACTAAGGCTAAAAAGTAGTTTATCAAAAACTCACTTTTTACGTCATTCGGCACCGTGCCGGTTTTGTCGCGAATCTTCGATTGGTCATAACTTCTTCGTTATAACTCGGATTTTGACGAGGTTTTCGCCTACGTGTTTCTAACAAGATTATCTACAACTTTCAATAATAAAATTTTACTTATTTCAAATTTTATATTTCCATTATATTTCACTATTTGGCTTTTAATTAGAATCTCATAAGACTTCCAATATTTTATGAGTGATTCTAAACATAGTTTTACTTCATTTCTAGTAAACACTATCCGTTAGAACTCAACACTCAATTTCACATAATATTATTCTCTTTTATAATTTACAATACACGATTTCAAAACGTGTATGTTACAAATACCTCCTCCTTTTGAGGATTTCGTCCCCGAAATCATAATGATTAAAATAAATGAGGATACTTCACTCTTATCTCATTCTTATTTTCCCCAAGTATTATTTGGGCCTCGTTGGTGTTTCTACTTGAAAATCACCAACTCTACTCCTTTATTATGTAGATTAGTCGTTCATTCGTTTACAGTCTTTTCAGGGTTTTCTACATATCTTAAAGTTTTATCCAATATCTCTTAGGATAACGGAATCATTTCATCATATACGCTTAAGCATTTGCACAGATAACTCACATGAAACACTTCATGAATATCTGTCAAATCTTCAGGCAATTCCAAGTAGTATGCTTGCTTACCAACTGTTCTTTCTTCCAAAGTAGAATAACGCCTTTTCATGAAATACCTTCAGTATTACTAAATCATCCACCCGAAATTCTATTGGTCGTCTCCTCTTTTCTTCATAGGACATTTGTCGATCCTGGGCCGCTTTTATTCTTTCTCGGAAAATTTGTATCTTGTCATTGATGTCTTGAATCATTTCAGATCCTCCAAAGATCTTCCGTTTTACGTCATGCCAACATATTTGAATATGACATTTACGTTCATACAGTACTTTAGATACCTTCATTATACTTTCTACTGTTTGGATTGCTCTCTTCTTCTGACCATTTGTCTGAGGATGATAAGTTGTGTTGGGAGTAATTCGAGATCCCAATTCACTCTTCATACTCGCCCAAAAGTGAGAAGTGAAGCGAGTATCATGATCGGAAAAAAAATCTTTAGTGGCACACCATGTCTCGCGATGATTTCATTTAAGTAACTTACGCGTATTTCTCCAATGGAGTCGTTTCACGTGTGGCGAGAATATATGCACTCTTCATCAGCCGGTCGATAATTATCCAAAGATTATCATTCACAGTTTTCTTCTCCTCTTTCAAGGTATTAACTGTATAAGCCGGATAAGTAGAATATCCCTTCAACATAATTTACAAGTTTTTAAGAAAGAAATTTATTATTTTCACCGTATTCATAAATAGAATCTTCCCTTTCGATAGGGATGCATATCATCTCTTTGTAGCACAAGAGCTCTGCATGGTTCTTTAACAACCAATCCATGTCGAGAATAATATCAAAGATAGGAATTAGGTTAGCAGGAAGATTATAACTTTCAATTCCTAACTCTATAGGCTTTATCAGCAAGTAATGATATATTTCCTATGTTATCTATATGAAATGATTGGACAATTGCGTAACAAGCAATTTGAAAAGAATATGCGAATGTATAAGGCATGAAAGAATCTGAGGCATTGAAATCAAATAAAATGTGAGTGGATCTAGAGTTTACGAGAAAATTACTAGTCACAATATTCGAGTTTTAACTTACATCCTTTGTGGTAATCTAAAATGTACGATATTTAACTTTTAGTTTGCCAAACGATTGTCAAACTCTTCAAACTTATTAATTATTAGTGGTGCTCAAACCTGCACCCGCTCATCATTCTCTATTGGGCTTTCGATGCTTTCGATCCTAATCTTGGTTTATAGACTAAACCCGCGATAAGGTCTTTACTTTTGCTATAACAGCAACTCGAATGGTTTTATTCTAATGACATTTGTATTTATAACACACAAGACACACAACGAACCAAACTCTTGTATTAGAATCAGATCAAATAAATCAAGCTGATGGAATAAAGAAAATGAAAAGAGTTTGATCAACACGTAGATGCTTTGGAATAGAAAGAATAGCACCATGTATCTCTAATTCGTGCTTTCGGACCTACATATCTTTTAGCTTTTGGCACCTCCTCCTTTTTAGTTGGAGTACTCTTTGATTGTTGAACGGAAACTTGACTCCCCGCCATTTGACTAGTAAGAGTAGGGCAGAAACATTTCTTGTGGCCAGTTATACCACATAGCAAGTCACATCTTTGGCTAATGATTGCTCAATTCTTTAATGAAGATTGTTATATTTCTATCGACTACCTCGACCATTTACTTCTTCAGTATTCCTACTGAAGTTTTATCACTATATAAGACGTGGTTCTCTGAACCAATCAACTCCTTTCGCGGATTTATACTAATCGGACTCGATTCTTTATGACATTAAGATTTGAACGATAATTATCTTCTTAGTCATTACCGAAACGAAGGTAACGGCACACATGAATAAAACGAAATCATTTACTAGCTTCTTGGTAACCTTGTGACTTTTCCTGATCCAAGTGTGAGTCATGTGCTTCCAGTAGTATAGGCCTCTACTACTATTCACACCTACTCATACTCGTCCTAAGTATTGTTTCGCAGTTCCCAAGTCACCATTCAAAAGTTTTTACAAAGCAACTTATCACACATGAATGTGTTCAAACAAATACATACAACAGTTTCTCCTAGACTCAACTAGGGTTTTCATGTTTCTATCAAACATATATTGGATTACCTATACTCACCTTCTAGTATTCTTCTCATGCATATGCTCTCTTTAATATATCTTAATACTTTTCCATAGGTCGATAGAAATTTTACTTCCATTTCTTCATATAGATTCTTTCTCGAGTAGTGTCTACTCTACAAGACACACTATTCCAAAATTTACTCTAGCAGCATGGAGACAAACAGTCTTCTACTACCTGCATCATCTTCTAACTCATGCAAACCATCATGCATATTTGTTCATTTCATTATTCTTCCTTGAAATCGTGATTCTTATATCTGAGTAAGCCTAATTCTACTTCATAGGAGTCTATCCTAAGAAGTCTGCATCTTAGCTGCATCTCAGCAAGCTCTACTAGCTTCAACTTGGTTCTCTATCATTCCTGACTACAACATCTCTTCTCATACGATACTATGGGTGTATTTCTTCTTCAATTAAGCATTCTACCTTACTTAAACAAGTAAGTTGCTTAACCATTTACCATTAAATGACTCAATTCACCATCCCAATCTTGTATGTTAAAGTCGGCTTAACACACAATGTAACTTCTATAAGGATGGGATAGAAGTCAATCATCACTTAGTACTATTACATACTAAGTCTGAACATCTTTTATAGGGTTACTAGTCGAACTACATACTACATCACAAAGTCTTGGCCTATTGAGTCTGAAAAACTTCATTAGCCTTTCCTTTGATCTTCATTTAATTCTTCTAATCTTGTACCACATCAATTGAGATACTATTGAAGTATTGACCACCATCTTCGGTTCTTCTGACTCTCTAAACAATCACTGCTTCAATCTGAACAGCGGTGGAAACAACTTCGTGGATTTGCACCAACACATTTGTCTCGCCCAAACGTGTTTCAAACGCACATCTTTCTTCTAAAGATGTTATTATATATCAAACATACTTTAAATGTATATTACCACTCTAGTGGCATTAATACACTTATTACGACAATAATTCATATTTATTATTTTACGATATCTCGCGATCTTTTATTTATAAACTTATCAATGTCAACTATCATAAGTCTCTTTATCACTTCGAAAAATTCTATTACGAAAATGCTTAGAATTCTGAACATAAAATTTTCTAAACCAAGGTCGGCAACAGACCTTAAACTTTCTCAAATAATAGCAATTGTAGGTAAGCACCTTAAGGCATGCTATATTCGTTTATCATTTAGCACATATTAGAATATAAGGCATATCTCCTCTTAATATTCTAGTGCTTGATTCCATTAGGTATTCAACCTAAAATATACCAGATACATATCGTATCATCTTCACTTAACAATTCTTGTTTAAGTTTAGAAATTCTCAAAATTTCTAGTTCACTTAAACTAATTTTCCTAAAAATTCTGAAGTAACTTAATATCTCAGAATACTAGGTTTTATCATTGCCCAATCCCCCACTTAAATATTTCCTATGGTTTGTATCCATATACTTATTATGAATCAGCTCATATATTGAGCTTCCAACAGTTTAAGTCTAAATACCAATCCGTGATATTTAGTTCACTTAAACCATTGCTCTGATACCATGATTGAAAGACCCCAACTTTCGTATTTATGAAAGACCCAAACTTTCATACTCGACAATATTATTCTTAAGTTACTTCCTCAAAACATGCTACATGCATATTTATAAAACAATATTTTATATTGATAAAGTGATTACAAAGGATTGGATACAAACCGACTAAGTTTTATTACATTTCATATCTACCCAGGAATCTACTATTCATATACATACATGAACATTAAAATACAAAGAAATAGTATTAACTATTCTAAATCTTTCAACAGTATAAAACTATATTGGATACTCATCACCTGCAATTGTTAAATATTGAGAGGGATAAGCGATAACGCTTAGTGAATTCAATAAATAGATAAAATATAATCTTATGCCTTATATATACCAATATGACAGAAGCAAAGGGAACAAGACATATGTGAGATCATGTGACAAGTGTTCATATCAATCAAAGACTTTATTCAAAGATATACTTTTCAATTCTTGATATGCATCAATAAAGCTTTGGCCCAAATGGCACAGAAGACATATAATTTCTGATTAACATTTTGTTAGATTTCAGGCTTATAGCCCTCTCTAACCATTTGCTAATACCATAGAATAGAGTTCATTCTCTTACGGAGTCATGCTCTACATGGTCAGAGGCTACATACCATTCATATCTAACTTTTTTCCAATGCCATAGAATAGAAGTCATTCTCTTACGAGACATGTTCTACATGGCCAGAGGCTACATACCAGTACCACCATGAATCTAAGTCCTTTCACTGATCACATGGTCAAAGGTATAACTTTGCTATTAAAAATAGCGAATAAAAATAACACGGGAAAATAACTCAGAATAATAACACGGAAACGCACATAGCATATATAACACATAACATACAATTGTTCCTATATATTGAACTCACCTTAAAATAATCGGGGGTTAAAATAGTAATTTGAGCAGCATATCGGCTCCAAATATGGCTTTATTCGTCAAAAACCGGGAGAATTAGCTAAAAACCGAGCTCTAAAAGGTAGAGCTTCAAACCGAAAAGAATAATTTCTCAGGCTTCACGGCACTTCGGGGCGTGTTTCGGGTGTTAAAATTGACACCGGGGCTTCGGGGGATGTCAAAATAGTCAAAATATGGAAAAGCGGGCCAAAAATGGCAATTTACTAAAATTTCTCGGCAAGGCTCGCAGGCCTTGTATTTATAGGGAGGAGATGTGAGGGTTCGCTGATCAGAAGGAGGAGTCAGCGAGACAGATGGCAGCTCGCGAGAGGACCAGATGGCACGCATGCGAGGGCTCCAGGTGGCTCGCTTCGGACGCGACAAGCGTCTTCGGATGCGAGGAGTCACCGGGTGACTAAGCTGCTTCGGACGACTCATCGCGACACGCATCGGATCTGGGAAAGGGTGAGTCACGACATCAGAAACAAGGCGGACATGGCATCGGACCAATCAAAAGGTGCCAGCGAGGCTGCGGTCCAATCAGAAACTGCCACGTGGATTAACACTATTCATGCGAAAATAAAATAAAAAATGTGCCAAATCTTGTAAAATCCATAACTTTTGCATACGAGCTCCGTTTTTGACGTTATTTATATGCACGCGTAGCTAAAATTATGCTCTACAACTTTCGTTTAGACTTCGTCGGCTAATTTTGAGTTTAATTTTTTATATTATTATTTTTAACAGACCGGGACAGGATAATCCGTTAAAAATTCATAACTTCTTCATCCGACATCCGTTTTCTTCTGACTTTTTACCGTTGTACTACAAATGATGAGACCTTCAAGTCTCGTTTAGGTTGTGTCGGCTAAAAATCACTCGATCTAAAATTCGAGTTTTTAGCTGTCTACTGCTAAGCTGAAACTTCGAAAAAATCATAACTTCCTCATACGAAGTCAGATTTTCGCCTTCTTTTTATCGAACTTCTCATTTTAACGAATACTACAACTTTCATTTAGATTACTAAGGCTAAAAAGTAGTTTATCAAAAACTCACTTTTTACGTCATTCGGCACCGTACCGGTTTTGTCGCGAATCTTCGATTGGTCATAACTTCTTCGTTATAACTCGGATTTTGACGAGGTTTTCGCCTATGTGTTTCTAACAAGATTATCTACAACTTTCAATAATAAAATTTTACTTATTTCAAATTTTATATTTCCACTATATTTCACTATTTGGCTTTTAATTGGAATCTCATAAGACTTCCAATATTTTATGAGTGATTCTAAACATAGTTTTACTTCATTTCTAGTAAACACTATCCGTTAGAACTCAACACTCAATTTCACATAATATTATTCTCTTTTATAATTTACAATACACGATTTCAAAACGTGTATGTTACACACGTGCTCGCTATCTCCGAATCTCGAAACGAAGACCCAACCCCGCCTAATCATAACGAAATATCATTCTAATTAATATAGACTTTCAAGACTAGGCTACACCCTTATCATTATTCCACAGAGGGGTAAAAGACCATTTTACCCTTCCTTGACTCATGTTGACCAAACCCTAAAAGTCAACGAAAGTCAACTGACCACAGTACGCGGGGCGTACCAGCTTCTGTACGCGGGGCGTACATCGTTGACTCACAATCGGATGTCGCAACCCCTTACGCTGCGCGTACTGGGAGTTACGCCCAGCGTAAATCCCAGATTCAGCCATACCATATTTCTTGTCTTAAATGGTTAAGACACTCCTTCAACTTCTAGATCTAGCTCTCTTAAGGCCTCCTAATCCATAAAGTCGGAACCTTTAAGCCTTGGCATGGCTGTAAAGGCTCCTACACCCTCTAACACCTTCCTTTTCACCTCCAAAGACCTAGATCTCATGCATGGCTAAATATATACGTCCAAGAGCACATTTTTATGAACATACAACTCAAATGGACCTGGAATATGGTAGATCTAAGCCAATGGAGACTACTTGCTCAGAAAGTCTCCATCTTTGGGACCAAAACCCTAGAAATTGGTCCATGAAGCATACCATAAGAACTACAAGGCAAGATCTGAACTTTTTACCTTAGGAAGAAGCTTCAACCTTTGCTTATCATGGATCTACACTTGCACACCAACTTCTAGCCTCCACAATGGACTCCTCTTTCCTTTTGCTACCTTGAAATGTCACCTCAAAGCTTAGAAAACTCACAAACAAGCTATAAATGAAGGAACAACTCTCTTAGGGTTCCTTTCTGAAGGATGGTGGCTGAGGAACCAAGCCATTGGTGGTTGTCGAGGCCAACACAAATAATAACCCTAAATATTACACACTAAAATAGTGTATGGTGGTAAAGGGATCGAATCCACGGAGATTGGTTCAATTTATAACTCTATGAAAAATCTCTTTGTAAAAATACTTGTAAAATGACAATAAAAATAAAATGGGGGGTTTTGTTGTTTTGAAATACTTGAAACAAACTAGAATTAACTATGATTTAAATAGACAAATGCAACAAAAATAAGAGTTTGATGTAAAATCAATGAGGGAAAGATGGTTGACTTAAAGTTTCCTCACTTTGACTTTTGATGAACATATCATTAGAATCCAATGGTGCAATACTTTGATTTAAATCCTTAATTTGGCCATAGTAATCCAAGGAGCTTGAGATTACCTAGACTTTTCTTAATTGTTGAAATGGCTAGAGAAGCTCACAACAATTTCCTTAGTCAAAGTCATTAATTCCAAATAGCATGTAATTAGTGAAAGTCAACTAGCATTAAGAACCAAAAAGTCACCAAATCCAAGAGGGGTCAAATGCTTTCACCACCATGTTGGAGGAAATGTTTTTATGATTGTGTGAAGCAAAAACAACACAAAAATCATTTGTTGCTTGCTAATTTGAGGATCCTTTACTTAATCAAGAAATTAGCCAACTAATCACCACAAACACATTTAAACTCATGAACTAAAACATACAAGTAGTGATAAGATGTTAAAACACAAAACATTCCCATAAAGATTTAAGAACATGTTCATGGATTCTTCAACATTCAACAAAAGTTCAAAGGATTAACCAAAAGTCAACCAAGATTAGTTTAGCCAAGCATGGCTAAACCCAAAGAAACAAAGTTAGAGAAATTTGTACCAAACATTAAGCAAGAATCAAGAGGTAAAAATATGATGTTCTTCAAGGGTTCTTGGCCTTCAAAAGTCTCCAAAACTCCAGAGAGAATCTTCAAAAATCGGATGTCCAAGAGTATGCAAAAGATGGGCACCAACCTTCCTCAAATAGCTCAAAAGAAGGATTTCCGAAATTGCCCCTGCAGGGCCTTGCGCGACCCGCGTGCTGCTGCGCGGGTGGGTTGCGCGGGTGGTACCTGACATGGGCTCCTTTGAGATTTTGGGCCTCTAAAGCATATCCCACTAGCCCAGATCGAATCCAATCACCTCCTAGCCCATTTTCTTCAAGTTTTTTCTTCATTTAAAGCCCAATTTGACCTCTCTCAATCCTCTAAAGCTCGTGAACTCGCCCGATTAATAATTTTCATATGCTTGAATGTTCCCCCGCATCTTTCAAATTTAAAGCTCAATTCTTCCAAGCCTTCAAGCAGTTGACAAGTCCACCCCATGAATCACCTTCATAGCCATCAAGCATGAAATCTCCAATTCCCTTCAAGCCCAATCGCCTCGCAAGAGTGCCGCCCCGCTAGTTTCCAAGAAAATCTGCAATAATGCTCAAGAAACTAGAAAGTACCCCGAAATGGTCATAAAAATAACAAAAGGGAAAATATGCATGGAAATTATCTAAATTATGAATGAAATATGCTAAAATAAACTATAAAAAGAAGTAAACAAAACTAACTATCAAATCACCCCAAGCTTAAACCTTACTTGTCCTCAAGTAAGACAAGACTAAAATGAACTTGGGATGAACTATCCTAGAGAAAATAAAAAGAATGGATAGAGCCGCAGAACCTGATCACCGTTAGTCAACATGGTCAGAATTGATCTTGCTATTACCTCACGAATTTTTCATCCGATGACAATGGTACCATAAACCACAGCTAGGATAACTCCTTTAGGTGAGTAAGGAGGGATGAGCAGTCGCAGCCTCAATGGAGCATGCATACAATGAAGAATATCTGTAGTAGGGAGAAAGCAGTTGGATGGGCTCGGGTGGAGCTCTTCTTTAAGTGTACACTCTGATCTCACGTTTGCCGGTTTCTCTCATGTGTAACTAGGTTTAATCGCTCGGGCACCGTTGTAGGAATCGGTTCACTTGGTGTTGGCCCAAACCTCCCGTAGTATCCGACTCGACAGTCTCCCTAACATCACCAATTTGCGAAAAACAACTCGATCTATATACAATAAAACATTCCTAAATAAATGAATATCAAACGTCGGGTGACCAAAATGTTGGGAGATTTAGTTCAATAATTGAACCGGCCACCCTTCTCAGATTTCTGCAGCTGGGAATTTGCCTGCCCCTTTTTTTGTTTTTTTTTTGTTTTTTTTTTTATTATTTTTTTATTTTTTATTTTTTATTTTTTTTTTATTTTTTTTTTATTATTTTTTTTTATTTTTTATTTATTTTTTTTTATTTTTTTTTGTTAAAATAATGAAAATGTCCACATGCGGACTAAAAGACTTCTCTAAAATCCTAAGAAAATCGCAAAAAGATATGGTGATGCAAAGAGACCGGATATGGATTCTACTCGGGGACAAGCACTAGTGCTTCATCCTAA
Organism: Lactuca serriola; assembly: GCF_051521515.1. NCBI lineage: Eukaryota > Viridiplantae > Streptophyta > Magnoliopsida > Asterales > Asteraceae > Lactuca > Lactuca serriola. The sequence continues at coordinate 304,004,729 of NC_136411.1, forward strand.
CGGTTCAAACGTGATCAAGTGTGATCCTCTCGGCGGTAGTGACCGCAAGGCTAAGACATCCATTGCTATAGTATATCCTACAGTCATTAGTATTGTATGCATAATTCTTCATGAAAACTACCTGTCCATGATTACTTATCCCTTTAAGCTACCAGCATCTGATCCCAAGTATGAAATCCCAAACTGCAGCTAATGGTCCCGGTTCGATGGGTGAGATAGCAACAAGATCCTGGACCAATAATGATACAATAACTGTGAACCTATTCCATGGCATTCAGGGGTGAGAATAAACAGACAACAAAAATGCATGAATGTTAATGCCTAAGCTAAATGTTATGCAAAAATATAAAAGTAGAAAAGAAGAAAATAAAATCTTTTTGGATTTAAAAAAATGAATGAAAATTAGCTTAAAACTAAAATGTTATGCAATCTAATTAAAAATGCATGAAAAAAAATATAAAAGGAAAATGAAATGCCCCACCCCAAGCTTAAAAACAAGCATTGTCCTCAATGCTTAAGGTAAGGGCAAAAATGACCTAAATCGGAGGATTGGATGACGGGAGATGTCTGTGGCGGTGATTTCGTGAAATTACAACCGGTAGAATTTCGACAATCTTGAATTTTTCGGCGAGGTGGTTGCTGGAAGGTTATATGAGAGGAATGGAGTGGGAGATCAAGATGATTAAATGAAGAAGAAGAGAAGCTGAACATTTTAATCTATGGGTCAAAAAGGGTCAATTTCGGTCAATGTTGGTCAAGAAAAGTCAAAAGGTCAACTCATTAAAACCTTTGGTCAACACCTGGTCAAATAATAGCCAAAAATAGCCCAAATTGCCCAGCACAGTGCGCGGGTCGCGCAGGGTAGCACGCGGGTCGCGTAGACCTTGCAGTTAAGTCTTGGGCCAATGTCGCTTCATCACACCTGGCCGCGCAACCCACCAGCGCAACAGCACGCGGGTCGCGCAACCTCCTGATCCTGATCTTCATTTTTGCTTCATTTTTCTTCGTTTTTCACCCGTTCTTGCTTTGGAAGGCCCCAAACACCTAGAAACTCTTGATTTCTTCAAAAACAACTCTTTTGAATCCCAAAAGCATCTTCAAAACTCATTTATTGAAATTAAAAACACGAAAACACAATGCGTTCCAAAAATGCCATTCTTTAACGTCTTTGGCGAGACGCCTCCAAACTTCACTTTAACACTTTGGGGCGTCCAAATGGACGACATCTTGGACATTTGAATCAAAACCTTCATTGAATGGCTTCAATCGATGTCCATTAACCTTGCAAATTTGCCCCATGTCTACATTTTTTAATTTCCACACCTCCATTGAGACTCTTTTCTTGTATTTGACTTTCTTTTTACGGGAGAACCATATCGGACTTAGTCCTTTGATAATAGCAATCATCCAACCATATTCTTTCTTGTACATGTTCAGTAAGGTGACCAACTCTTCCCTCTTTGACATGGTGGTTGAGTAGGTGACCGGTTGGGCATCTTCTTTCTCGGGATAGGTAACCTTTGAAGAGTCCGATAAATTTATCGCTTCCAGCTCTTGTGGTTGGTCTACCAATGGAGTTAGTTTCTCAATGGTAGTGGGTGGCTCAACCTCTCTTTCATTAACCCATATCACTTCCTCTATAGTTTCATTGTCAGCTTTTTCAATTTCTTCTTCTTCTTTAACAACCTCTTCCACTTCTACTTCTTCTTCCTCTTCTTCATATAACACTCTTGGGCCATCAAAAGTTTTCTCATCTTTCAAAGGAATGCAACATGTGTTATGACATGGGCTCTCTTCATATGGTAATTTATGTTGAGATTCCACCATACTCAATGATTGAGAAATTTGTGTTATTTGTTGCTCTAAGCTTTTGAGGCTAGCTTGAGTTGTTTCCTGGAAAATTTGGGTAGAAGTGGCAATGCTTTTCACAATGTCCTCTAAGGACATGCTTGGCGCTTCAGTTTGTTGAGGAGGATAAGGATAGGGTTCTTGGAGCAGTGGAGTTGGTTGGTATTGGTTATTTCCCCATGTTTGGTATGGGTTTTGGTAATGGTTATTTCCCCAAACTTGGTTGTTGTCCCACCATTGATCATGTTGAGGCTGATCATAACTCCATTGGTTTGACCGGTAGTAGCTTCCTTTCTCTTGCACTTCTTCCCATTCTCCTTGTAAATATGGACACATGTCGGAATGATGTCCATTTTGGGCGCAAAAATCACAAAGAATAGGTGTGGGCTGCACACTTTGGTTACTTTCAATCATCATAACTAACTGAGCTAGCTCAGAAAGTTGGTCTTCAGTGCAAGGAGTGTTCATTTCCAAATCATACTTTTTTTTTAATTTCGGGGTTTTAAATTAGAGTACCTGCACAATGAGATGTAGGCATAGAGAAACAAACTGATTAAATCAAAACCAATCCCCGGCAACGGCGCCAAAAATTTGGTGGTTGTCGAGGCCAACACAAATAATAACCCTAAATATTACACACTAAAATAGTGTATAGTGGTAAAGGGATCGAATCCACGGAGATTGGTTCAATTTATAACTCTATGAAAAATCTCTTTGTAAAAATACTTGTAAAATGACAATAAAAATAAAATGGGGGGTTTTGTTGTTTTGAAATACTTGAAACAAACTAGAATTAACTATGATTTAAATAGACAAATGCAACAAAAATAAGAGTTTGATGTAAAATCAATGAGGGAAAGATGGTTGACTTAAAGTTTCCTCACTTTGACTTTTGATGAACATATCATTAGAATCCAATGGTGCAATACTTTGATTTAAATCCTTAATTTGGCCATAGTAATCCAAGGAGCTTGAGATTACCTAGACTTTTCTTAATTGTTGAAATGGCTAGAGAAGCTCACAACAATTTCCTTAGTCAAAGTCATTAATTCCAAATAGCATGTAATTAGTGAAAGTCAACTAGCATTAAGAACCAAAAAGTCACCAAATCCAAGAGGGGTCAAATGCTTTCACCACCATGTTGGAGGAAATGTTTTTATGATTGTGTGAAGCAAAAACAACACAAAAATCATTTGTTGCTTGCTAATTTGAGGATCCTTTACTTAATCAAGAAATTAGCCAACTAATCACCACAAACACATTTAAACTCATGAACTAAAACATACAAGTAGTGATAAGATGTTAAAACACAAAACATTCCCATAAAGATTTAAGAACATGTTCATGGATTCTTCAACATTCAACAAAAGTTCAAAGGATTAACCAAAAGTCAACCAAGATTAGTTTAGCCAAGCATGGCTAAACCCAAAGAAACAAAGTTAGAGAAATTTGTACCAAACATTAAGCAAGAATCAAGAGGTAAAAATATGATGTTCTTCAAGGGTTCTTGGCCTTCAAAAGTCTCCAAAACTCCAGAGAGAATCTTCAAAAATCGGATGTCCAAGAGTATGCAAAAGATGGGCACCAACCTTCCTCAAATAGCTCAAAAGAAGGATTTCCGAAATTGCCCCTGCAGGGCCTTGCGCGACCCGCGTGCTGCTGCGCGGGTGGGTTGCGCGGGTGGTACCTGACATGGGCTCCTTTGAGATTTTGGGCCTCTAAAGCATATCCCACTAGCCCAGATCGAATCCAATCACCTCCTAGCCCATTTTCTTCAAGTTTTTTCTTCATTTAAAGCCCAATTTGACCTCTCTCAATCCTCTAAAGCTCGTGAACTCGCCCGATTAATAATTTTCATACGCTTGAATGTTCCCCCGCATCTTTCAAATTTAAAGCTCAATTCTTCCAAGCCTTCAAGCAGTTGACAAGTCCACCCCATGAATCACCTTCATAGCCATCAAGCATGAAATCTCCAATTCCCTTCAAGCCCAATCGCCTCGCAAGAGTGCCGCCCCGCTAGTTTCCAAGAAAATCTGCAATAATGCTCAAGAAACTAGAAAGTACCCCGAAATGGTCATAAAAATAACAAAAGGGAAAATATGCATGGAAATTATCTAAATTATGAATGAAATATGCTAAAATAAACTATAAAAAGAAGTAAACAAAACTAACTATCAGCCATCTCATTCCTTTTATAGCCAACAACTCAAATTAGGGTTTTGGGTCTGGAACGATTACGCCCGGCGTAACCTTGGGTACGCCCAGCGTACCCGACGATGACGTGTTTAAATGAGGTGTGCAAGTACGCGCAGCGTACTCCTTGTACGCCCAGCGTACTCGCCCAAAACAAAGGCCCAAAATGAAAAATCAATAAAGATGAAGGGCTAATCGGTTGTACCTGAATTTCGGCTATTACAATTCTCCCCTACTAGAACCAGACTTCGTCCCCGAAGTCTTATACCGAAAACAATTCTGGATGCTGCTCCCGCATCTCCGACTCGGACTCCCACGTCAGCTCGGACCCCTTCCGATGTTGCCACTGCACTTGCACCAAGGGCACTTCCTTGTTCCTCAGAACCTTAACCTTTCGATCCCTAATTGCCACTGGTCTCTCAACGTAGTTTAAGCCCGCATCCACCTGAATATCCCCTAATGGAACCATAGCTGACTCGTCGGCAATACATTTCCTCAACTGCGACACATGAAAGGTGTCGTGAATCTGACCCAGCTCCGCAGGTAGATCCAAACGGTAAGCTACCCTACCTACCCTCGCAATTACCCTGAAAGGTCCAATGTATCGAGGTCCCAACTTGCCCCTCTTCCTGAATCGAATCACTCCTTTCCAAGGAGAGACTTTTAAGAGTACCAGGTCACCAACCTGAAACTTGAGCTCGGACCAACACCTGTCCGCATAGCTCTTCTGGCGACTCTGAGCGGTCAACAATCTCTGCTTGACCTGCTGTATCTACTCTGTCATCTGAAGCACAATCTCCGTACTACCCATTACCCGATGCCCACCTCTCCCCATCAGATGGGGGTTCGACACTTCCTCCCATACAACAGCTCAAATGGTGGCATACCAATGCTCGAATGATGACTGTTGTTGTACGAAAACTCTGCCCAGGGTAAATAGGTGTCCCAACTCCCTCCAAAATTCAAAACACACGCTCGGAGCATATCCTCAAGCGTCTGAATCGTCCGTTCACTCTACCCGTCCGTCTGTGGTTGGTATGCAGTACTGAAATGCAGCCTTGTACCCAACTCCTGGTGAAACTTCTTCCAAAATCTGAAAGTAAATCGCACGTCTCGATCTAAAACAATCGGCATCGGAACCCCATGCCACGATACCACCTCCCTCACATACAAATCTGCCAACCTCTCAGCAGAAGAGCTCTCAGTGATAGCAAGAAAATGAGCGCTCTTCGTCAACCTGTCCACAATCACCCAAATTGCATCGACTCCTCTCGCAGTCCTTGGCAATTTGGTGATAAAATCCATGGTAATCTTTTCTCACTTCCACTCGGGAATCTCCAGCGGTTGCAGCTTACCATGTGGACGCTGGTAAGCGGCCTTAACTTGGCGACAAGTTAGGCACCTTTCGACTAACCATGCAACATCCCTCTTCATACCGGGCCACCAATACTCCTTCTTTAGGTCCAAATACATCTTAGTAGCCCTGAGATGGATCGAGAACTTCGATCGATGTGCCTCCTCCATCAAAATGGTACGCGTCCCGCCCACAAACGGTACCCAAATCCGACCCTGAAATGTCATAAGTCCCCGACTATCGGTAACGAACTCCGACACCTGCCCGACAACCCGTTCCCGCTTTCGGTTCTCTGGTCTCGCAGCCTCAGCTTGGGCCCTCGGATGGTGTCAAATACCAGAGTCATCACCGTCAACCTCATACAAACGTCTCGGATCGGGGCTCTCTCCGACCTACGGCTCAATGCATCGGCTACAACATTGGCCTTGCTCGGGTGGTACAGGATCTCGCAATCATAATCCTTCACCACATCCAACCATCTCCTCTGGCGCATATTCAGGTTTGGCTGATCCATCAAGTACTTCAGACTCTTGTGGTCCGTGTATATGGTACACCGAACCCCATAGAGATAGTGCCGCCAGATCTTGAGGGCAAACACCACAGCCCCCAACTCCAGATCGTGGGTGGGATATCTCGACTCATGAGGCTTCAGCTGCCTTGATGCATACGCTATAACATGCCCCCTCTGCATAAGCACTGCCCCTAACCCAGATATGGATGCATCACAATATACCACAAAATCCTCCATCCCTTCCGGGAGTGCGAGCACCAGGTCCTCGCACAACTTCTGACGAAGGGTCTCAAATGAGGATTGCTGCTCCGGACCCCAGGAAAATGCAACACCCTTTCGAGTCATCTTGGTAAGTGGCACATAGATCTTGGAGAAATCTCTAATAAACCTCCGATAATAGCCGGCCAATCCCAGAAAGCTCCTGATCTCAGTGGGTGATCTCGGCACCTCCCATCTCATCACTGCCTCAATCTTGGCCGGATCGACCAATATCCCTTTCTGGTTAACTAGATGTCCTAGGAACTGGACCTCTCATAACCAGAAATCACACTTGGAGAATTTGGCATACAGCCTCTCCGATCTCAGAACTCCAAGGATCTCTCTCAAATGCTCCTCATGCTGCTCTCTAGACCTCGAATATACCAAAATATCATCAATGAATACGATCACCGACCGATCCAACATCGGCCTGCACACCCTGTTCATGAGATCCATGAACGCAGCTGGGCATTGGTGAGCCCAAAAGGCATCACCACAAACTCGTAATGTCCATAACGAGTTCTGGATGCAGTCTTCTGGATATCCTCATCCCGAACCCTCATCTGATGATAGCCCGACCTCAAGTCTATCTTGGAGAACCAAGATGCCCCTACAACTGATCGAACAGATCGTCGATCCTAAGTAACGGATACCGGTTCTTGACTGTCAAATTGTTCAACTCCCGGTAATCAATACACATCCGGTGTGAACCATCTTTCTTCTTGACAAAAAGGATCGGTGCTCCCCAAGGCGAGCTACTCGGTCGAATAAACCCCTACCCCAACAGCTCCTGAATCTGCGAGGATAACTCCTGCATCTCTGGCGGTGCGAGGCGATAAGGCGCCTTGGCGATAGGTGCTACTCCCGGAATCAAATCAATACGGAACTCCACTTGTCTTTCTGGAGGCACGCCCGGCAGTTCCTCTGGAAAAACATCCGGGAACTCACACACTACCGGAACCTCGTCAACCGAACTTGGCCTCCCAGTGGCCACTCGTGCGTCCATCACATAGGCTATGAACCCATTGCAGCCCTGCTGCAAACTCTGCCTCGCCCTGGCAGCCGAACAAAACGCTGACCCACACCGGGTCCCCTCGCCATACACAGTAAGCACTCCCCCACAAGGGTCTTGCATAGTCACCAGCTGTTTCCCGCAGTCAATGACCGCTCCAAACTTACTCAACCAGTCCATTCCCACGATGACACAGACATCTCCCATAGCGATAGGAACTAGGTCTATAGGGAAATCGACACCAAAAATCTCAAGCACACATCCTCGAATCACGTCGGTGGCATATACCGCTTTCTCATCAGCTATGGAAACCCTCAGAGGTCGACTCATCACCTCTCGATCAATACCGAGGTGCTGACTAAAAGCCAGAGATACAAAAGACCGACTCGCACCCGAGTCAAATAATACCAAGGTAGGTACAGAATTCACAAGAAAAGTAACTATGCATATCATAAAATAAGCACAGCATCTCAGCATAAAAAAATACACGAAAGAATACATACCAGCCACGACATCGGGCGCCGCGCGGACCTCCTCCGCAGTCAACTAAAAAGCTCTCCTACGAGCCCTCGGGGCCTCGACCTTCACCGGTCGAGTCTCAGTAGCCCTAGCAGCAGGCGCAGATCCCTGGAGAAGCTGAGGACACTCGACCTTCCGATGGACGGTCTGGTTGCAATGGAAGCAAACCATAAATCCCTTGGGGCAATCCCTAGTGATGTGCCCTTCCTTGCCACATTTGTAGCAAGCACTTGATCGACAGGCCCCCTCATGACCCTTGCCGCACTTTCCGCAAGTACGGCCCTTCTGACCTCCTATCCTCGAATCGGCGGACTTGGTCCGCTTGGCTGCTGGCTGGGACTGAGCCGGCCGCCGATCCACTCGCTGAGACTCGGCCTCCTCCCTGGCCTGAGTCTCCAACTCGATCTCCCTCTTCAGGGAATTTGCCTATAGCTCAGCAAATGTCCGGTATGTCGAGTTCGATACGAACTCCCGAATGTCCCTCCTCAGTGTACCCAAATATTGGCTCATCCGTGCCTGCTCAGTGGACACCTGCTCAGGGCAGAACATCGCCCTCTCATGAAACTTTCGGGTGACCACAGCAACTGAATCATTACCCTACTTGAGGGTCAAGAACTCCTGAACCAGTCGTTCCCTCTCCACCGGGGGAACATACTCATCTCTGAACATGGTGGTGAATTTCTCCCAAGTCACCGCTGAAATCTCCTCAAGAGTGAAGTTCGCCATCACGAACTTCCACCAATCCTTCGCTCCCAGGCGGAGCTGGTTCAAAGCGAACCGCACCCTCAGATGCTCCGGACATGAACACGTGTAGAAGCATCCCTCAATGTCAGCAATCCATCTCATCACAGCGATCGGGTCCTGCGTCCCATCAAACTCGAGTGGCTTCGTGTTGCTGAACTCCCGGAACAACAACGAGTCACCTCCCTGAGGTCTGGCAGTAGCCACAGCTACTGTAGCTGCAGCGGCCGCAGCCTCAGTCACCGCGGCGTACCGCTCATCAAAAGTCTCCAACAATGTGGTCTTGATAGACCGAAACATCTCTGGAATCTCGGCCCGGATTGCCACAGCCACCTCATCGTGGATCACCTGACGAAGCTCCTCGTCACTCACACCGCTCGTCCCTGGTCCGTGGCGTTTACCAACCATGATGCCTCTGAAATCGCACTCGATAACGCAACCCTACTCGACCTCCGTTACCCAAAGGATTCTTACTTGGACTACCTACTGATCCAGTGTCTTCAGTAGTATGGGCCCTATACTACTGACTACACTGCATCAGCATTCACCCCAAGTCCTCCTCCTTGGACCCCGGATCACGAGTACTCTATTCTTGCTATGCACTAGCTACCTACTCGCTCTCAAAGCATCTCATAGCAGCAGGTTTCCCCTAGACTAAGGCAACACAAATCAGGCCACTCTAGTCCTAATATGAATACCTAGTCTAATTTAGCATGCATAACATATCATAACATTTCTCATAACACATATTGTAAGGGTATTTTGGGGATTTTACCGTTCGGGCGCTGGCTGACCGTACACACTGCTTCATCCTTGGTTATCACAAAATCCCTTATAAAATTTTATGCTTTTATTTTTGAAAATTTTTCTCAAATCCTCGGTTTGAGTTCAGTTACGCCCGAAGGTGTACCCGAATCCCTCAAACCAAGTCTCTGATACCAACTTGTAACAACGTAAATTTTCAAAACAAATTTTTCATTTCTTAAAAATATGTTTTCATCCAAAACAAGTCATAAAGATCCAATGTATCAGATCATAATACAAATCATATAAATCCTAAGATCATAAATCCTCCATCAGTGTGTACAGATCACGTCGGCGCCTTCCCACGGTCCTCGCTAGCACCTGAAACACATAGCACAACAATTGTAAGCATAAATGCTTAGTGAATTTCCCAAAATACTACTTACGCACATACGCCTTTCCAGGCCGTGACCTTCCGGTCCATGTGTCTCAGGGGACTTTCGTCCCGACCCGGTAAACCTTCCGGTCCTACCCGCATCGACCTTCCGATCCACATCACAATGCCTTCCGGCCCATAACATAAAATACATTCCGGCCCATAACATATTGCCTTCCGGCCCATATCAAGCATAGCATACATAGCACACACAAACGGTTAACTTATCATATTCAACGCATACAACTCATAAAATATCCGACCTCTCAGTTACACATAAATACCCTTCCGGGTACAGTATAGTGAGAAGACTCACCTCGCAGGAAGTCTAGAATCTCACGTGCTCGCTATCTCCGAATCTCGAAACAAAGACCCAACCCCGCCTAATCATATCGAAATATCATTCTAATTAATATAGACTTTCAAGACTAGGCTACACCCTTATCATTACTCCACAGAGGGCTAAAAGACCATTTTACCCTTCCTTGACTCATGTTGACAAAACCCTAAAAGTCAATGATAGTCAATTGACCACAGTACGCGGGGCGTACCAGCTTCTGTACGCGGGGCGTACATCGATGAGTCACAATCGGGGGTCTCAACCCCTTACGTTGCGCGTACTGGGAGTTACGCCCAGCGTAAATCCCAAATTCAGCCATACAATATTTCTTGTCTTAAATGGTTAAGACACTCCTTCAACTTCCAGATCTGGCTCTTTTAAGGCCTCCTAATCCATAAAGTCAGAACCTTTAAGCCTTGGCATGGCTGTAAAGGCTCCTACACCCTCTAACACCTTCCTTTTCACCTCCAAAGACCTAGATCTCATGCATGGCTAAATATATACGTCCAAGAGCACATTTTTATGAACATACAACTCAAATGGACCTGGAATATGGTAGATCTAAGCCAATGGAGACTACTTGCTCAGAAAGTCTCCATCTTTGGGACCAAAACCCTAGAAATTGGTCCATGAAGCATACCATAAGAACTACAAGGCAAGATCTAAACTTTTTACCTTAGGAAGAAGCTTCAACCTATGCTTATCACGGATCTACACTTGCACACCAACTTCTAGCCTCCACAATGGACTCCTCTTTCCTTTTGCTACCTTGAAATGTCACCTCAAAGCTTAGAACACTCACAAACAAGCTATGAACGAAGGAACAACTCTCTTAGGGTTTCTTTCTGAATGATGGTGGCTGAGGAACCAAGCCATCTCATTCCTTTTATAGCCAACAACTCAAATTAGGGTTTTGGGTCTGGACCGATTACGCCCGGCGTAACCTTGGGTACGCCCAGCGTACCCGATGATGACGTGTTTAAATGAGGTGCACGAGTACGCGCAGCGTACTCCTTGTACGCCCAGCGTACTCACCCAAAACAAAGGCCCAAAATGAAAAATCAATAAAGATGAAGGGTTAATCGGTTGTACCTGAATTTCGGCTGTTACATTCAATTCATTTAAAACTTAATAATCAATTTCGTTTTTCACAGTGGAAATTGGTAAATCGTCAATTACCTACCTTCAAATATTTTATAATTAGATTACGGCATCCCTCTTCCGAATAGTAAAATATTGTGTTGGGTCCTAGACTTAATATTTCATTTAGGTGTTATATTAATGACTTAAATCAACTAACTTGAATCTCTCCCAAATAGATATCTAGTTCTGACAACTATGGTATTCCTTATTCGTTTGGAAAAAGCTTTCCTAATGAAGATGATATCCCACATTGTGATCAAGGTGAAAGATTTATCCCTTTGTCGTGCATTAGTAGGACCGGAAATCATACTTCACTTCCTCCACCTCCTCCAATTATTCTCCCTAACCCACAAGTTCAATGACTTAAAATTTTCAAGGTCACTCAAGCCCTATTGGTAAGGCAACACAAAGATGGAAATTATGTATGTGCTTACATCTTGGAGATGAAGTTACATATTGACAAGCTAAGAGAGTTGGGTGTCGTGTTCCCAAGGAAGTTAGCTATTGACTTGGTTCTTCAATCGCTTCCCGAGTCATATAGTGAGTTCGTTAAAGACTACTATATAACTGACCACGACGTGACTCTTATTGATCTTACCTATTTGCTTATTGCTGTTGAATCATAAATGATTTCATACACTGGTAAAGCAAACTTGATTGAAATATCTACTTCCCAAATTTCCATGGACAACCGTGACAATCGAGAAATGATTTCTTCTCCTAGGAGAGAGAAATTGTCTAAAGTCAAAACGTTTGAAGTTAAGAGAAATGCAAGTTTTGGGATTGTCTCATGTGCCGATGCGAAGAAACCATTTGTTTCTACTGCCATTTATAGGGTGTGACAACCCGGAATTTTCATTCGGTCAAACCCTAAAAGTCAATCACTTCATATTATAAGTCAAGTTCACTCTTACTAGTTTTTACGAAATTAAAGTTCGTTTAATTATTGTAATAATTAATCTTTAAACGAACGGGTGAACGGATGGGCCGTCTCGGGTCTTGAAATTTCTAAACCGCAAATACCACGTAGCTTAGAAGTTCACAACCAAACTTTTATGTTTGTGCCGTAAACTCCCTCAAAAACCGTAAACTCATGCCTTAAGCATGAGTTTACTCCCCAAAGTAGGACACTTTTCATTTTCACCCTAAAAGAGTAAACTCAAAACACTCTCAAATATCATCCCGTTTTTCGCCCGATTTCCCGAAAACGTAAGTACTTCTTGGCTTATTTAGTTTTTATATCACAACATCTAGTGATTATACATCCTTTAATCCATCAAATTTCATGTTTTGATTAGATTTCCAAAACACCAAGAACACACACTAGTGTTCTTGGACTTTAAGTTCAATACAAGCTTCCACAAAGTAAGTACTTCTATCCTAGAGTCATTTAAAGCTTGCTATACATATTAATATCAAGGAAAAGTCTCAAGAACACCAAAAACAAGGTGTTCACGGCTTTGGGAGGCTCCCAAAACCGTAAACACCAAATAAAGTGCAAAGTGGTGCTTTAGGGTGTCTAGATGCTTCACAATGCCTAAGGGACTTGTCTAGATCCTTCCTTGATGTGTTTAAGCCATGAAAAGCACCAAAGTCCATCAATTTTATGTGTTTATGGTTTGGGGATCTCCCAAAACCGTAAACACCCCTATGTGGGCATGAATGGACCATATTCCTTCCTTAGGCCAAAAATCTAACCTAGACTTTTACCTTGTTGAGCTAAGGACTTGAAAACATAACAATACCACTTTCCATGTGGGTTTATGGTAGTAAACCCAAAAGGAAATGGCCTTGGGGCTGTAAACTCCTCCAAGGAGTGTAATAACGCCCTAATCCCTTCCAAATGCCTAACCACCAAGTAGAAATGCTTCAAAGGACTTGTAAGACCGCAAAACAACTTATGGTCATATAGTGTAGAGTTTATGACCATAAACCCTTGAGTTTACTGCCGTAAACTCCTTGGGTAATGGTCATGAAAATCGTAAACTCCAAAGGAGTTTACCCTTGGACCCCAAACACTCTAGCCTTGACCTACAACAACTTAGATGCCATCCTTAGGGCTAATAACACCTATGTAAGGTGTTTAGCATGTTCTAGGAGGTCTTATCATTATCAATTAGTAGTTTAAAACTAATTGGGTACATATATGTGTGATTATATGTTAACTAGGATCATAGAGTGTGTTCAGGACTTCACTTGACACCTAGCAATCCTACATCTTCAGTTCATCCGTACCAATCACTACAGGTGAGTTCATACCCCTAATCAATGGTTTAAATGTTTTTAAATGCTTTTATGGGGGGGGGGGGGGGGCGGGGGAATACAAGTTGAATACTTATAGTTATTACATCAATCACATGTGATTAATAACTACAAAACCAACGATTTTCTTACTGTTCAAACTGTTTTACAAACTCTTTTACTTATCAAATACTTTTACTTAAACTCTGTTATACTTATTATCAATTTCCAGTACATGTATGTATAGTTATATAAGAAATGCTTAAAAGGCTTAGGAAGGCCTACCCACCTTATTTCCTTTTCGCCGTTAAGATGTGGTCTGGTGGGGTAACGGGTGTTCGTCCGAAGGTCGTTTAAATATTAGTTATATATCATGTGTACATATATAATCATAAAAGGTCCTTCCAGTCAATTCAATACCCTTGGGTAGCAAGGGTATACTTCCATGTTCATACGTACAAGTTATATTACTAGTAAACTACAATAGGCGTAGTTTAGGGTTTTACTAATACTAATACAAGAACAATGAATTATACAAAGAGTCAGTTCATACATGAGTCATAATACATAGTGACGAGAAACAAACATAATACATAGTAATGAGAAACAAACATTATACATAGTAATGAGAAACAAACATAATACATAGTGGTGAGAAACAAACATAATACATAGTGATGAGAAACAAACATACAGGCTAGACAGAGGAAGAACACACAATACATCTAGCACATACATTACATATACATTACATTCAGTTATGTGAGCCATTAAACGGGTCATGGCACTACCTGCCACGATAGTTTTTGTATCCAGAATCTCCTTAATTGGGGAGCATATGACTTTGCGTATAGATCTATACTGGATTACCTATCCTACACCTTGCTGCTCACTACAGTGGGACTTGCAAGTCTACGGGTGCCAAATGTCATTTCTTACGGCGTCTTACATCATCGTTTTACTATTGAGTCAGTAGCAGGGTACAACACTACAGTACTATAATATTTATCCCATTACATTCACTTCGTGAACATTCACACGATGCACGGAAATGTAAAAATTATATTTTTGGTTAATGATAGTCGGATTTGGGAAAATACACACTCTTACAAGAGACACACACAGTTACTAGATGCCTTGGTAGAAGGCTACTCTTAGTAGGAAACATAGGGTTTTCTAGGATAGTTCAAACAAACACAAACTTTACACAACTTATACATTACATCTTACAAACATATTACAAATGCTTTCATACAAACTAAGACACTAATATACTTATGATCTCACCAGCTTTAAAGTTGATACTCGCTTTCAAAATAACTTGTATTCTCAGGTCACCACTAGACAGGTACAGGTGCCAGGCTTTTGAGAAGATGGAGTTCGTTCAAGACTGATCTTTTATTTTGATATGTATATTTTTGTGTCTATATAACTTGACAGAACACACATGTATGAAATTATACTATTAATGCAATGGATGATGTTGTTGCTTATTTACTGTTATTCATTGTTGTGATACTGTACATGACGTCCTCCGCCCCAGAATGTTTCCGCTATTCATGGTTTTGGGGTGTGACGGATTGGTATTAGAGCATCGTTTATAGTGAATTGAGTATATCAACCCATAAAATATATACTAACTATAAATACATTGGGATTAAAATACTCTGACTAAGAGTTTATACTTTAAATATTTAAAATATTTAATTAAGTATACGTACATGCATTCATACTAAAATCAATGTCACTAAGACACTACAAAAGTATTATGATTGCTGGGCAACACAAGTAGACTTAGAGACATATGGTCAACCCCGGGAAGATGTAGCCTGATCAACTACATTATCCGAGGAGTGACTAGCATGTGCCTAAGGATGGTTGTGAGGTTGCAACAAGTCTAAAAACTTACCAACACTACCACAATAAGAACAGTAGAACATAACATTAAACTTAAAATACTATAGGAGTATTCTGTGTTACTATGATTATTTACCTGAGAACTAAAAGTCTTTATTAGTAAACCAAAGTCAAGTATTGGAGTAACTGATAAAGATCACCTTATAATTATCTAGTTAGCCCGTCTATTAATTATTTCCTTACCCCTTTTCTCGCATAGATATCATGGCTGGATTTCATCATCATGACGACCCGTACTTTCCACCCTACGGCAATGCTGGATGGCTTGAAGCAGATTCCGATGATGAGCATCAAATCCCTTTGGATGATCATCAAGCTGAGGGTTTCTCGGATGGATCTAACTCCGAGCTTGAAGTCAACAACCTACTTCAAGTAGGTCAAGCTCCGAATAACAACCCCAACCCGCATTTCAAGGACCCACACCTCTGTGGGCAACAAACTTGAATACCTGGAGCCATGAACAGGGTCAACCCATCCCCTACAATGGAGACAGAAGTTTCTACAAACTCACTGATGGAGGTTCTACTGACAGAGTCCTACCCATCATGGTTAGTAGGATGTCTCGGAACACGATACTGGGTCAATCATCTATCAATCGAATCTTGGAGATTGATGCCAACACTGGTGTTAACACTGTCCACATTCGCCAACTAGAGTCTGCTCATGAAAGGGCTCTGGTTCACAATGCAACTCTTCAGAGGGAACTCACTGAAGCACGAGCTGAAGTCAGAGAACTTAGAGCTCAGCAAGCAAGAGCTGACAGGCGCATGAGGGACATAGAACGTCTCCTATCGGGATCAAGAACTCACTCTAGTAGTTCTCGTCGCCGATAGATTCTCATCAACTTCTCTCTTTTGGATATAAACTAGTGATGTAAAACTCTGGTCTAATTCCCTATCTTTGTAAATCATAGGCCTGTTAGGTCTTAGTTGGGTTGTAATTCTGGTAAAATTTTCCCATTTTGGTTGATGTAAGGCCTATTTCTGTTGGCCGTTTTTCCCGAACTTGTTACATCTGTAATTCTAGTAATATTGACAGGTACCTAATCTTATGGGAATTATTATCCAAATGTGATCATCTATTAGCACTAGGTTTCCATTCAATCGTATCATTGGGCTATGGAGAGTTAGTCCATGAGTCATTCTCATCAATTCGTCCATTAAATTCTTATCAATATTTTCATCTTCATAAACTATAGATCAAAGATGCCGCCTCGTAGAAATCCGCGGAGAAACCTCAATAACGAAACACCACCTCCTCCACCTCCTCAACCACCTACTCCACACTGCAGCCTTAAATGTTGTTGTAGCTGCAGCTATGGCTACAGCCATGGCTCAGTATCAATCACCTGGTTCTGTTGTAGGAGGAACCCCTGTTCAGTCTGTTCAGGTTGAAGCTCCTGTGCGCTCGAGAGAGTGCTCCTATAAGGACTTCACCAAGTGCGAGCCTTTTTCCTTCAAGGGGACTGGCGGAGTCATTGCCCTTTTGCAATGGTTCGAGAAAACCGAATCGGTTTTCGAAATCTGCTCTTGTTCCGAGGAGAGCAAGGTGAAGTTTGCTGCTTGCACCTTCGAAACTAAAGCCCTAACATGGTGGAACGGCCATGTTAAGTCACTATCTTTTATAGTGGCTAATGCTATGGGCTGGGATACTTTGAAAGACCTCATGATTGAGGAGTACTGCCCGAGGGGCGAGATCTAAAAGCTAGAGGAAGAGCTATGGAGCCTAACCATGAGCGAGATCCAAAAGCTGGAGGAAGAGCTATGGAGCCTAACCATGAAGGGGTCCAACGTAACTGCTTATACTGCCAGATTCTGCGAACTGGTGGCTCTCTGTCCCAACATGGTTCATACAGAGGGAAAGAAGATTGAGCGTTACATATGGGGACTAGTGCCACCGTACCAGGGAAATGTCTTGGCATCACACCCCACTACATTTGATAGTGCCAAGCGATTGGCACAGCGGCTCATAGACCATGGGGTTCGTACCCCGGCCGCAACAACAACTACCATGGCCATCTCAGAACCTGCAAGAACCGCTGACTCCAAGCAGAAGTTCTGGGATGACAAGAAGAAAGTTAAGGCTCCCAAAAAGCAGCAGGTCGTGGCAGTGCATGCTGTGATAACACCTGCCACTGTTGCTCCGGTAAAGCAGTATTCTGGAAGTTTGCCCACGTGCCACAAATGCAACTTCCATCATGTCGGCGCCTGCCGGGAAATGCAGTGTATGAACTGCAACAAGAAGGGGCACACTGCTCGTTTCTGCAATGCTCCGGTGAAGCCAATCAACCAAGTCCCCGGTGCAGGAGTGGGCCAAGCTTGCTACGAATGTGGTGAAGTAGGCAACTACAAAAGGAACTGCCCAAAGGCAGGGATTCCCGATGGAGTGGCAAGAGTTCTGGCCATAGGCCATGAGGAAGCGGTTGCCGACCCCACAGTGGTCACTGGTACGTTCCTCCTAGATAACTCTTATGCATGCATTCTATTTGATAGTGGAGCGGAGAGGAGTTTCGTGAACCAAAAATTTGCTCATTTACTTAAGCAAAAATCACGAGCACTTAATGAAACGTTCACTGTAGAAATGGCTAATGGGAACACAGAGAGCACTAGCTTTATATTCATAGGGTGTACCCTAACTTTAGATAACCATTCATTTTCTCTCGATCTCATGCCGGTCTCAATTAAAAGTTTCGACGTCATTATCGGCATGGATTGGTTGAGTCTTCATCGTGCCGATATCATGTGTTACGAAAAGGCTATTCGCCCAAATCTAACGTCTGGCGAAACCTTAATAGTTTATGGCGACAAACCCGACACGAACCTTCATATCATCTCGAGCGTCCAAGCTCGGAAATTCTTACGAAAGGAATGCACAGTATTCCTTGCCCATGTAGTTGATGTGAGCCAAGAAACGAAGGACATTCAGAACATTCCAGTAGTACGCGACTTTCCCGACATCTTTCCAGAAGAACTCCCAGGATTACCTCCGCAACGTCAAGTCGAGTTCCGAATCGACTTAGTTCCAGGGGCTACCCCCATCACCAAATCGCCCTATTATCTAGCACCTGCAGAGATGTAAGAATTGTCCTGTCAACCTAATGAACTGCTAAGCAAGGGCTTTATAAGACCAAGCTTCTCACCCTAGGGAGCTCCAGTCTTGTTCGTCAAGAAGAAAGACGGATCGTTTCGAATGTGCATCGACTACAGGGAGCTCAACAAGCTAACAGTCAAAAATCGTTATCCTTTGCCTCGGATCGACGATTTGTTTCACCAACTTCAAGGGGTGAACTTCTTTTCAAAAATCGACTTGAGATCCGGATATCACCAACTACGAGTGCTAGGGGAGGATGTTCCAAAGACAGCCTTCCGAACTCGTTATGGGCACTATGAATTTGTAGTGATGTCGTCCGGATTGACAAACGCGCCCGCAGTATTCATGGACTTAATAAATAGGGTGTGTCATCCTTACTTAGATTAGTTCATCATCGTCTTCATCGATGACATACTTATCTACCCTCGTAGTAAGGAGGAGCATAGTCAACATCTACGACAAGTCCTCGAAACATTACGTTCGGAGAAGCTCTACGCGAAGTTCTCGAAATGCGAATTTTGGATTCGACAAGTCGAATTCTTAGGGCACGTGGTTAGCGAAGAAGGTATACACGTGGACCCTTCCAAAATCAAGGCCATTGCGAACTGCTCAGCACCGAAGACGCCTACGGAAATTCGTCAATTTCTAGGCCTGGCTGGCTACTATCGTAGGTTCATTAAGAACTTCTCCCGTATAGCGAAACCTCTTACAACACTGACCCAGAAGGGCATGGCCTTTGAATGGGAAGAGAAGCAGGAGAGAGCGTTCCAAACGCTCAAACGAGCCTTGTGCACCGCGCCAATACTATCCCTTCCCGAAAGAATAGAAGACTTTGTCGTCTATTGCGATGCGTCGAATCAAGGACTCGGATGTGTTCTGATGCAGCGAGGTAAGGTCATCGCCTATGCCTCGAGACAGCTAAAGACACATGAGGTCAACAACACGACCCACGATCTTGAACTAGGAGCAGTTGTGTTTGCTCTGAAGATCTGGAGACATTACTTGTACGGGACAAAAAGCACTATCTTTACAGACCACAAGAGCTTACAACACATATTCGACCAGAAAGAGCTCAACATGAGACAATGACGGTGGGTCGAGCTACTCAGTGATTACGAATGCAAACTTCGTTATCATCCGGGTAAAGCCAACGTAGTGGCTCACACCCTGAGTCAGAAAGAATATTCTGGTCGTAGAGTCAAATCATTGACTATGACTATCCATTCACACTTGTCCACACAAATTAAGGCAGCTCAACTTGACGCTTTGAAGCCAGAAAATGTGGCGGGTGAATCCCTAAAAGGGATGGATAAGAACTTAAAGGTTAAGGGTGGCGGAGCTTATTATTTCATGGACCAGATCTGGACCCCGAAACTAGGTGGTTTCAGAGACTTGGTCATGAACAAGGAACACAACACTCGTTATTCCATGCACCTGTGATCAGATAAGATGTATCTGGACCTCAAAAAGTTATACTGGTGGCCTAACATGAAAGCAGAGATTTCTACCTTCGTGAGTAAATGCCTTACTTGCGAAAAGGTCAAGGTCGAATACCAGAAACCCTCCGGTCTACTACAACAGCCGGAGATACCGGAATGGAAGTGGGAACGGATAACTATGGATTTCATAACCAAGTTGCCCAAGACGGCAGGTGGACTTGATTCCATATGGGTCATCGTCGATAGACTGACCAAGTCTGCACACTTCCTGCCGATCAAAGAAACATATAAGATGGAGAAACTTAAAAGAACTTACATTAGGGAGATTGTAATACTGAACGGTGTTCCCTTATCCATTATCTCGGATAAAGATAGTAGATTCACTTCGAGGTTCTGGCAGTCGTTACAAAGTTCCTTAGGAACTAGGCTGACATGGGTACAGCCTACCATCCACAGACCGACGGGCAAAGTGAGAGAACTATCCAAACCTTGGAAGATATGTTGCGAACCTGTGTGATAGACTTAGGGAAAGCATGGGACACTCATTTACCCCTTGTTGAATTTTCCTACAACAACAGTTATCACACGATCATAAAGGCTGCTCCGTTCGAGGCCCTCTATGGCCGAAAGTGCAGATCCCCTTTGTGTTGGGCTAAGGTGGGTGATACCCAGTTAGCTAAAGGACGAGTTCCTGAAAGCACTCTCACAGGTCCGGAAATCATATGGGAAACGACGGAGAAGATCGTTCTGATCCGTGAACGATTGAAAGCCTCCAGAGACCGACAAAAAAGCTACGCTGATAAACGTAGGAAACCGTTGGAATTCCAGGTGGGTGACCGTGTCCTATTGAAGGTCTCACCCTGGAAGGGCTTGATACGCTTTGGAAAGCGTGGAAACCTAATCCAAGGTACATAGGGCCTTTCGAGATTCTCGCAAGAATCGGTCCTGTAGCTTACAAACTTAACTTACCGCGCGAACTCAGTAACGTACATTCTACCTTCCACGTATCAAACTTGAAAAAGTGTCTATCCGATGAGACTCTTGTTATTCCACTCGACGAGATCGACATCAACAAGAGCCTCAATTTCGTGGAGGAACCAGTAGAGATCATGGACCGAGAGGTCAAGAAAACGAAACAAAGCCATATCCCGATTGTGAAGGTTCGTTGGACGCCAAGCGAGGACCGGAATTCACTTGGGAGCGTGAGGATCAGATGAAACTGAAATATCCTCATCTTTTTGCTTAGTTATTTGTAACTACTTTATTCGTTTAGACTTTAATTTTGGGACGAAATTCCCTTTAACAGGGGGATGATGTGACAACCCGGAATTTTCATTCGGTCAAACCCTAAAAGTCAATCACTTCATATTATAAGTCAAGTTCACTCTTACTAGTTTTTAGGAAATTAAAGTTCGTTTGATTATTGTAATAATTAATCTTTAAACGAACGGGTGAACGGATGGGCCGTCTCGGGTCTTGAAATTTCTAAACCGCAAATACCACGTAGCTTAGAAGTTCACAACCAAACTTTTATGTTTGTGCCGTAAACTCCCTCAAAAACCGTAAACTCATGCCTTAAGCATGAGTTTACTCCCCAAAGTAGGACACTTTTCATTTTCACCCTAAAAGAGTAAACTCAAAACACTCTCAAATATCATCCCGTTTTTCGCCCGATTTCCCGAAAACGTAAGTACTTCTTGGCTTATTTAGTTTTTATATCACAACATCTAGTGATTATACATCCTTTAATCCATCAAATTTCATGTTTTGATTAGATTTCCAAAACACCAAGAACACACACTAGTGTTCTAGGACTTTAAGTTCAATACAAGCTTCCACAAAGTAAGTACTTCTATCCTAGAGTCATTTAAAGCTTTCTATACATATTAATATCAAGGAAAAGTCCCAAGAACACCAAGAACAAGGTGTTCACGGTTTTGGGAGGCTCCCAAAACCGTAAACACCAAATAAAGTGCAAAGTGGTGCTTTAGGGTGTCTAGATGCTTCACAATGCCTAAGGGACTTGTCTAGATCCTTCCTTGATGTGTTTAAGCCATCAAAAACACCAAAGTCCATCATTTTTATGTGTTTACAGTTTGGGGATCTCCCAAAACCGTAAACACCCCAATGTGGGCATAAATGGACCATATTCCTTCCTTAGGCCAAAAATCTAACCTAGACTTTTACCTTGTTGAGCTAAGGACTTGAAAACATAACAATACCACTTTCGATGTGGGTTTATGGTAGTAAACCCAAAAGGAAATGGCCTTGGGGCCGTAAACTCCTCCAAGGAGTGTAATAACGCCCTAATCCCTTCCAAAGGCCTAACCACCAAGTAGAAATGCTTCAAAGGACTTGTAAAACCGCAAAACAACTTATGGTCATAAAATGTAGAGTTTATGACCATAAACCCTTGAGTTTACTATTGTAAAATCCTTGGGTAATGGTCATGAAAACCGTAAACTCCAAAGGAGTTCACACTTGGACCCCAAACACTCTAGCCTTGACCTACAACAACTTAGATGCCATCCTTAGGGCTAATAACACTTATGTAAGGCATTTAGCATGTTCTAGGAGGTCTTATCATTATCAATTAGTAGTTTAAAACTAATTGGGTACATATTTCTGTGATTATATGTTAACTAGGATCATAGAGTGTGTTCAGGACTTCACTTGACACCTAGCAATTCTACATCTTCAGTTCATCCGTACCACTCACTATAGGTGAGTTCATACCCCTAATCAATGGTTTAAATGTTTTTAAATGCTTTTATGGGGGGGGGGCAATACAAGTTGAATACTTATAGTCATAATACATAGTGATGAGAAACAAACATAATACATAGTAATGAGAAAAAAACATTATGCATAGTAATGAGAAACAAACATAATACATAGTGATCAGAAACAAACATAATACATAGTGATCAGAAACAAACATATAGGCTAGACAGAGGAAGAACACACAATACAGCTAGCACATACATTACATTCAGTTATGTGAGCCATTAAACGGATCATGGCACTACCTGCCACGACAGTTTTTGTATCCAAAATCTCCTTAATTGGGGAGCGTATGACTTTGCGTATAGATCTATACTGGATTGACTATCCTACACCTTGCTGCTCGCTACAGTGGGACTTGAAATTCTACGGGTGCCAAATGTCATTTCTTACGGCGTCTTACATTGTCGTTTTACTATTGAGTCAGTAGCAGGGTATAGGCCGATCACATGGTACTTTAAATAACAATTGGTTTAAGGTAGTTAGTACAACAGTAGTTACTTAATACAACACTACAGTACTATAATATTTATCCCATTACATTCACTTCTTGAACATTCACACGATGCACGGAAATGTAAAAACTATATTTTTGGTTAATGATAGTCGGATTTGGGAAAATACACACTCTTACAAGAGACACACACAGTTACTAGATGCCTTGGTAGAAGGCTACTCTTAGTAGGAAACATAGGGTTTTCTAGGATAGTTCAAACAAACACAAACTTTACAAAACTTATACATTACATCTTACAAATGCTTTCATACAAACAAAGACACTAATATACTTATGATCTCACCAGCTTTAAAGCTGATACTCGCTTTCAAAATAACTTATATTCTCAAGTCACCACTAGACAGGTACAGGTTCCAGGCTTTTGAGAAGATGGAGTTCGTTCAAGACTCATCTTTTATTTTGATATGTATATTTTGGTGTCTATATAACTTGACAGAACACACATGTATGAAATTACATTATTAATGCAATGGATGATGTTGTTGCTTCTTTACTG
Organism: Lactuca serriola; assembly: GCF_051521515.1. Classification (NCBI taxonomy): domain Eukaryota; kingdom Viridiplantae; phylum Streptophyta; class Magnoliopsida; order Asterales; family Asteraceae; genus Lactuca; species Lactuca serriola. The sequence goes on from NC_136411.1 coordinate 304,028,312, forward strand.
TTATTCATTGTTGTGATACTGTACATGACGTCCTCCGCCCCAGAATGTTTCCGCCATTCATGGTTTTGGGGTGTGACATAGGGACATTGGAAGCGAAGCTGCCCTTATTACCCTAGAGATCTAAGAGATGGTAAAGTCAAAATGTTTGACTTTGCTTCAGGTAAGTCCACCATCTAAGTCTATTAAGATCCTATTTGGAGATTCTTAATACATGATGTAATGTAATTACATTTTGATATTTTGTAGAATCAAAGGAAGCTTAAAAAGGAGTAGGTTGATTTTGATCGCGAAGAAATGGATTTCAATCGCATAGTTAGATGATCAGATTCTTGAGCTGCTGCTTAAGACTTATGATAGATTGCTTAGAAATATTTGGAAACATAGTTATCATTTGTAATTGCATTTTAAGGAAAAAAATTTCGTGATTTATAAATAAATAAATTTTTAATTTTGTTTTGTTTTATATCTCCTTACAATGGCATTTGTGAAGATTGATGTTTATATATATTCAAGCAATGTTCAATATGGATTTGATTCTTTCATTTGTGGTAATGTCAAAATTTACCACATAAGGAAAGATTCTCATCACCCAAGTTTTAGTGGGATAGAAACTTGGAATCATGCAACTTGTATTGTGTGATGAATGAAAACCTTCATCTTTGGGAAATTAATACTAATTCCTTGTTCACATGTATATGTGAGTCAGGTGAAGGATGAGAGGATCGGGTACACTTGGTTGTGCACTAGTCATGTCCACCACAAAGAACTATAAGAATCTTCGTTATAATTTACTACAAGTTTAGTAAACATCGTTATACTTACAAGATGAAGTGTAATCCTGAATCATTGAAAAAGTATCAATGTATAGCAGAATGAATGAGAAGAATTAAATCAGAAAGAAAGGTAAAAGTTTCTCTAATCTGAAAAGAAGGGAGGGTACTTGAGTATCTTGTTTTATGATTATCTTAGTGATTATGAAACCATATCACAATTGATCATCTAATTCATCTTAGTGCATTTGAGAGGAATCGTGAATTATTGAAATGGTTAAATCAAAAAGGTGAAAAATCGAGTCTTAGAGTAACACTCCAAGATCGAGCCTTGAGTGAAATAATCTTAAGAAAGGTTTATGACACTTGTCAAATGTAGAGTAAAAATGTTTTCTACTCTTGTACATTTGAAATTGGTAAGTTGTGATGTTTTGGATAAAACAAAGACCAACTAAGACCAATTTTGTGAAGTGTTTATCTTGATAAGAAACCCAACTAACTCTTGAATATTTGTTTGTCAAGGATGTTTCTTGAAAAGAGAATCTTATATGTCAACAGGTCAGTGGGAGTCTTAACGACCTTGAAAAGCTTCAAGAACTAATCAATAAACATATTGTTTATCACTAACACATAACTTGAGGTTTGCAACCTATTGTGTTGACATATTATTGTTTTGTGTCCATTCCAGTTCAAAGTTGACTATGCATGTGAGTTCTATGAGTTCTCAATTTTTTACATAAGGCAAAGCACATGGATCAATGAAAGTTTCATTGATCAGTATGGGTGAGCTGCTTAACAACTTGGAAGACATGGTATGCCCTTGTGCTACCAAGTGGCATGAAATTAAGATTGAACAAGTTTAGTCCATATGAGTTTGGATTTGTCACAAACCTTGTCTTATGATTATGGTGTGACAAATTCACATGGATAGGAACACATACACAATAAAATCTAAGTTTCATAAGGTTTCTCTCCGCTTCATGAAAATGATTGTGAGGAAAAGCTTTCACTAAGTAGATTCTAAGGAGATAGCAATTATGGTACTTGCATTCTCAAATTCGATTATGATTACGGCATCCCTCTTCATAGTTTGAATTGTGAGAAATAGAAAAGGTCTAAACATTTGAGACTTATTGTTGTAAGTTCTAAAATTGTTTAGATACACATGTGATCTATCTACGGAAAGGTGTATGACTTTGAGAAGCCTAGATAAAGTCTTATTGAAGCATCTGGTATCAGAAATCTGAACTTTGGTAAGGAAGTCAATAAGTATTGATTCTAGAAGTCCAACTGATTTCTGGGTACATGTCAAAGCCAGTGGGAGCATAAGTTTTATGCTAGTAAGATAATAATTATTATGCTAGTGGGAGCATAATTATTATGGTAAGCGTTGCAAGTTAGCAATGTTAATTATAGAAAACAAAAGTTTCAAAGCGCAAAGTTGCATGGTTTGAAAAGTTGTTTTGCTATAATTAAGGGTGAGGAATTCATACTTCATTTCAATTCTAAAAGCTTAGATTGAGATTTTAATCAAGTTTATTCAAAAATATATATGAATGTTATGTTGAAAAGATTCAACATATGGAAATGCTATATGTGGAAATATTATAGCGAGAGACTGGTAAGAGTATCATGTCTTTATGTAAAACATTATGTATCATATCCCATATGCTTCGGGTATATGATCTACTACATATGCTATAATATTAATTTGTTCTAATTTTCTTAATGCCTAGGGCATTAAAAGGGAAAAGGGACTAGAACAAGATATGACTAAAATGATTAAGCAATTGTCGAGGACAATCTGAGGTTGTAACATCCCAAAAATCCGTACCAAAATTTTTTCTTTAAATCATTACCAAGGCCATATTAATAAAAACATATCGTAAGTCATAACATAAATTTAGAGTATTAATTCCAAAACATATTTCCTTATTAGAGTAAAACATCCCAGACTGACTAATCAATGGTGTGTGCCATGCGATCACCCCGAGCTCTTCCCTTCGCTACCGGAAGTACCTGAAACCAAAGCTGAAAACCGTAAGCACGAAGCTTAGTGAGTTCCCTAACCTACCACATACCCTGCATAAACACATACTGCACATACTGGGCCATGCCCGCTATAACGGCCCCGCCGCTCCAGGCCTCGCCTGGCTTCGAGCCCCGCTCGGATACATATCTGTTTCACTTAGGCCTCGCCTGTCACTGGGCCTCGCCCGCTAACATATAATAGCACATAAATATATCACAACACATAAGCTAAAAATATACTAATGGATCATGTCCTAAGGCCTTGCCTATCTTGGGCCTCACCCCTATCCTGTTACTGATGAGTCATGGAAACTCATTCACGCTCCTAATGATAGTGAGATACGGGCCCAGTCCACACTCACTCTTTCCCTAACTTGGGCCTCACCCCTGTTTTGCTGCTAATGAGATGTGGAACACCGTCCACACTCTACTATTGGTGAGATACGGGACCTCGCCCACACTCACCTCCCTACCAGGAACATACAAGTATCACACAAACAACAAGTATACTCTATCATGCAAAACATTCCTTCGGCACCTGCCCGCTATCATTGGACCTTGGTCCTAAATATCATACTGGCTTACAGTGCCTAGTGCTAACCCCCGGGTCTTCCTCCTCGTAACTACATGGGCCGGCATTGTGGCCTTAGACCCATTCACACAAAGGGAAACTCACCTATACTGCGGAACTCTTGCTGATAACCCTCTGACTGCTACCCGACAATTCTCTGAATTGCTGCCCCACTAGCTCCCCGAGCTACCAATATCAATATACATAACACTTAGATCCAAAAAGAACACTAGGAGCCGACTAAGTCCACTCTTGACAAAGTCAAAGTCCTGGTCAAAGTCAACCTTCCTAACTGACTCTACTCGCCGAGTCACCCCAAGACTCGTCGAGTCCTTGCATTCAGAAACTCCCATAAAATGACTCAACTCGCCGAGTCACCCCAAGACTCGTCGAGTTCAACGATCTCTGAGTCCCATCCTGCCCAACTCACTGAGTCTCCACTCAACTTACCGATCTAAGCCTTAACCCAGAAAGGTTGAAGTTCTGTGATTCAACTCGTCGAGTCCAAGAACAGACTCGTCGAGGCTATGGCAATATTCAACAGACTCGCCGAGTTGTTCTTCCAACTCGCCGAGTCCCTGCCTATCTTCATCCAACTCGCCGAGTCCACCCATGTGACTCATCGGGTAGCTTCATTTCTTAATCCATACAGTGGTTTTTCGAGCCATACAAGGGCTCCAACTCATAGATCGACCCTTCTAAAGTCCATTCCTCACGTAAAGTTGCAAACTTTATGTGAAACCAAGGAGCTATAGGCTAAAACACTCTAGGGCTAGGGTTCTAGACAAGCATGCTTCACCAACACCCCCAAGACTGATACTTTATGGTTCTCTAGGCTGAAACACACCTAGATCTGAAGTAGCAACTTCATATCTGGACTTCTAACTCGAAATGGCTCTTAATCATGCCATAAAAGCCCCAAATCTCATAACAAAGGTAACACTTTATACAAAAGAGTGAAGGTAACGACTTCTTACCTCCTAATGCTCTAAAAAGTCCCACCAATTCTGGATCTAAAGCCAATCCTTGAATCACCAAAGGTTCCCTTCCTCCTTCTTCCTTCAAATCACCCAAAATGGCAAGAAAGCTTGAATGTGGTAAAATGGAGGCTTAGGGTTTCGTGTTCTGGGTAAGAGAGGCTATAGAGAACCCTAAGGGAGAGAATGAGATGTTTAAATAGGGCACCAAGTCCCGAACTTAGGGTTTCCCAATCCAGACCGGACTCGCCGAGTCTACTCTCTGACTCATCGAGTCGGTCACTTACTCTCCGACCCGGGTCCCGCTCAGACTTGTCGAGTTCACCTATGGACTCGACGAGTTGACCCCTTGACATAGGGTTTTCCTTTCCTTTCTTAGTCTTTCTGATTCTGGGTGTTATAGAGGTTTACCAAAGATTGGTTGCTTGTGGGAAACTAGAAGTATTGTAATGAATGGACCATATTGACATTATTATGAATAGACAAGATTCTATTAATAATGAAGTGCCATATGGCAAATATGGAAATGTTTACACATTGGGAGTTGGATATTAAGAATCTATGTGTAGATTAGAAACTTTTATCCAAGAAGGATGTTCAAAGGAATATACTTTGAATTTGAGACTTCACTTCCATGGAATTGTTTTGTTATCAATCTCCAGTGGAATACTTTGTAATTTCATTGTCTAAGTCTTTGTGACTTTGGTGCATTGACATTACAAAAGGACCATTGCATAAAGGTTAGAACCTAACACATTCTAATAGTGGCAACAATTTGGTATTCTTACACTGGGGATAAAGATTCGAAATTGTGAAATGAGCATCATTAAATGTTTTCAATTGATCTATTTCACAAAGAAATGACCATAGGTAAACATAGTGTGCATGCTTGGAGCATGGGATAACTATTGTTTTATTTCAAGTATTAAGTTGATTAATCGAAACATTATACAATGAATAATGTGTAATCAATATGGTGATTAGATAAAAGGTTTTTTATTTATATTCATAAGTTTTGAGACCATATTGGATTCAATTATTCTTGTGTTTCAATTTGCATGTTTTGACATCCCGAATAACTAGGTTATTCAAACCATCCTCAGTCAATCATACTTTGGAAGTAGGTATTGAAGATAGACTGTCATGCATAGGTCTGTAGATTGTCTAAAGGCATTTAGACACTACACAAGTTTTGTTGCAGTGTTCATGAGTACTCCTATAATAAGATTTGAGTATTGGATTAAACCCACACTCATCTTAATCACTTCATGGATTTTATCACGAGTGATTGTGAGACGATAATATCTTATATTATTGAAACCAAGACATGTGAGTTGTAATTTACAAGTCAGTTGCACATTGACATATGTAAACGCACTAGTAACTTGGTGTTATAAAACATATTCTTGTGTGTGATTTGATGAGTAAGTACAAGCAAGCACTTGAGTCAAAGTTTATCCATTCCTTTTACCCTTAGAGGGATAAAAGCAATATTTATGGGCCCCTCAATGATTTAGTGATGACAACCTTAAGTGCTTGGCCAAGCCTGGACTGATTTGATTTATTCAATTAGTCAATCGTCATAAATCAGAAATCAGGAAACAACACATAGACAGAGAGAATGATTATAATCAATGTCTCAGTCTATACGATATCTAGAATGCAGGAATATATGGTCCCTTATATAATGGATGCGTCATTGACTAGGTTAAAGTTCGCCAACGGCTTTTAAGAGCTACAATTACTAGTCGGGATTTTAGAGTCGTACTTGCAATAATAGTTATTAGACTTATCCAAGTGGGAGACTTTCGGATTAGGTGTCTAAGAACATAACTATAATTGGTATGTACTTGACCCGAGAGTAGCATGGTCCATTTCGGGTTGCATATCACCAGGACAATTTGATAGGATGGATACTTGAGTAAGAGGTTACTTATCATTTATTAATATATTATAAGTTCTAAAATATTAATACGAAATCATATTATTTAATTAGTATTGATCAAGAATTAATTTGGAATTAATTATGTGATCAAAAGAGACTAATTAAATATATAGGGATTGATTTGGTAAATAAATGATTCTTATAGTGTGGGCCAATTGTTATTTAGGATGGGCTAAACCAGTATGGTAGTCCATGGATTGTCCATGGAGGTTTAATCCATGGAGCCTAAGTAATATGAAAGGTCATGAGTATTAGGGTTTGCATGGATGTAACCCTAGACTTTGCCACACTATAAAAGGACTCCTTTAGCACCCAAGATCGGCTACTAGAGTTCTTGGAGATCATTAGTGTTGATTCTGTAGGTAGCAACATCTCTCTCAAGATCTCCTTTGTCCTAGGTGTGTTGTGAACCGTTTGAGGCATCACACTTGGGGTGCTAAGTTCTTAAAAGACAAATACAACAAGTTCTACAAGCTACATAAATAGGTAAACTCCTAGCTAGTATTTTATGTGGTTTATGTCAATTGCATACTAGTTGTAGGCTTAATGCTTTGGAAAAAATATTACATGTATAATTAGAGAAAACATAGATCCAAAGCATTTAGGGTTTTATGTGCACCATAGAATGTTGTAGTATACTAAAACCCAACACTTACATTAAGACCTTCTAAAGAATGCATGGAGCAAAACCCCATTTTTTTTACTCAAAACTCTTCCTCAGGTCTGAATGGATGGCTTAATGGGTCAAGAACATGCCATGCTCAAGAATCACCATTTTGGAAAAAAAAAAAAAGTGACTTAAAAGCTTGAAATGTCTAGATCTACAAGATGGATTGGTAAAGTTGCAAGGTTTATACCTCATGGAGGTTGTAAACATAGAGAAAACTTCAGATCCAAAGTGTTTCCCAAACTCCAAGCTCACCACACCACTATACTCTTCTTCAAGCACACTTCTAATCACTCCAAAGGCTCCAAAATGCTCTATTTCTCTTAGGGTTTGCTTGGGGGTAGATTTCACAGAAGGAGGTTGAATAAGAATGAGATGTGAGGCTATAAGGAGGTTTAAATATGAGCCAAACCCTAAAAATTAGGTTTTGCATGATCCTTACGTATGGTGCGTACGAGGAGTATACACAGTGTACTATGGCGCGCCCTAGTACGCTTAGCGTATACACATACGCTCAACGTACTCCCAAAGTCTGAATATACCAAAATGTCACTATGGTCATAAGTGAACACTTTTAACAAGTTTTTTTACCTAGATGTATACAAAAAAAAGTAACCCAAATATGAACAAAACGAAAAGATAATTACCCTAGATGTGACGACATGTTAGGAGCCATTTTTGTAGCATAATTATAAAGCGTATATACATACATACATACATACATACATACATAGATACATACAAACATACATACATACATACATACATACATACATACATACATACATACATACATACATACATACATACATACATACATACATAAATACATACATAGAGAGAGAGAGAGAGAAAGAAAGAGAGAGTTAGGTTCAGATGAGAACACTAGATAAAGTGATAATGTGAGAACGCTACTTTTGTATTATTATTCTACTATGAATTTAATGTGTAGTATAATAGTAATTAAAATAAGAATATTATCATATAAATATTCATATATATTTTTTATGTTATTATTCTACTATAAAATTCATATATGTGTAGTACTTTAATAAATTTTAATGTGAATTTTAATTTTTGGTTGTTCATATATTCATAGAGGAATAATGCCAAAAAGTTGTATATATAAAATTCATAGTAGAATAATAATATAAAAATAGTGTTATCATGTTCTCACTTTATTTTTTGTACTCATCTGAACCATCATGCGTGTGTGTATGTGTGTGTGTGTATATATATATATATATATATATATATATATATATATATATATATATCTTATAAAGCTAGCATTTTTCCTTGAACCTCATGCATTTGAAACTCCCAAGACTATTCAACTTACACAAATTAATTATGATTAATTGAAATATTATGCTTTGTAACTCTTAAAACTCTTCAAATCATGCTATTTAATTGATGAGTTAAATGAAATATTTAGCCTATATAAGAAATTTGTAGATTACATATTGCATGTATGTCAACACAAAATGATATATTATATTTATAGGGTTTGAAGAGTTATATGAGTGGTTCCATGGATGTAAGAAAGCAATTGAAACTTTTGTAAGTATAAATTCATGTAAACTCAAATTGGGTGCATGTAAAGTTTTAGATATTAACAAAGGTTCAAATTTAGGTATGTTTGTAAATGTATACTTGAGATCATTTTTTAAGTTTATGTGTTATGCATCTTTCAATAATCATAGGATGATGATGTGTGATTGATAATTACTTCTCATGAGCTTTTTGTAAATCAACCATCAAGTTATTTATAAGTTAGAGCAATTTACTTTGTTAACATGTATGTATCTTTATGTTGTCTCTCTCTATTTTATGTTAAGAAAATATATTTTATGTACAAGAGAACATTATTCAACATGTATTTTATTCTATGTATATACTATGTTAGTTTCTATCGTTTATTTTGAAAATAACATCGATGAAGTTTTTTTATAATTGATTTTGATGAAAAGAGTTTACAATTATTATTCCAAATTGTTGGTGATAATGACGAATTAGAACAAATGATTTTTAATATGATATGACTTTATTGTTGAAAATCAATAATTATTTATGTTATAAAAATAAATTCTTTATGTTCTACCAAAAGTTATATCGATGTACCAAATTTTAAATATTTTTATAGTAATAAAAGTAAATTATCTTATTATATTTGTCAATTTTCTTTTTTCCTATTCATTTTTTATCGTAAAGGAAAAGTAAAATAAATAAAATATTAATATTTTCATAAGAAAATATAAGTGATCAAAATATACATCAAGTGTAACACTCCTCCTACCCTAACTCACTCTTAACATATTGTTTTTAAGATTAGTCGCAGTACATAACAATTACTAAAGTTTTGAAATTCAAATTACTGTTTTATTTAGACCGTTTGTTCTCTTCTAATATTTCATAACTTTAAGAAAAAAATTAAAAGTACAATAAAAAAGTATGATAGTTTTTTTTAATAAAATAACGAAAATCTTCAAATAAATAGTTTTTAATTAGTAATAAGTAATAATTGTTTAAAATAATGTAAAACTAAAGAATAGACTATATTATAAAAATAAATGATTCTTATAATAATAATAATAATAATAATAATAATAATAATAATAATAATAATAACTAGAAAAGATTCCCCGGCGTTACCGGGGTCGGAGGTATTGCTTTGTAAAGTAAAGTAGCATGTTGAATTGCATTGAGATAATCTAGTAAACGAAGATAAACAATGTCATCTAATTACATAAGTAAAGAAATCTAAATCATTATTTCTTGCAATAAATGAGGAAAATAAAGAAATGGTCTCACAAATTGAACTTTATTGCCATGTATGGTAGCGACCAGAAAACCAATCCGGAAAATATAGACCGTTGTTGTAGCACCTTGTTCCGGGTACGTAAATCTTATTTGAGTATTCTCCTTCTTTTGCCTTGGACTCGGCGAGTCATAGGTCCGACTCGCCGAGTAAGGACGGGACCCGGGACATGTTTAAGTTGGCGAGTCGGCGAGTCCATATTCCGGACTCGGCGAGTCACCGCTGTTGGATGAAACCCTAAGTTTCAGGGGTTTGCACCCTATTTAAACAACATATCCGCCCCAGGCCAGCCCCCATTCACCCCCAGAGCTCCCAACCCTCGTTCTAAGCTTGTTCATTGAGAGTTGAAGCAATTGTTGTGTGTTCTTAAAGGTTTTGAGGCAAAAGGGGAAGTAGATCAAGAGGAAGGGAAGGAATCCAGGCATCCTTGTACTCCTTCAGCAGTTCCTTTGAGGTATAATCCGTTTTCCCCCTGTTTATATGCTTATTACTTCATTTAAGTCATTCTTGAGCCAATCCCCAAGTTTTTATGTTCAAATTATTTCGTAATAAGCTGATTGGCCCTTAGATATAGGCAGATCTGTTGCCTTTATGGACCTTTATTGCATGAAGACCCTAGATCTACACTTTTGGGTACATTTTGAACCCTAAAACCCTTAAGGGTGAATATCTACACGTAAAGTTGGAAACTTTACGTGTGATTCGTGTTCTAGGAGTCCAGATCTATGAATGGCATGGACTGGAATCGAGCAAATCTGTGTATTTAGTGGGTGCATGGCAACGACTCGGCGAGTCGTTCATGTGACTCGGCGAGTCTGCTCGCGAGTCTCCGAGTTTGTCCCCTTTTCGTAGTGTCGCGTGTGCAGTGAGTCACAGGGTGTGACTTAGTGAGTTGGAAGCTGAACTCATCTATGGAGGAACTCGGCGAGTCGATGCCCTGACTCAGCGAGTTCAAGACAATATCCTTAGATCAAGAACAGACTCGGCGAGTTGTTCATACAACTCAGCGAGTCTTAGCATAAGTGTTCATCGGATGAAGATGAACTCGACGAGTTGTTCATACAACTCGGCTAGTAGGGTTAAGGATTTGAGTATCAATTTAGAAGGAGAACTCGTCGATTCGTCGCCTAACTCGACGAGTAGAAACGGGATTCAGGGCAAACGTTTAGGTAGGGACTCGGCGAGTTGGAAAGCCAACTCGGCGAGTCGGGTCAACTGAAAGTTGACTCTGACTTTGACTTAGGACATGATCAGGGGTAAAATGGTCATTTTACCCAAAGGACAGTTAGCAGTGTTTGATTGAGTATGTTGTGGGAATTGCAGCCGGAGGATTTCTGGAGCAGCAGCAGTAGACAGTTAGTTCCCGATTAGATCAGCAGCTACTTCGAGGTGATTTACCTTCCAGTAGCGGTGGGTCTACGGCCACAATGTCGGCCCACCAATAGGAGTTGTATGTAGATAATTGTCTCTATGATATTCATCTAGGGATTACTACTACCTGTGTTGTGTTTATGTGCTAGTATGATACGATGCTATGTGCTAGTGACAGTAGGGGGAGATAGTCCCCGAGATATTCGGTCGGTAGGACCGAAGGGGAGGCCAGCACCCAGATATGCTAGGCAGTATCCGGTCGGTAGGACCGAAGGGGAGGCCAGCACCCAGATATGCTAGGCAGTATCCGGTCGGTAGGACCGAAGGGGAGGCCAGCACCCAGATATGCTAGGCAATGTCCACTCGAGAGGGCCGAAGGGGTAGGTCGGGCACCCAGATATGCCCGACAATATGTGTATGTTATGTGATTATATGGTATGTGGTACAGTGGGGGAACTCACTAAGATTTGTGCTTACAGTTTACAATTTTGGTTTCAGGTACCTCTTCATTAAAGGGGAAAGAGCCGGCGCGGTAGCGGCACATCATACACAAACACTGGGTTCCGCACTTACGAGATTTTCTGGGATTTATACTCTGATATTTTGATGGTTTGTATGATATGACTTTTAGACATGGTCTACGTTGTGTTATTGTTTGATCAAACAATGTTTTTAACTGTTGATGTTTTCTAAAGTAATGTTTTTAAAACGAAATTTTTGACGTGAAAATTGGGTCGTTAAAAGTTGGTATCAGAGCCCTGGTTTGAGGGATTCGGACTCACCTTCGGGGGGTGTCTGAACTCAAATCGAGGGATTAAAAGATTTCTAAAAGAAAATGTTTTCTAAGGATCTAAGGGTGATGCCCCAAAGTACCCATACAAGTTTATGTTATGTTTATCAGCTTTTGTAGAACAGCATGCTAGAATAGGACTAAGGATCTAAGGGTGATGCCTTATGTGCCTGCTTTATGTGTTCCAGCTTTATGAGAATTGCATGCTAGTATCGAGTAGATAGCAGTAGGGTAGCCTGTTAGGGTTGTGCCCGATAGTATGAGTTAGCACTATGTGCTAGTTCAGTTTCCCTCTATGAGAGCGGAATTGCTTGAGATTGTTTCCCTTTTCTGAATGTTGCTTGCTTCGTGCTATGCGGGACACCGAATAATGGGAATTAGCCATTAGGCGAATACGTCACGTCACATGTGATCAGAGTTGAATGATCTTAGAGTATCGGATTTGATCCTACTGCACAACTCTTGTTTGAGTCCAACCGTTGTAGGGACGAGTCGGGTACTCGAAGGATGATCTGAGTCTCGTCGTGTGTGATGGTATTCGGGTGATGGCTAATTGGCATTACAAGGAGGTCTGCAGCAGCTGAGGACTGGATCGAGTAGAGTCGAAGATTTCCTAGGGCGAGCCTGGGATGAGTATAGTAGTGATCAGCAATAGTGAAAGGGATCTGGTGAAGTCGAGGCAGTCCTTGAAGAAGGTACGGATAGATGTGGAAGGTAGTATGGGCCCGTACTACTGAAAGCAGAGGATCCGTACCCGAACCAAGGAAGGCCAAGACAAGACTAGGGAACTTGTAAGTAGTGGTGAACCCTCAGGAAGTATCAGTATCTCTAATGATTGTTGTGATGTATTGCAAAATGGTGGTACTTCGATAGAGGCCGGTAGATGGCGGTTCAGGAGAGGGGTCAGGTTCGGGATCAGGTTCCGAGCCGGTAGATGAGGGATTACGCGAGTTCATCGCGTCAGAGATCACCAGAGGCATCCTTGAGTCGACCCCCATCCTCTTTGGGTCGATCAAGGAAGGGATCATGGAGTTGATGGAGGATCACCTTCGGGCATTCAGGAGTGATTTGGCATCTAGCCAGTCGGGATCTCGTACACTGTCCTTCAAGGACTTCAGGGGCAGTGGTGCACCGGATTTCCATGGGGTGAAAGACCCCATTGCTGCCAGGCGATGGATTGCAGACATCGAGTCTGCACAGTTGACTAGCTTCTGCCCTGAGGGGTCGAAGGTGAGGTATGCAGCAGGGTGTTTACGGGACCGAGCCCGGGATTGGTGGGAGTCAGTGGGTGACTCGTTGGGAGCCTCAGCTATCGAGGCTATGACCTGGTCGGACTTTGTGACCAAGTTCAGGGCAGAGTTTGCACCGGTTGTCGAGCTTCAGCAGCTGGACAGGGAGTTTCTAGACATGAGACAGACGACGGAGACTATGGCGGAGATCACCGCCAAGTTCCGGGAGAGGGCTTTGTTGGTGCCCCAGTATGCTGGTGACGAGGATATGAGGAGGACTCGTTATCACGATATGCTACGAGCGGACATCCGGGAGCATGTTAGCTTTTCGGCTTGCCCTACCTTGGACTATATGATTGCCAGGGCGAGGGAGAGGGAGATAGATTTGGAGCACATCCGGAAACGGAAATTAGAGGAGGGACAGGCAGGAGGGGCTTCGGGGAAGAAGCCCAAGGGATCAGATGCGGGGCCGAAAGGCCAACAGGGACGGGGACGCTGCAGGAAATGCGGCAAGGCGCACGAGGGAGCGTGCCGGTTGGGATCATCAGGCTGCTACAAGTGCGGCAAGTTCAGGCACTTTAGCAGGGATTGCACTGCTCCGGCAGTAGTTATTTAGACATCGGAGTTGCTGTGTTTCCACTGCAACCAGAGGGGCCACAAGAAGGCCAATTGCCCCCAGTTGACAGTTTCAACGCCGGTGAAGGCGCCAGCTCCAGCGACCCTGCGGATCACGGATGGCCGGCAGGGCAAGGCAGAGGCTCCGGTGGTGAGGAGCCGAGCATTCCAGTTGACTACCGAGGAGGCACGCGCCGCACCCGATGTGGTGACGGGTATGATTCTTTCCCTCTATCTTATTTTTATGATGTTATGATATTGATATGTGCTCCATATGTATATGTATACATTAGGATCGTTCCATGTGAACGGCATCCCAGTTCAGGTATTGTTCGACTCGGGTGCATCCCGATCATTTGTTTCTCTTGCGTTTAGCAAGAAGTTTCATGAGACTTTGGGCGATTTAGATTGCCCTTTAGAGGTAGAGATTGCTGATGATCGATCGATGCGAGCATCGATGGTGTTTCGAGATTGCGTTCTGTGTTTGTTTGAGGAGCGTTACTTGGTAGACTTGGTTCCCATTCCGTTGCGCGGGAACAAGGTGATTATTGGCATGGATTGGTTGAGCCCTAATGGGGCGGTGATAGATTGCGCGCAACAGCTAGTGCGGGTCAGGACCCCAAGCGGGGGAGAGTTAGTGATTCATGGCGAGAGGTCGCAGTGTGGACCCACTGTATGTTCAGTAGCGAGGGCTAGGTGCTATCTTCAGCAGGGATGCGCAGGATATGTCGTGTATGTGATGGATACCCAGGAGGCGGGTAAGGCGACAGTGAGCGAGGTTCCGGTGGTTCGAGATTTTGTAGATGTTTTCCCGGAGGAGCTACCTGGGATACCTCCGGAGCGACAGGTGGAGTTCAGGATTGACCTTGTTCCTAGTGCAGCTCTGATAGCCAAAGCACCGTATCGGTTGGCTCCTCCCGAGATGCAGGAGTTGTCTACGCAGCTGCAGGAGCTGCTAGACAAGGGATTTATTCGTCCGAGTAGTTCGCCTTGGGGAGCCCTGATCCTATTTGTGAAAAAGAAGGATGGGTCGCATCAGATGTGTATAGATTACCGAGAGCTGAACAAGGTAACGGTGAAGAACCGGTACCCACTCCCGAGGATTGATGACCTCTTTGACCAGCTTCAGGGAGCATCTTGGTTCTCCAAGATTGACTTGCGTTCGGGTTATCATCAGATGAGGGTCAGGGAGGAGGATACGCAGAAGACCGTGTTTCGGACGTGCTATGGCCACTATGAGTTTGTGGTGATGCCGTTTGGGCTCACCAATGCTCCTGCCGCATTCATGGACCTCATGAACCGCGTGTGCAGACTGATGTTGGATCGGTCTGTGATAGTCTTTATCGATGACATCTTGGTTTATTCCAAGACTCAGGAGGAGCATGAGGAACATCTGAGGGAGGTGTTGGAGACCCTGGGGAGGGAGAGCTTGTATGCCAAGTTCTCAAAGTGTGAGTTCTGGTTGCGCGAGGTGCAATTTCTTGGACACCTCGTCAACCAGAACGGGATTCTGGTCGATCCGGCCAAGGTCGAGGTCGTGATGAGATGGGAGGTTCCGATGTCTCCATCTGAGATTCGGAGTTTCCTGGGATTAGCGGGCTACTATCGGAGATTTATTCAGGATTTCTCCAAGATAGCCGTACCCCTGACGCGGCTGACGAAGAAAGTCGTGGTCTTCCGATGGGGACCAGAGCAGCAGGCTGCATTTGAGACGCTGAGACAGAGATTGTGCGAGGCGCCGATCTTAGCCCTGCCAGAGGATTTTGTGGTTTATTGTGATGCGTCCATTTCAGGGTTGGGCGCGGTATTGATGCAGAGGGGGCATGTCATTACCTACGCCTCGAGGCAGCTCAAGCCTCACGAGGCGAACTACCCGACGCATGATTTGGAGTTGGGGGCGGTGGTTTTTGCCCTCAAGATTTGGCGACATTACCTCTACGGGGTTCGATGTACTATTTACACGGACCACAAGAGTTTGAGGTACCTCATGGATCAGCCGAATCTGAACATGAGGCAGCGTCGGTGGTTGGACGTGGTGAAGGATTATGATTGCGAGATCCTCTACCACCCGGGGAAGGCCAACGTGGTGGCCGATGCGCTTAGCCGCCAGACGGCACCGATCAGGGACGTTTGCATGAGGATGACTGTGGTGACTCCCCTATTGGAGCAAATCCGGGAGGCTCAACAGGAGGCTATCAAGGAGGAACATCGGAAGAGCGAGCGTGTGGTGGGTCAGGTTTCCTCCTTTGATTATGATAGCCGAGGACTATTGACATTACACCGTAGGGTGTGGGTGCCGTATCACGGAGGCGTGCGCCAGATTTTGATGGAGGAGGCGCACAAGTCCCGATTCTCTATTCATCCCGGGGCGACGAAGATGTATAGGGATCTTCGTCTAGATTATTGGTGGCCCTGCATGAAGCGGGATGTGGCATGGTACGTTGAGCGGTGTTTGACCTGCAGGAAGGTCAAGGCCGAACATTAGAGACCACATGGCAAGATGCAGCTGTTGGATATTCCATTGTGGAAATGGGAAGATATCACGATGGATTTTATCACGAAGCTTCCCAGGACCGCGCGTGGAGTGGATTCGATTTGGTTCATCGTGGATAGATTGACCAAGAGTGCTCATTTTATTCCGATTCAGGAGAGCATACCGGCCGAGAAATTGGCCGACATCTATATCAGGGAGATCGTGGCACGGCACGGGGTGCCGGTATCGGTGATATCGGACAGGGATGTGCGTTTTACTTCCAGATTTTGAAAGAGATTTCATGACGAGTTGGGCACTCGTTTTCATTTTAGCACTGCTTTTCACCCGCAAACGGATGGTCAGAGCGAGCGGATCATCCAGACTCTGGAGGATATGCTGCGGGCGTGCGTGCTAGACTTCGGTGGTAGCTGGGATACCTATCTTCCCCTGGCCGAGTTCTCATACAACAACAGCTACCATGCGAGTATTGATCGTCACCCATTTGAGATGTTGTACGGACGAAGGTGCAGGACCCCGATATGCAGGGGTGAAGTTGGCCAGAGAGTCATGGGGAGCACCGAAGTGGTGCTCAAGACGACCGAGAGGATCCAGCAGGTCCGGAGCAGGCTTCAGATTGCTCAGAGTCGGCAGAATAGTTACGCCGACAAGCGTCAATCCGACTTGGAGTTCCAAGTCGGGGATATGGTTCTCCTGAAGGTGTCGCCTTGGAAAGGCGTCATTCGATTCAGGAAGTGGGGCAAGTTGGGCCCGAGATTCATCGGACCGTTCAGGGTTGTAGCCCGGGTAGGCAAGGTGGCATATAGGCTGGATCTACCAGACAAGCTCAGCCAGATCCACAACACTTTCCATGTTTCTCAGCTGCGGAAGTGCCTAGTGGACGATTCAGCGGTAGTGTCGTTAGAGGATATTCAGGTTGATGACAGCCTGAATTACATTGAGCGCCCAGTCGCAATCCTCGACAAGAAGTCGAAGGATTTGCGGAACAAGAAAGTGGAGCTAGTGAAGGTGCAATGGCAGCACCGCAAGGGTTCAGAATGGACTTGGGAGCCGGTGGATGAGATGATGGAGCATTACCCCGAGCTGTTTCAGGATCGAGCAGCAGACTTCGAGGACGAAGTCTAAAATAAGTAGGGGAGATTTGTAGCACCTGGTTCCGGGTACGTAAATCTTATTTGAGTATTCTCCTTCTTTTGCCTTGGACTCGGCGAGTCATAGGTCCGACTCGCCAAGTAAGGACGGGACCCGGGACATGTTTAAGTTGGTGAGTCGGCGAGTCCATATTCTGGACTCGGCGAGTCACCGCTGTTGGATGAAACCCTAAGTTTCAGGGGTTTATACCCTATTTAAACAACATATCCGCCCCAGGCCAGCCCCCATTCACCCCCAGAGCTCCCAACCCTCGTTCTAAGCTTGTTCATTGAGAGTTGAAGCAATTGTTGTGTGTTCTTGAAGGTTTTGAGGCAAAAGGGGAAGTAGATCAAAAGGAAGGGAAGGAATCCAGGCATCCTTGTACTCCTTCAGCAGTTCCTTTGAGGTATAATCCGTTTTCCCCCTGTTTCTATGCTTATTACGTCATTTAAGTCATTCTTGAGCCAATCCCCAAGTTTTTATGTGCAAATTATTTCGTAATAAGCTGATTGGCCCTTAGATCTAGGCATGGTTGAGCTCCAGGAGCTCAGATCTGTTGCCTTTATGGACCCTTATTGCATGAAGACCCTAGATCTACCCTTTTGGGTACATTTTGAACCCTAAAACCCTTAAGGGTGAATATCTACACGTAAAGTTGGAAACTTTACGTGTGATTCGTGTTCTAGGAGTCCAGATTTATGAATGGCATGGACTGGAATCGAGCAAATCTGTGTATTTAGTGGGTGCATGGCAACGACTCGGCGAGTCGTTCATGTGACTCGGCGAGTCTGCTCGCGAGTCTCCGAGTTTGTCCCCTTTTCGTAGTGTCGAGTGTGCAGTGAGTCACGGGGTGTGACTCAGTGAGTTGGAAGCTGGACTCATCTATGGAGGAACTCGGCGAGTCGATGCCCTGACTCGGCGAGTTCAAGACAATCTCCTTAGATCAAGAACAGACTCGACGAGTTGTTCATACAACTCGGCGAGTCTTAGCATAAGTGTTCATCGGATGAAGATGAACTCGACGAGTTGTTCATACAACTCGGCGAGTAGGGTGAAGGACTTGAGTATCAGTTTAGAAGGAGAACTCGTTGAGTCGTCGCCTAACTCGACGAGTAGAAACGGGATTCAGGGCAAACGTTTGGGTAGGGACTCGGCGAGTTGGAAAGCCAACTCGGCGAGTCGGGTCAACTGAAAGTTGACTCTGACTTTGACTTAGGACATGATCAGGGGTAAAATGGTCATTTTACCCAAAGGACAGTTAGCAGTGTTTGATTGAGTATGTTGTGGGAATTGCAGCCGGAGGATTTCCGGAGCAGCAGCAGCAGTAGACAGTTAGTTCCTGATCAGATCAGCAGCTACTTCGAGGTGAGTTACCTTCCAGTAGCGGTGGGTCTACGGCCACAATGCAGGCCCACCAATAGGAGTTGTATGTAGATGATTGTCTCTGTGATATTCATCTAGGGATTACTACTACCTGTGTTGTGTTTATGTGCTAGTATGATACGATGCTATGTGCTAGTGACAGTAGGGGGGAGATAGTCCCCGAGATATCCGGTCGGTAGGACCGAAGGGGAGGCCAGCACCCAGATATGCTAGGCAGTATCCGTTCGGTAGGACCAAAGGGGAGGCTAGCACCCAGATATCCTAGGCAGTATCTGGTCGGTAGGACCGAAGGGGAGGCCAGCACCCAGATATGCTAGGTTCCGGTCGAGAGGGCCGAAGGGGTAGGTCGGGCACCCAGATATGCCCGACAATATGTGTATGTTATGTGATTATATGGTATGTGGTACTGTAAGGGAACTCACTAAGCTTTGTGCTTACAGTTTACAGTTTTGGTTTCAGGTACCTCTTCGTCAAAGGGGAAAGAATCGGCGCGGTAGCGACACATCATACACACACACTGGGTTCCGCACTTACGAGATTTTCTGGGATTTATACTCTGATATTTTGATGGTTTGTATGATTTGACTTTTAGACATGGTCTACGTTGTGTTATGGTTTGATTAAACAATGTTTTTAACTGTTGATGTTTTCTAAAGTAATGTTTTTAAAACGAAATTTTTGGACGTGAAAATTTGGTCGTTACAGTTGTTTTTTGTCCGTTAATGTGAGGGTAATTTGGTCTTTTAAGGTAGTAGGGACTGAATTTGTGACGACGGTTAAACCATATGGACCATTTATGTAATTTTGGCGGTGGTGGCGGTGGTGGTGGTGGTGATGATGGCAGCTGGTAGGTGGCTTTATGGTATTGAGTGGGTATTTTCTAATAAATAAAATATTAATTTAAACCAAAAAGAGAAATATAAATTAATAAAAAAATTGGATTAGGAGTAAAAGAGTGATTCCAGTTTCCATCGTTGTCGTCAATGTGTTAAATCTGGTAAACCACAGGGACCAATCGTGTAATTTTGTCTAATAATAATAATAATAATAATAATAATAATAATAATAATAATAATAATAATAATGAGGGACCATTTCTGCCAAAAGACTAAATACTAATAATATATAATAAAAGGCTAGGGTTATGAAAAATTCAAACGAAAGTGAAAGGGTTGTTTGTGAACTAAAGCATAAAGGTGAAGGATCAAGTAGTTTTTTAAAACCAACATAAGTTGGAGGACCAAAAGTGACAAAAAAATTGACAAAAAAAAAGGAGCAAACATACATAACCTTAGGGACCAATCTTGCCAAAAAAAAAAATTAAAAAGTTTACTATTCCTAACTTTCATATATTTAATATATAATAATAATAATAATAATAATAATAATAATAATAATAATAATAATAATAATAATATAGAAAATAAAAAATATTCAAATAAATTATTTATAAATTAGTTAAAAATAAATATAGTTTAAAATAATTTTAAATCAAAAACATAATTCAATTTGATTGAAACACACTTTTATGTATCTTTCTTATCGTATACCTAAATTATTATAATATTAGGTAAAACTTAGTATAAAATTTATTATTTCAATGATAAATATTTATAATATTATTTTTATAACATATAATTGTAAATATTTATATTAAATTGTAGGGCAGAAATCAAGAGTTTAAAATTCTCACTACAATAAATTTTATACTAAGTTGTACGTAATATTATAATAATTTAAGTATACGATAAGAAAGATATATAAAATTGTGTTTGAGTCAAATTGAATTATGTTTTTTATTTAAAATTATTCTAAACTATACTCATTTTTAACTTATTTATAAATAATTTATTTGAATATTTTTTATTTCCTATATTATTATTATTATTATTATTATTATTATTATTATTATTATTATTATTCAAATAACAATAATTTATTTTTATAATATAATCTATTCTTTAGTTTTACGTTATTTTAAACAATTATTACTTTTTACTAATTAAAAACTACTTATTTGAAAATTTTCGTTATTTTATTAAAAAAATTATCATACTTTTTTATTATACTTTCATTTTTTTTCCTTAAAATTATGAAATTTTAAAAGAGATTTATTTAAATGTAATTATGATTTCAAATTTAATGTAATTTTCCTTTATATTTTCCACTACATCTAAAAGTTTTTTAAACTTTTGGTTATTAATATGCAATGTTTTTTTATTTTCCACTTATTTATTATACAAATTATAACTATCTTTGTAGTATATAAGTAAGTTCTGATTAAAAAATCATTTGTTTGAAAAGATTTGTAATTCAGAATGAAAGAATGGAAAAAAAAAATAAGTTTTATCGTATCAATGGTTATTTCAACACAAATTTTTTATAACAATGTTTCTATATATCAAATGTATGTTGATTTCTAAATTTTTGTTTTGAATGATTTATAAGTGTTTGATAAGTTTTATTTGATGTATATGTTATAATATTATAGTGTTTTTATTTTATTAAAAACTATAGTGTTTTTTATACTATTTGTTACTTGTTATATATGCACACCGACATACGTTTTATATATAATTTCTATAACTTAAAGCGTTCTATAAAATCATCAAAAGTTGTAATATTTATTTTTTCATACGAATATGTTTTTTTATACATAGGATTCAATATATGTTTGATATATAATTTCCACAACATAGAACGGTCTATAAAATCATGAATTAATAGGGAAAATAACTAATGATATAAATTTATTAAAATTAATAAAACTAATATGTTAACTATAGAGTTTGTTTTGATATTGAAATTGGTTTTACATGTATTAATATTAAATCGGAATTTGTTAAATGTAATAATTTTAATTGAATAATTATATGCACGCGCAAGGTGTGGGGATTCGACTAGTGTATATATATATACACACACACACACACACACATACCAGATAAAAGCAATGTTATCGATATAGATAAAATCTACTTCTAGTTTTTATATTTTAAATTTCTATAATACATGAAGCAAACGTAATTGAAGATGTTGTTCTTCTTCATGTTATTAGTTTCCATACAAGTATACCAAAGTTGAAATTATACAAAAATAGGGGTGTCAAATCTGCAATTGTGTCATGTTTTTCTCTGACAGTCTGACACGACACGACACAACACAACAGTGTTTTATTTAATATGACACGATGATGTGTTTATTTTCAAACAAGAAAACGAGTCGATTAAAATACAAAAACACGACACCTCACAAAAAACAAAAAATAAAATAATTATTAATTTATTTAATTCATACTTAATCACATATAACACGACACACAAGAAAAATATATGCTAAATCATGTCTATTTCGTATCGAATTTTAAACACGAACTCGAATCTCAATTACGTCCTAATTTCTTTTTTTCCTACAAGTGTTCAACCATAATGCAGTCGTCTACTCCACCATTTACGTCGTCGCTAGCAACTTCGTCGCCTCTACCAGCACGACCAACGACCCCGACCTCCGGTTGCAGGTATGATTTTTTTTATTAGTAATACATTGATTTGTTCTTTTTTTTTTGTGCCCGAGAACTCGATTATCAGTTTATCCAATTTTGGTTTATTCAACCCACAGAGTTAACAGGCCATTAGATATTGGTCCCCAATTTGATTTTGTTTTGTTTCATTGATCAGTTCAATCATTTTCTGCCACAATTTTTGGCTTCATTTTGACCGAAAATACTTGAAAAGACTTCCCTTCTAATCTTAACATTTATCAATCTTTTAAGGGTATGTATGTATTTTGTTGATAAAAGATTGATCGAAGTTTTGAACCATATTATGTTCACAAGTGACTTTCATGGAGGAAACCACATGTTACATCATTTTCTGGATAACATCGAGCAAACTCTTAGGTGGTGTTTTTTTTTTTCTTAAAAAACCACTTCTGACCACTTATTGTTGCGTCGCACAGCACACACATCATTTGGCCATTCGTAGTTGTTTGTTTTTCAGAAGACTTCTGACTTGAAAACTGTTGCGCATGTCCTGCGTCGCGCAACACTTGACCATCTGCTTCAAACATCTTCACACCTTACTTTAACTTATTGCAGCAGTCTGCATAGGTTAAAATACAAACAAACTTTTTATTACATGCTACAGCCGTTTGGTCCCCCTCTTCTGCTACAGAGAGTTGCAGAGGTGGTACGCAGACTTCAAACATTTTCTTTTCAAAAAAACAAACGGCAAATTACCATCGTGGAAACCACCCTTGTCGGTTCATCTCTTCTTGCTTGAACCTTGAGCGCTGTCACATTTTCATGAGCCACATCTTCAATGGCGTTTCATGAACTTATATATAAGACAAAAAAAAAACATTTAAATCATGAATTTTACAATGGTTTTTGTTGATAGGAATATATACATTAAAGTCCTAATATTTTCAACGTTTTGACAAAAAAAATCATAAAGTTTATTTTTTTGACAGTAAAGTCCTAACTACCGTCAGTTTTTGACATGCTTACCATTTGTTGTCGGTTAGCCGGTAATTATGACTTTATTGTCAAAAAAATAAAGTTTACGATTTTTTTTTAAATCGTGAATTAAGACTTTGCTCTATTAAAAGAAAAAAAAAATTAGTATTTTCTAATCAAATCAATGAAAAAAAATATTTGGACTTTAGTATATATCCTTTTTTTGTTGGAAATTTAATGATATGATAGTATTTAAATATAAAAGTTCAACTAGATCTTATTAAAATCCTTAAAGTTTGTTTTTTATTAAATAGTTTTCTTTTTTAATCTTAATAAACCAACGTTGAAAAAAAAAGTCAAGAAAGAAATAAATAAAGAACCAAGTTTCTTTTGATTTTTTACAATTGTAAAAACAAGAACTAAAACCATTGGTTACGTCTCTCACATCATCCAGTGTCTCACGTCATCCAAAATGGGTTACAATTTGACATCATGAGTGCATACAATGAAGACACCCTTTTGGATTAGAATAGGTGTCCATTATGTGCAAATTCAATATATCGCATACTTGCATCTGCGTTTTTCCAAAACAACCACCATATCATCCTTAGATTCAGACTCATCTCAGTGTCCTCTTTGGTTTGACAGAAAAATAGCTCCAATGGAAAAGAAAGAGGAGAAAGAACACAAAAGAAAGAAATGTAGCCAGGGAGAGTCTAGTGGTCTTTTTTGTGTTTATCTTTCAAATTTAAAAATTTAAAATCTATAATATTTTGTTAAATAATTTTAAAACTACCATCGTAAATATTTTCTACCACTACTATCCTTTAGCTATAAACTCTAATTATTTTCAAATAATTTATTTTCTTTCAGATTTTATTCTAAACCCACCCCGATATTTTAATACATAATTCTTTTTGATTCTCCTTCTATTTTTATTTTTTTCTAATTATATATCGTTGATTGTGGCTCCCTTCTCATATATCAACATCTAGATCGGTTAAAGGTGTCAAAGCGATTACATTCTCACGTGAATCACGTGAATAGTATGGTTTTAATCGAATTTTCTTCTCCCTTGGGTCTACTCTCATGGCTCTCTATCTCACCATGTGGTTCGGTCTCCTGCCCCTTTCAACGTGAGTTCATATTTACATAAAAAGGATTTAAAATATTTTCGGATTTCTCCTAGGATGTCGCTTTCTGTTTAACTATTTATGTATTTAGTTCTATTTTTATATGTGTATGCCATTTTATTGTAGTTTCGTTGTAGGGTTACGATTTTTAATTCAACCTTCTATGACCCTATCGCATGTTACAGCTAAGTGCTAACCTGTTTGGATGTTGACTCGAATGCATGGTTATGTTTTTAGTTTATCTGAATACAAATATGGATGAAAAAACAGTTGTTTATTGAATGTTTTTTTTTTCTAAAATGCATACAATATGATTGATGAAATGTTTTCAAACAATTTTTTTTCCAAATACATACTTCAATATCAATAGTGCTAATCAAGCCAAATATGTTTCTTTCAACAAATTTATAAAATATCTCTAAATTGAACTCGACCTCTAAGATTTTAGTTTATTTTAACAAATACACCCCATGGGTAACGGGTTACATGCCCAACGTCCACTGCGACTCCCCGAAATTACGAGGTTTGAGGGAGAGGGCTCGTCTTTAACGTTGATACTAAAGAGCCATTTTTGGAACTGCATCGCACGCCTTTCTTCGGACCAAAATTTTGATTGAAACCCGATAGGTTTGAACTAGAGATCGAGAGATCAAATACATCCTATTGATATTAGCTAATATATTTGTTATCATGGTTGCATGAAGGAGTCTAAATTTTGGTATATCGCATTGTTATCAGCTTAGTGAATCTGATTCTTGATTCTAAGATTTTATCCTTCAATTTTTGGACCATTTAGTTAAATTGATGATTTTTTTTTTTTTTTTTTTTTTTTTTTTTTTTTTTTTTTTGCATTGATTAATTTCTAGAAGTGTTCTATTGTGGAAAATTCATTTTTATTAAAATAAATCTTTTATGCCAACTTTTGTTAACTAGATTCCCTTATAAGATTGATTTGTTATTAACATTTAAACATTAATAGTCATTGAAAATCATGTGGTGGCAAAACTTTTTGTATGCCTATGCTAGTATCAAAATATAAATACATGCTAAAAGTGGGCACTGTGTCGATAAATTAATGTAAATACTCAATTGTAACATATTTATGTTGGAAAACATTTGGTAAATACCTAATTTTGGTTAACAATTTAATGTAAATAATCAATCGGGAAACATTTGGTATGTAATGTTGTATATATCATAACAGATAGACAATCAATTAAATCTACAAATAATATTGAGAATAATATGTTGATTAGTTGCGAATAATATATCCATATATTATTATTGTAGCTACCAAGTTTCGTACACAAATCATATCGATCTTTGGCGATCAAATCTAATTATAAGAAATGTAGACTCAAGACAACCCTGTTATTAGTTGAAATTATAAGACAGAACATTAAAGTAAAACTGTAAAACCAACCTCGTACTTGTCGATGTCAACTCGTGTAAGACTGCACAAAGAAGCTCATATCCTTAAAGTTTGTATGTCGCTCTAAGGTTGTACACTTCAACGTACAACCTAGGATTTGATGTGGAATATCATTCGTTCCAACATATATGGAAGAAAAGATAAACGCAAAACGATTAGTCGGAAATAAAAGAAACTGTGATTTTGCACTTCCAAAAATCGTAGAGAGAGAGAGAGAGAGAGAGAGAAAGAGAGAGAGAGAGAGAGAGAGAGAGAGAGAGAGGAGATCTCGATTGAGGTTGAGTGTGGAATCCATGGTAGATGATCTGAATACTTTTTTACAAATATGGATGTAAAAGAACAAATGTTTATTGAACTTCTTTTCAACATACATATAAGGTGTTTGATGAAATGTTTTAATCTATTTTTTTTTCCAAATATATACATCGATAGTTAATACCACTAATCATGCCAAATATGTTTTCTTCAACCGATTTATAAAATTTCTCTAGATTCAACTCTAGACATGCACTAATTAAAAATAATCAACTACTTCTAAGGTTTTAGTTTATGTTAACAAATATACCCTATTGATAAAGGGTTGCCCACCACCCACCGTGACTTCCAAGAGATTGTGAGGTTTAAAGGAGGCTCATCTTTGACGATGATACTCAGCAGCCCCATTCAGAACTGCATCATACACCTTATTCCTAGCCAACCATTAATTGAAACCCATAGGTTTGAACTTGATATAGAGAGGTTAAATACCCTTATTGACATTAGCTAATATATTTGTTATCATGGCTGTGTGAAGATGTCTAAATTTTGGTATATCACATTGCTATGAGCTTAGTGAATTTGATTCTAGATTCTAAGTTTTTATCCTTCAAATTTTGGATCATTTAGTTGAATTTATGATTTTTTTTTTCGCATTGATTAATTTCTAGATGTGTTCTATTGAGGAAAATTCACTTTTTCAAAATAAATGTTTTATGCAAAATTTTATTAACTAGCTTTTGTAGGATTGATTGGTTATAAACGTTTAAACATTAATAGCCATTGAAAATCATGTGGTGGCAAAAAAATTCTTATGCCTATGCAAATATCAAAATCTAAATTTATGCTAGTGGGCACTTGTGTCAAGAAATTAATACAAATACTCATTTGTAACATATTTATGTCGGAAAATATTTGGTATATGCCCAATTTTTGTCAATAAATTAATGTAACTAATCAATCGGGAAACATTTGGTAAATAAAATTTGTATATATCATAACAAATAGACAAATAATTAAATCTACAAATAATATTAAGAATAATATGTCGATTAGTTGCGAATAATAAATCCATACATTATTATTGTAGTTACCAAGTTTCATCCACAAGCCAGATCAATCTTTCACGATCATTATAAGAAAGGTAGATGGAAATCAGTCACGTTATAGGATGAAGCTAGACAGAACAGTAAAGTAAAACCAACCTCGTAGTTGTTGATGTCGACTTGTGTAAGACTGCACGGAGAAAATCGTATTCTTAAAAGTTTTTATGTGACTCTAAGGTTGTAAGCTTCAAAATAAAACATATGATTTGATGCAGAATATTATATGTTCCAACATCTATGGAAGAAGAGATAAGCACAAAGTGATTACTAGGAAATAAAAGAAAATGTTATTTTGCATTTGAAAAAATCCCAAGGCAGAGAGAGTGATTGAGAAAGAGGGAGAAAGAAGGAGAAGTAGATATCCATTTCGGATGTTGAGAGTAGAATCCTTGGTCATGTTTTTAATTTATCTGAATACTTATTTACAAATACGAATGTAAAGAACACTTGTTTATTATTGAAAGTTTTTTTCAAGATGCATACAAAGTGTTTAATGAAATGTCTTAATGAATTTTTTTTTTTTTTCTAAATATATACTTCAATAGTCAATTCCACTAATCATGCCAAATAGTGTTTTCTTCAACCAATTTACTTCTAGTTTCGACTCTAGATGTGCATTAATTAAGAACAGTCAACTACTTCTAAGGTTTTAGTTTATTTTAAGTTCTTAACAAATATAGCATATTGATAATTGGTTGGCCACCACGCATTGCGACTCCCAAGAGATTTTTCCAGGTTTAGGGGAGAGGCCTCGTCTTTTACGATAACACTAAACAACCCCTTTTCGGAACTGCATCACACACCTTTCTCCCGACCAAACGTTGATGCAAACCCCAAAGGTTTGAACTTGAAATCGGGAGGTCAAATACACCTTATTGATATTAGCCAATATATTTGTGATCATGGTTGCTTGAAGAAGTCTAAATTTTGATATATCGCATGGTTATGAGTATTAGTGAAACTGATTCTTAATTCTAAGCTTATATCCCTTAATTTTTGGATCATTTAATTAAATTGATGATTTTTTTTATTTTTCCGCATTTATT
Source organism: Lactuca serriola (assembly GCF_051521515.1). Taxonomy (NCBI): domain Eukaryota; kingdom Viridiplantae; phylum Streptophyta; class Magnoliopsida; order Asterales; family Asteraceae; genus Lactuca; species Lactuca serriola. The sequence goes on from NC_136411.1 coordinate 304,056,532, forward strand.
AAGTTGTAGATGTGTTCTATCGAGGAAAAATCACTTTTTTAAAATAAATGTTTTATGCCAACTTTTGTTAACTAACTTCAATGGGATTGATTGGTTATAAATGTCTAAATATTAATGGCCATTTAACATCATATGGTCGGGAGAACTTCTTGTATACCTATGCAAATATCAAAATGTTAACACATGCTAAAAGTGGGCACTTTGTCAATAAATTAATGTAAATAATCATTTGTAACATATTTATGTAAATAATCATTTGTAATCGAATTCCCTACTCCCTTGGCTCTACTCTCAAGGCTCTATATCTCACCATGTTGTTACTTTGTCAATAAATTAATGTAAATAATCATTTGTAACATATTTATGTAAATAATCATTTCTAATGGAATTCGCTACTTCCTTGGCTCTACTCTCAAGGCTCTCTCTTTTTTTTTCTCTTTTTTTTATCGGCAAATTCAAATATATAATCTACCCCTAAATTAACACCTAATTTCACCTATGTCTAAAACGAAACTTGAACCCTCGACGTCAAAGAGGGAGGACATCACCTGATACCGTTAGATTAGAAGTCTTTTGATAGGTTTCCTCTTTCAATGAGAGATTATATTTACGTAACAAATATTTTAAATACCTTCATATTTTTCCTAGGACGTCACTTTAAGTTTAACTATTTATGCTTTTATTTTGTTTTTATATTTTTATGCCATTTATTGTAGTTTTGTTGTAAGATTATGATTTTTAATTTAATCTTCTGTGATTACAAAGATTAAAATGTATATGTGGATCCCAATTATTGTTACTGCTAACCTGTTTGGATGTTTACAGTGGAATTCATGGTTATGTTTTTAGTTGATCTGAATACTTATTTACAAATATGGATGTAAAAAACAGTTTTTTATTCATACAAGGTGTTTGATGAAATGTTTCAAACAATTTCTTTTTCCAAATACATACTTCAATAGTCAATACTCCTAATCATGTCAAATATGTTTTTTTTCCAACCAGTTTATAAAATGTCTCTAGATTCAACTCGAGGCATACAATAATTAAGATCCATCAACTACTTCTAAGGTTTTAGTTTATTTTTAACAAATATACCCTATTGGTAACAGGTTGCCCAACATCCACTGCGACTCCTCGAAATTTAGAGGTTTCGGGGAGAGGGCTTAAATTTAACAATGATACTAAAGAGGCCTTTTCGGAATTGCATCGCACAACTTTCTTTTGTCCAACCTTTGATTGACACCTTAAAGGTTATAACTTGAGATGGGGATGTCAAATATATTCATTAACTTTAGCTTATATATTTGTGAACATTATTGTTTGAATGAGTCTACAAAATATGATTCTCGATTCTAAGTTTTTATCCCTTAATTTTTGGATCATTTATTTAAATTGATGATTTTCTTTTTCACATTGTTTTATTTGTAGATGTGTTCTATTCCCAAAATTTGACTTTTTTAAAAATAAATGTTTTATGCCAACTTTTGTTGGCTAGCTTCCATTGTTGGTTTGATTGCTTATAAACGTTTAAACAATCATTAAAATAATGTGGTGTCATAACTTCTTGTATGACTATGCAAATATCAAAATGTAAATACATGCTAAATTGGGCACTTGTGTCAATAAATTAATGTAAATAATCATTTGTAACATATTTATGTCGGAAAACATTTGGTATATACCCAAGTTGTGTAAATAAATTAATGTAACTAATCATTTTGGAAATATTTGGTGTATAATGTTGTCTATCGAAAATGGCAGACAATCAATTAAACCTATAAATAATATTGAGAATAATATGTATATTAGTTGAGAATAATAAATCCACTTATTTTTATTGCAGGTACCAAGTTTTGTCCACAAACTAGATTGATCCTTCGCGATCAAATCTGATTATAAGAAAGATAGACGGAAGATGGTCCCGGTATCGGATGAAATTAAGAGACATAATAGTTGTAACATCCAGTTATAGGATGTTTCGTATTTTAGGATAGCGGGTTGTAAATTTGATCAAGTAAAGGCATCAGGTTTCAAGGGATAAATTTTGGGCCTTATTAGATGTTGATAGTTGAGTGGTTGAAGAATTTGAAATGTGTATTGGAGCCAAAGGGGAAATGGGAAAAATTGATATTGTAGAATTTTGCATGTATTAATGAATTAAGTTCGGTATGCTTTAAGTTAAAGTCAATTTGATAGATTTCGAGGCTTTTTCATACCTTTGCGTGCATATAAAGATCATTGAAATTGGGTATAGAATGAAGAAGTTATGTTTGTTTAAATCTGGAAAGGAATCTGAGTAATGTTCACCATGGTGTTGTGAGAAGGTCACCACGACGTGGTGAGCTGTGCAACTCAAGCCCATAAATTTAGGGTTTACTATGTAGTTAACGACATTGTTTCGTGTTTTAGGTCATTTTTCGGCCTCCATTTCATCAAGAGTTCCTTGGGAGCAAACCCTAGCCTCTATATTCATAGATTTGAGCTCCTCCTTTCTCCTCTCATCCATTTTGATGCTCTTTTGGTGGCCTTTGGTGCTTTAAAGTGACGGTATCAAGAAAGTTTTATGTTTGAAGCCTTGCAACTGAAGTATTCAACTCTCATACTACCTTTAGACCCTTGTAAGTATTAAAGATTCAATATCTATGGAGTTTCTTCATTAGATCTAAGAGTATTTGGAGTTTTAGTGCTTTATTTGATATTTGGTCCCTTGGATGGTTTGGAAAAATCCATGATCTGTGGGTGGTATTCTATTCCGGATCTGTTGTGTTGGTAGAGTATAGAGTGCATGCAAGAGCTCTCTTTACTCCAACATGAAGACAGTTGGGTTTTAGACCTCTTAAGAAACTAGGGTTTTAGATCTAGTTGATTTTGGATGTTTGAATGGATAACGTTGGAAACTTTATGCATTATCACATCAATTAGATTCAGATCTGAGCTTTAGAGCTCTGACTTAAGGGTTAAAAGCTTGAGGATTAAGTTGTAGTGGACGTTGGCAGTAGTGCAGAGGGTTGCTGGCCACTATGCGGTGGATTGCAAGTCTCGCATCTGTTTTGTCCTTTAGCAACCACGATATAGGCAAGAGGATTGGTCGCGACACCATGGTCAGTGTTGAATTTGACCATTAATCGTTGACTTTTGACCAATTTTACTTTATGTCAAACTATGGGAGAAGGTTCCTAACTGTATGAAAGACTATGGGGGAACTAAAATAATTGTATGAAAGACTATGGGGAGACCATAGTGGGAAAGACTACAGGGGGAATGCAACAACAAAAGTGATTGTAAAACTATGGGCGGTCCATATCATTCACATGGGTTGAAATATACCCCTTGGGTGTGGCCCATTGTTATGTGTTGAATATGGTATTTTGGGGAAATCTCTAAGGTTTGTGCATACACTTTTAAGTTTAAATGCTGCATGTCTTTTTGGTAGTACAGGAAGAGCACGACGTGATTGCACCGCATTTGTTGTTATAATTTTGATATGTCCCACCACCCAGTGAGACTTCCCAACCTTGAAAGGTTTATGGGAGAGGGATCATCTTTGGAGATGATACATCTTTTTAGGACTACATCGCACAAGTTTACACTAGGCAACATTTGATTGAAACCCAAAAGGTATGAACTTAAGATCTGGAGTTCAAATACACCCTATTGATATAAGGTAATATATTTGTGATCATGGATGCGTAAAGGAGTCTAAATTTTGGTGTATCTTAATATAATTAGTTTAGTGAATCTGATTCTTGATTCTAAGATTTTGTCCCTTAATTTGTGAATCATTTAGTTAAATTAATGATATTTTCTTTCCATTGATCAATTTGTAGATGTGTTCTATTGAGGAAAATTCACATTTATTAAAATAAATGTTAAATGCCAACTTTTGTTAACTAGCTTCCATTTTCGAATTGATTAGTTATAAAAATTTAAACATAAATAACCATTGAAAAATGTGTGGTGGTAGAACTTCTTGTATGGCTATGCAAATATCAAAATGTAAATACATGCTAAAATTAGCAACTTGTGTAAATAAATTAATGTAATTTTAAAAATTTTATTTATGCTTATTTAAAAATCAGAGTATCCTTTTTTGAAAAGTAGTATTGTGGAATTTATTCCTAGAAAAACATGATAATAATATTATCAAAGCATTTTCGAAAAATGTATTTTATTTATATTAAAATATTGGGATGTCACCGTCAATACAGAAACATAAGAATAAACAGACCTTACATCCATTTACACTAATAATTTACATCTCCTTTAATCTCTGAGTGTAATGTGTCTTCGTATCGATACTTGTGATACAAATAAACTGAGTGGGTCGGGTTGGGAAACTTGGTGAGTACATAGGCTTTTCAACCCACAATAATATAGTTATTATGTTTAATCATCAAACAATTAACCCAACTTCCCATCCCCATTATCTTCTTTATTCTTAAGGATCTACCCTAAGAATCATTTATTCTTCCTTCATTCATTCCTAAGGATTGTACTAAGTAATAGGCACGAAGTCCATTGCTGTCAGGGTTTATCTAACAGGCACTAAGTTCATAGCTTCTGATGTTATCTAATAAGCACTAAGTCCATAATTGCCAATATCTATCTATAGGGCACTAAATCCATAGCTGCCAATGTTCATTTGTAAGGTGCTAAGCCCATAGATTCCGGGGTTTTTAGAGTACATCTGGGTTTTTAGAGTACATCTTGTGAACACATCGTTCATAACACCTATAGGTTGCGAGCTTGCTAGCGTTCCACCGAACTATCTAGAATAGTCTGTGGTTGTCATCTATACTCCGTTAGATGACTGGATTGTCGTTAAGGTCAAGGCTTCTCATCATCTTCACCTCTTATCATCTATATTATCTTTCATCTCTTATCATTTATCTCATCTTTCATCTACTCATCTTTACCCAACATATTTATAGGTATAGACAGGGGCGGATCCTTTAAGGGGCCAGAGGAGGCCATGGCTCCCCTGGTTTCTACTCTAGTAATACCTATTTATATATTGAATGATTTATAAGTTATTAAAAAACACCATTGAAGAGACTAGATATCAACAAAAAACACAGCAATAGAAAATACAAACAGTATTTATGAGGATACCTAAATTTCCTAATTTGAAAGAAAACAGATCCACCAAAATTTGAACTTTCAAACTTCTAACAATTTAATGACAAAAATAAATTAGAAAAACATATTAAAATGTCTCAAACATAAAAATGAAACCTTTAACCTTTAACAATCATTCATCCTCACCTTTCTTCTTCGATTCACCATAAGCCTTGCTTACTTGTAAGTCCATATCATACTTGTTCTTATCCCTCTTGTTTTGTATCTTCTTCCTTCTTTAGTGTGTTTTACTGTTTCTTTTTTTTGCCTTGATCTTTCATGATATAGACATGGTGTAATAAAAAAAGGTGTAGTAAACTGTGATCTCTTGTGAGTCGTTATTTCCTTTTCTATGAAGGACTTCTATCGCACACAATCACAGGCTACAAGGACAAACTACACTATTAAGCTTAGATACTAGCTTTTGACTTTTTTTCCTAGATGCCTATATTAACAAATAATGTTATATTTGTTATTAAATTGTTTATTCTATTTTGCCTAGACCATCTCTGTGTTCTAAAGAAATGTTTTTTATTCTTTTTAATTTGTGTAATTATACTTGCTTTATTGTTTAGTTGTCAAATGAGGGTTTAAAAAGACAAATAAATTTGTTGCTAAAAACATATTTTGGAATACAAAAACAATAAAAGTTTTTTCAACAAGAAAGCGTTCAAAGCATAAGTTGGATCAAACCTTCTTGCTAATTGTTAGTTAATTTAGAATGCATAAACCTAGTTAAAAATTGTTAGAAAAAACTTATTCATAAACAAAAACTAACAGGTTTTTGATATATATGCATTGGTTATCAACTAATGGATTTTATTTATAATATACTCTGTTTTGAAGTTTTTGATTTCGGCCCCCTAACGTTAGGGCTTGTGTTCCGCCCCTGGGTATAGAATTACATAGACAATTTAAATCAACTAAAACGTATATAAATCGTTCATCCATCATAGATATCAAGAACACAAATAATTGGCACACACATCACATAATTTATATTAAATACATCATATTTATGTGTAAGATGAAAGTACATATGCACTCACTTGTTAAAGTGATGACTCGAAATTCGGGCAGCGTTTCGCTTCCAACAATCGTCTTTTTCTTCGATGAAACCTACTATCACTATTACTAGATTTTAATCTAATATTTGTTGCGACTAATTATTAGTCTAGATTTGTCATTAACTCAAGGTCTATGAGCAATATTGTTTTTCTTATATTATATAAGTGTTAAACAATACATTTCAACTACTATGTACATAACTTACAAACAAACAATTATACACAACAGACAACTGACTAAACTGGTCTACTTTCCTAACAACACTCTTCATCATAACAACATTTTAACATACAATGGAGACATAATGTAGTATATAGCATAGTGTGAAAACTCATCTAAACAGACTTGAAACAACTAACTACGGTTCAGCTAGCTAGTAGGTACACTAAACACGTATTAACCTGATATAACGTTTGTACCTCTCAATTATGGAAAAAAAAATGTCGTAATAAATCATTAATCGATACCCTCATTTGTAATCATTGTGAAATGTGATTACCAATCTTTCAAAATCAACATGTAACATTTATTTGGACATGTATGTACGATTGTAATTAGCTTAGTCATTTAGAATATTGACACAACCTCAAAATCGTACAAATCCTCCTATTTTGATAAGCTTAGTCATTTAAAATATTGACACCACATCAAAATCGTACAACTCAGCCTATTTTGATAACACGTAGTGAACGAACTTCTTAAATTTCTTACACGTATGTGCGTTGGACCAATTTTAATTTACCAATCAATTCTAATTATCTTTATTGTCCTTCAATTATTTATTTTATTATCACAATATATCCTTAAAGTTAAAATAATGGTCCCTCATTTATTTTTAGATTAACATAATATACCTTCAAGTTAAAATTTGAGCGTTATTTTTTTTTATTTAATTCATAGTACCCTTCCTTATGGCTAAAACTTTACATAATTATATTCAATTTATTTACTATATTACTTTTATTATATATATATATATATATATATATATATATATATATATATATATATATATATATATATATATATATATATATATATATAGTGTGAGGTTCAATGGACATCCATTATTAACTACCAAACCAATAAACCATTATTTTTTTAAACTTTTACACCTTATTTTCTATCATAATAAAAAAAATCTAAAGATATAGAATTCCATAATTTTTTATTATTTTTCCATTTATATCAAATTTGATATAACTTTTTTTACTTTTCTGATTTCGTCAAATTTACAGTGTGAATCTGAAATCACATGCTGAATCCAAACAATATATAAGTTTTTATAGTATTCATAATGTGAAGTTATGAATTTAGATATATTTTTTTCGATAAAGAATAAGTTCTAAAATTTGAAAAAAAAAACTATTAGTTCCTTAGAGAACCATTAATAATGGTTCTCTATTGAACATATATATATATATATATATATATATATATATATATATATATATATATATATATATATATATATATATATATATATATATATATATATATTAGTTTATAACCCGTCGGAGTCACGGTTACAAAATTAATTAAACTTTTATAGTAAAAATTGAAATTTATTAATCAATTATTTTAAATAAATTGTTAATTAAAAGATACTTATCTAGTTATATAAAATTATAATCGTTGATATAAATAAATACGTGAAATTATATCACCTTATTGTATGTATTAATGTTTTTTTAATTTTAATTTTAATGCTATTAATTTTATTTAATTTGATTGAGAAATTTGAAATTGAGAATCAATAGGTTGACAAGTGGCATGACTTTAAATAAGAGGGCTAATAAGGTGACACTCGACAAAAAAAGAATAAAACTATTATTTTATTAGAATATATATATATATATATATATATATATATATATATATATATATATATATATATATATATATATATATATATATATATATATATATATATATATATATACACAACATGGACTATATTTTGAAGACTTGAATTAAGGAAGGTTATTAAGAAATTCACTTTGGAGCAAAATGAAAATAAAATATTAATTTCATTTATATAAAGTAAATTACATTTCTTAAACTAGACACCAATATTAATTACATCAATAGTATAGACAAACAATATAAATATAAGGTATAAACATAACTATTCTCTTTAAAAGTTGTTATTTTTTTATTACCTAATAACTAATAATAAAATCTAATAATTATTTCCATCTAAAAAACTAAATAGCTATTTGTCATCGTCATTTTGTGTGGGCACACTTATATATATATATATATATATATATATATATATATATATATATATATATATATATATATATATATATATATATATATATATATATATATATATATATATATATATATAATGGGTCATAACTTTCTCATACGAACTCCATCTTTTATGTTCTTTATACCCACATTTTTGTATTTTTCCTCTACTACAACTTACCTGTTGATTATTTCAACTAAATCGTAATATATTTTCACTTTATATTTTATAAAAAATCATGTACTTTATTTATCTTAAAAGTCGAAACGGGGTGTTACAGAATTATAACTGGACTACTTCATAATGGAATAAAGAGTAAGTTTTGTTGGAATGAGGTCAAAGCAAAATGTAATTGCACAGTCTACTGCAGAATCAGAATACACTACTACTTTAGAAGTTGTAATCAAATATGTTTTGATGAATGGGTTTATTGATAAACTAAGTTGTGTCATTCCATTCAAGGGTATCATAGAAATCTTTTGTGATTTCAAGAGTATACTTAATCAAGGTAAGAGACTCTAAATAGCATCAGAAAACCAATCATATTCTCCAAGATATTTTACTATACTTTGAATAAAGGTAATTATGGAGATGATAATATTCGCAGAATTCACACAAATTATATTTAGTCAGACCCATTAATAAAGTATTTTATTTAAGCTAAGTATGAATGGTTACACTTCAGCTATAAGACTTTGTTATTCTAGAAATGAGATTTTATTTGGATTTAGTAATCGGGTATCGGAACATTTAGACAATAACTATTATATAGTTTGTATATATTAGGATATGATCTTCACATCAATACTTGTTGTGTTTTGTATTAATATGTATAATCTATGAATAATTTTATTATTATAAAAGTCCATATTCAGATATAATTATGGGAGCAATTATGAAGTAAGACTAATATGAATTGGAGTGGTTGACTCTCACAAGCTGAAAGTAGGTAAGCGGTTGTAACCAAGATTCATATGTACTTGTCATAAAACTACTAATGGACAATCCTGCATCAAGATCACCTCAAAGATCATTTTTATGAGTGATACTTGGTAAAGGATACTATCTTTGTATCCTTAATACATGAGATACATATTGGGGATTAAGTGTAGGGAGTGTTATGCTTTGATGTGGTCAAACACTGATCCTTAACCGGACAGTTATAAAAGGAATTATCAAGGGTGGTGTGAACTATGCAATAGGCTTGTGGTTTAGTTTATTCAAATCTGAAATTGCTTTCATTGTTAATCTTATAGTTTTGACTATTTAATTAGTCTATTTTTTAATAAAACCCAACAACCACCACCCGACCAATACCACCGGTAACCTACCTCATCACACCCCTACCCACACACATATGCACCCAAAACCATAGCCCTACACACCCATCCCTACTTATTATCATCCTCACCTAACATCCATAACCCCACACATCTACCCATTCCTACACCTGTCCCACCCCACTTAACCCTTACATATACATATTCACACCCAACAACACACGTCAATGCTTACCCCTAACTATACCCACTCCCATATTCAGAACTCATATCTACCCCACCCAACCCCCACCTTGCCCCCTCAAACACCCACATCCACAACAATCCACAACTATAACCCTTGTACAAAAGTATTTCATTTTGTTGATTGCCATATTTTAGAATCTAGAGAGAAAATCAACGATCATTGAATTAACATAGTCATCACTTATTCACATTTTCCATAGCATCTGGACGTTCACAGATTATCATCTTTTATAGACTAGTCCTTGTGGATGCGCTGTTTAGCTCCAACCGAGTTATCTGACGGCGAGTGTGTTTACACAAAGAATGAGAGCACCATTTGGTCTACATTTCAAAGAGATGGTAATTTATTATGCATTTAACATGAGTAAATAGTTCCAAAGAAAAAGATAAAATTTGATAGATTTTGAAAGCTATGAGGACCATTGCCATCGATTTCTCAAAACTTGGACCAAAAGTGTAGATTGGGGTAAACCATTAGTGCTATTTTTGTAATTCACACTTACATAAATATCAAAAAATCATTTTTTTTTCATAGGGGTGAGCATTTGGACCGAACCGGACCGGACCGGCTCTTGGACCGGACCGGTTATGGAGAATATTGTGGACCGTGGACCGGACCGGATGAGTCATGTCCGTGTCTGGGTCCGGGTTTTCCGGTTCTTGGACCTGTTTGGACCGGTACAACTTTAATTGCATAGAGTACAAGTCGTTACAATAAGGTTTTGGGTTAGAACTCGTTAAAACGAATATGTTGTTGGGTTTGATACGATACAACTTGTAAAAATAATTACGTTTCTGTTTCATGCATAACTAATCTACCTTGATGTTATAATATTATAACTTGTAAAATTAATTTTCTAAATAAAAACAACTAACATATAAATCTAGTTCACCAAGATCCATTTCATATGATTTATCTGTCAAAGATACATAAAATTCAGAATTATAGTCTAAAATAATAGTTAAAATGGTGAAATATTTCAGCTTTGATAGCTCAACTTTGAAGGATCGTAACCCACTGAATATAATACCAAAATCAACAAAATTATAGTCTAAATTCATCTAAAGACTGTAAACTAAATGTTGGAAAAAACCGCAGGTCAATCCGACTTAAAATGAATGAGTTATGGTTGTTTAAAAATTTTCACAGATTACAAAATTTTAAAAATCTTGTTGAAAAGCTGAAAATTTTCAGCTTTGATAACTCAACTTTGAAAGACTTTAACTCATTGAATATAATACCAAAATCAACAATATTATAGTCTAAATTCATCTACAAACTGTAAATTAAACGTTGGAAAAACCGCGTGTCAATCTGACTTAAAACGAATGAGTTATGGTTGTTTAAAAATTTTCACAGATTACAAAATTTTAAAATGTTGTTGAAAAGCTGAAATTTTTTAGCTTTAATAGCTCAACTTTGAAAGACTGTAACTCATTGAATATAATACCAAAATCAACAAAATTATAGTCTAAATTCATCTACAAACTATAAATTAAGTGTTGGAAAAAACCGTGTGTCAATCCAACTTAAAACGAATACATTATGGTTGTTTAAAAGATTTCACTGATTATAATTTTTTTTTAAATCGGGTCCTACCGGTTCTAAACCCGGTAAAAACTGGACCGGGCCAGAAAAAAAAACCAGACCGGTTTTAATGAATTCCTAGAACCGAGAACCGGTACGGAGGTCCAAAAAAACAGTCCGGTCTGATCCACCGATCCAAATGCTCACCTCTAGTTTTTAATCTCTGAGTTTTTGTAACATCACATCAAAGATTAATTAAGTTCGTAGGAGTAGAACCTACCTCGAATTTTTCTATCTACTTCATATAATAGATTGATTCAACAATTGCTAAAAAAACCAATCACATCCAAACAATTATTACGCTTTTAAGAGCCACATCTTGAGAACCTTTATAATACCCCACTAAAAAAACATCCAAAAAAAAAAAGAATAATTATCATTATTAAACAAATATTTTGAACGAAAAAGAAAAAGAAAAAGAAAATACACTACAACAAGTTCAAAAACATTGCAGTATAATTCAATACTCAAATTCAAAAAATAACACGAAAATGATCAAGCCACTATGATAAAATATCTGACAATTTAGATCACACCTAGCAAGTTCATGCACATTTAATTACATGTTTACTTTGTTGATGAGGTTAGGATGTATAAAATCTATCTCAAAACGATGGAGGATGTGGACCTAGATATATTTTATTTATTTTCCTTAGTAGGGAAAACGAGTAATAGCAACCTAATTTTTAGTCTTGTTACTGACATGGGCAATATATTTTATTTATTTTTCATTATACAATGTAATTAGATTTCTTTACATATTGATATTAACAGTGGCAAACTGCAAGTAGATTTCTATGAAGGATAAAGAAATGTAAGTAGATTCTTATTATGGGTAAAATATATTGGTAAAAAAAGTTAAGTATGCTACTATTTCTTGTAGGTTACCCAAAAAACAAAGACTTTCCAGGAGGATAATACGATCCATAAGGTTGAAGAGGGTAAGCTGAGTTTGGTGGATACGTTTTCTATGAGATTGTAATTTAGGGGTTGTAACATGTCCCATTTCAAGTGGATACATTGCCTTTCCATGTCTAAAATTCATATATAATATGTTTTCCTTTTTTTTTTTATTCGATTTGGGCGTTTCTTTTGTTGATTAACATGGATTTGCTTTTTTATTTTTGCTTCTTTTATACAATTTTATCACTTAGTTCATCTTAAGCATGTCCGTGTATATACGTTTTTGCATATTATAAGATGTGAACACAAGGACCTATTATTTGGAAAAGTACATAATGAATCATATTGTTATAAATTACAAACTAACCTTGATGAAAGACACACTAAATGCTCATTGAAATATATATATATATATATATATATATATATATATATATATATATATATATATATATATATATATATATATATATATATAACGGAATGTCCATGTATTATGAAGAAAATCTCGAATAATACGCTCGAGTTGGAGTTTGCATTGAAAAATCCTAAAAAAACATGACAAAAGTGGTTTTAATATTTTTCTTATTTACAAAATGGAGATGAAATAATCAAAAAATCTACCAAATATCAATTGTGGAAAGAGCTTTTTGCTACTCTATGGGGTACAGAAAAGTTGATGTCTACTTGGTTTCATCCCAAAGTCGGGAATCGAAACGTATTTTCCCTAATTCTCAAGTTTATTCAAGAAAATTCAGCCTCAAAGTTCCAATTTTAATGATTATCTATAACAAACAAAGGGCTAAGTGCAAGAAATAACAATGTATTTTCATTTATTTTTTATATTATATCATCCCACTTTTATTTCTTTCTATTTCAACATTGTACTTACAAAAAGAAGTTTTGTATCATGTCATTATAGTTTGTAATGTCTACCCAAATCAGTAAAGTGCATTGCTACTTTTAAATTTAGAGTTATTTGACTTTTCAAACCATCCTACTTGTTAATAAAACTTGAATCCATTTCCATGCATTTCCTAGTGACTGACTTTTCAAAACCAAACTTCATAACATAATCATCAAAGTTCTTTACACCCCGAGGTAGAAATTAAAGAAAATCACTTGGATTTACAACAAAATTTAATAAATGAAAAGGTTGACGTGGGCTACAAATTATGGATTTATGATAATATGTCATTACCAAAATCAAATATGCGAGTTAATAATTGTAGAAGCAATTTAAACGGTAATTCTCAATCTCCAACTTACCATGTCAAGGAAAATGTCTTATATGGCATCCTTAAATTTTCCAACGCTGCCTTCAATATTTTTCATGTTCATATTCACTTTCCTTTTTTTAGATCTTATGAACTATACTCAAACATTATCGTGCTCCAAAGTATTAAAAATATGTTTCAACAACTTAACAAACCAAAAAATCAATGATAAATAATGAAGTATGCCTACTTTCTTTACCTATCATGACGACATGGCTATAATTGATTACATTTTTCAGAGTAACATGTTATATTAGGAAGAAATAGAAGTAGAATGATGCGGAGAACATATGAATAAAAATATGTTTCTATTTCTTGTATCAAACCCTACAAGATACACACCTTATCTAACAAATCTTCTTGACACTTTGTTTTAAGAAAATACTCGACTGCATTCACATCAATCAGTTCTTGCAATTTCTTTTGAGCTTCCAAGAAGCCCCCGATCCTACAAGTCGACACTCATAAGAAGATGAAGCAGAAGCCCATGAATAACAGTCCAGTGGGGCAGAATCAGCCCAATTACCTGTAGGGGACATTCCAGGGGTAATTTCGTCCTTTTGGTGTTTCGTTGTGATTGGTTGGAAACACCACAACCACCCCACCGATTCCTAGGGTTGTTCCGCGAACCCACAGGGCTTCTTCCACCTGAGAGAAGAATTCAACTCCCCTCACTTTTCTTCCATATCCTCTCATTTCTTTCCTTAAGTAGAACTCGGGAACAAGACGTTAGGAAATACGGCCATTTTTCATACCCTTGAAATACTTTTTTTAGGCAGCTAATGTTGCAAGTAAATTTATAACAGAAGTGACGAAGCTACACAAGCTGTCCTTATCCATCAGTGACACGGACGAAAATTTTCTTAGTTAACTTTAGAGAGAGCTTTTCAAGCTACACGAGGTGGATCTGAAACAAAGCATAGCCTGCCATCCCAATCAAACGACCAATCGAAAGTTGTCAATCGATGTATCAAGTGTAACAGCCCAAATTGGATAAAACTTTTCATATTAAAATAGATAGTACATTCATAATTCATGTTCCAAAATTCATTACATAATAACCATATCAAATTATCAGACTAGCCAGGGAGAAGCCAAAATTTTAAAATAAGGGGCTTATATTGAATAAAATATTATTAACTACTCTTAAGATTGAATGTCGTTCTACGAAATCACGAATCAAACAATTTTATTTTATCTCTCTTAAATGCGAGACTTCAATTTTTTTTAAATGAAGTTCAATATTGATTAACTTTTCATGATATTATTTATTTGAGGTCGTTGACTTGTATTATTAACATATTCCTCAATAATATCACAAACGGGATACAATTATTGGTTATAAACGTCTTTTTTTTGTTTGTAAGAAGAATCAATTGATTCTTTTTTTTTCTACTTATGATTTGCAGTGTGATTATTCAAAAACAAATTTGAACAATCATAATGATATTAGTTATTGAAAATTACAAAAAAAAAAAAAAAAAGTTACATATATAATACAATTAAAAATTACTTTGCAGCTAAAATATGTTTAATTAAAACTTAGGGGTAAGTGGGTAAAATAAAAAATGTTTGGAATTATGGACGTAATTAACTTGGATGGCAGGGATTCTAGACTTTAACTTCATATGAGATATGGCTATTGGGTTTTATTTCTTTTATGCAAATTATATAATGTGGGGTAGTATTTTAAAAGCGTTGGGGAAGGCCAAACACCTGCAAGCAACCCTACTAGCTCCGCCATTGAGAGTAGCAACATCACTAAGTGCGGGAAAATGGTAGAGAGTGAATGTTGCACCATCAAGCCGGGTCCTTCCTTTAGTACCGGAAGTACCTGAAACACCAATACAAACTGTAAGCAAAACTTAGTGAGTTCCCAATATACCACATAACATACAATCACAAAATACCACGCAACATACATATGATTGCCATAGGCTACCCCCATGGTTTTTTCCCTGGAACGTCATGGGCTACCCTCATGGTCTTCCATGCCATTGGCTACCCCCATGGTCTTCCATACAAGTACCACGGGCTACCCCCCTCCACCCCCAGGATCTTCAGACAAATAAGCACATACAACTATTAATTCCACATGTCAAGTAATGGGCCGGCATTGGTGCCTTCAACCCACTGGTATAGTGAGAGAATCACATCGGTCTGCTGATAAATACTAATTGTCCGGCTACCGATCCGACAATCACACACTGAATATACACAATTTAACCTCATCAGAATTATGACACAAACCCAAATCATGGGCCCAATATCCCTAAGTCCAAACTCCTCAAATAAAGCCCAAAAGCCTTTATCCTTTAATGGGCTTAACTATCCCTGGTCCAAAAGTGATAACTGGCCATCAGGCCCAAAAAGCCCAACAATGCTACCTAAGGTCTAATAGCAAGTTCAAAGGCTCAATCCACTCTAACAGATCAAGGCCCAAAGGTTAAATAGGGCCCAAACGAATGAAAAGCCCAAAGCAAGCCCAAAAGCTCACTGGGAGCGTATGTGGGACGTAATCCAAGAACGCACAGCATACAAGCCAGCCATGCAGTATGTGTTGCGTACACCTCGGTACGCTCGGCATACTGCCCAGCTTAACCCAAACCGTCATTTGGCTCTTAACCCATGCAGGCAATCAGTTCCAATACCAGATCTCGATTAGAATAAGGGTCTTAGAGCATAAAGTTGGCAACTTTATGCTTTAACATGACTTATGTGAGCAAAATATCCATTTTAGTCCATCAAAGCACACTTAAAGGTCCTAAACTCATGCATGGCTTCAAACCCATCAAAAATATTACATTTTTATGCTTATAACATACCAAAGGGACTAAGATCTAGAATTTCTAGCATATGGAGTTGCCTAAACTCACAAATGAGATTCCATGAACCCAAAAATGACCTTATAGCAAACCCTAGCTCTAATAATCAAAAGGATCAGCTGCTGGATAAGGTGTCTAAGTCCATAACTATTCCTGGTATGTACTTGACACGGTTGGGCATGGTTCATTTCGGTTGCATGGCATCATGCATTTGGATAGACTAAATGAGAGAAATAACACTTGTGGTTTATTAATATATTATAAGTCCTACTATATTAATAGTATTATTTAATTAGTATTGATCAAGAATTAATTTGGAATTAATTAAGTGATCAAAAGAAGACTAATTAAATATATAGGTTGATTATGTAAATCATCCATAACTAGTATAGTGGGCTAAATGCTCCATGGATTATCAAGTTGGGCTAACGTCCATAGGATGCTCCATGGGAGTTACAAACCCATGGGTCATGGAAATGAAGAGCCATGTTACAATAGGGTTTAGATGGCGTAATCCTAATTGTAACACACTATATAAAGGATATGAAGCTCACCAAAATTGGAATTAGAAGCAAGATAGAGAGGCAAGCCGATTTTGCAAGTGTTCTTCATTCTCTCAAAGTTATTCCAAAGCACTTGGTGTTGTGTGAAACATTTGAGCATCACACTTGGGGTGCTAGGCTCTCAAGGTTTTCAAGCAATCAAATCAACTACAAGGTATGTAATTCCATCCATCTTTTATGTTAAAAGTTCCCCATGTATGCTAGATAGGATTATGAGCCTTGGAAATCATATTTTGCATGTATTTTAGACAAACATATATCCAAGATTTTCTAGGGTTGCATGTACACTTAAGGGTGTTAGAATGCTCAAAGCCCATCAGTGGTATCAGATCCTAGGCTTGTTTGTTGATACTTTATGCAAAATAGTGTAAAAAATCGATTTTTCAAGCTGTCTGCACAGGGGACTTGCCGAGTCCATGGGGGGACTCGACGATTCCACGTGAAACTGCAATCAACTCGGCAAGTCAGTTCATGTACTCGACGAGTTGGCCAGACAGAGTGCATAATTTCGATTTTTCCTGCTGGAAATGGACTAGAAACATTACCCTAAATTGTTTTGGTGTTATAAAACTTGTTTTAGATGGTGTAATGGTTGTTCTAATCCATTTTCAATGGCTAATATCTAAATTACATGATTAGATATGTTCATATGTTCTTGAAATTTTGATATGAATATTCATGTTCTTATGAGATCTTGATAGATCATAGGAATTATTTGTTTAATGCTTAATTCATGATCTTTATGTGTTTTAATGTAGTTCATAACTTGTCCTCAAGTTACGGATAATCAAAAGTCATGTGTATTAAACTCATTAAAAGAACACATAAGTTACAAAAATGAAGAGTCTTCATTTTATGTAAAGTTATCTTAATAAACTTTAGTTCCAACCCCTAGATTTTTAAAAGTTAATAATCAACCCTTATACTTTATGATATTATAAGTTAATAATATATATATGTATAAGATCAAGTCGTCTTATCGTTAGTAGGCCTCATTCACGAAGTCGGTCTATAAGGGGAGTATAAGGTTGTTGTCTATAAAATGGCAGCTTAATGGGTGTCCACTCTCACCCACTGCTTCCTTGATTGGTGGAGGGTATAAAATTCTCATTAAAAGTATAATGATTATTATAAAGTAACTAAATGTTTTTATTAAATTCCCAATCTTAGTTACTTTAGGAAAATGTGAATAAGGTGCTAATCCATGAAATTACACTTTACACTTTGTTTAAGTCGTTAGTGGAGCGAGTGTGGTTAACCGGCATACTAACTTGGACTTAACAAGGTAGGTAAAAGGTGACTTAAGGTTTATTATAGGTCGGTGGAGCGCATGTGGTTAACCGGCACATCGATTGAGTGATAAACAATAAGGATACCAAGTGATTTACATGGTTACTTCACACCTCGTTTTGTGATCCTCGGTATCCCAGTCACAAAACTTGGAGGGCACACTCGAGATTGAAATATGCCTTTGAAAAGTTCATTGAATCTCAAAAGAATCTAGGAATTTCTAAAAACCAATTAAAACCTAATATTTATATTTCGTTTTTCATGGTGGAAATTAGTGAATTGTCATTCACATACCTTTCAAATATGTTAAAGCTTAGATTACGGCATCCCTCTTCTAAGTTATGATATATTGTGATTGGATCCTAGCGTTAATATTACATTTGGGTGTTTTATCAAGGACTATCTTTATATCTAAACTAAACTTGTTCTCTTCTTTTCAGATGTCTTCCAACAATACTGCTTCTGGCTCAAACCCTACTGGCTCCTTTTCCCTTATGAATCTATGTGGGAGGGTCATCTTCGATGGTTCCAACTTTATGGATTGGATCTGGAACATCAGGATGGTGACTCGCTACGAGGACAAGGAATATGTCCTCGATAAGGAGCTAAAGGAGATCGATGAGTCCACTGCTACTCCTCAGGAGATCGCTGACTTCCGGACTCATGAAAGAGATGCCACTAAAGTGGCATGCATCATGATGGCCACCATGACAGCTAAACTTCAGAAGTCCTATGAGGACTACTACCCTTTTGAGATGCACCAAGATATGATGGAAAGATACCATCAGAGTGCTCGTCAAGAGCGGTATGAGATAATCTCCTCCATGATAACAACTAGGATGAAGGATGGAGAATCTGTCATGGCCCACATGCAGAAAATGCAAAGGTATGTGGACCGTTTGCTGAAGCTTAATCTGAACTTCCCCGAGGAGCTAGAAATAGATATTATTTTGCACTCCTTACCCTCGTGTTATGATCAATTCGGCATGACATACCACATGAATAAATAAGAATTCACACTCAGCAAACTTCAATGACTCCTAAAGACCGCAGAAACAGGTCTGAAAGGTAAGTCGGTTGTTACCACTTCTGCTCCTACTACCAACTCCGCCTCTGTCTTGGCAATCGGGAAGGGGAAAGGTAAGAAGAGGAAGACCCCTTCGAAGGATACCAAGGGTAAGAACCTTGAAGGCTCCTCTTCTAGTGGAACCAAGAAAGGTTTCGTCACTCCTTCTTTTGAACCAAAGGAGGCTGAATGCTTCTACTGCCATGAAAAGTCGCACTGGAAGCGGAACTGCCCAAAATAACAGCAAGATGTGAAGGATGGGAAAGTCAAACCCAACCATGCAGGTATTTACACTATTCTATCTAATAACTCACCCTATTCTAACTCTTGGGTCCTTAATACCGGTTGTGGTATTCATATCTATTCTGATTTGCAGGGACTAAGAAGAAGTGAGAATGTGGAGCATGGAAAGATAAACTTGATCATGGGGAATAAGAAAGCTTCACATGTCACCAAGATTGGTGTTTATTCTTTGTTGCTAAGTAGTGGGTTTACTTTAGATTTGAATAAATGTTGTTATTCGCCATAAATGGCAAGAAATATTAGTTCCTTTCATGCTTTGTACAAACAAGGGTTTAAAGCATTACCTTGTGATAGTGTGTATGAAATTGGTGGAATAAATGCTTTCTTTATTAATGTTCTTTATTTTAAATCATTACCTTGTGATGGTGTGTATGAAGTTGTATCTGTTGTAGATAATCTAGGCAATAATGTGTTGTGTATTGATTATTCTAGTAATAATAACTTGGATAAAACATCATTATGGCATTGTCGTCTTGGGCATGTGAGCAAGAAACGCATAGGTCAACTCCAAAAGGATGGAGTATTGGAGTCATTTGACCTAAAGTCAGATGATAGTTATGAATCATGCTTACTTGAAAAAATGACAAAGTCACCCTTCACTGGTTCTTGTGCTAGGGGTGAAGGTTTGTTGGATCTAGTACACACAGATGTGTGTGGACCCTTCAAATATGCCACAAGGGATGCTAATCGTTATTATCTGACTTTTTCTGATGATTATAGTAGATATGGATTTGTCTATTTAATCAATCATAAGTCAGATACTTTTGAAAGGTTTAAAGAGTTTAAACAGGAAGTCGAGAATCAATTGGGCAGGAACATTAAGATGCTTCGATCTGATCGTGGTGGTGAGTATCTTAGTACAGATTTCCTTGACTATCTTCAGGAATGTGGGATTATCTCACAATTGACACCTCCCAGGACACCACAGTTGAATGGTGTGTCTGAGAGGCGCAATCGAAACTTGTTGGATATGGTTCGTTCCATGATGAGTCGAGCTTCGCTACCAATCTCATTTTGGGGGTATACCTTAGAGATTGTCGCCCATATCCTTAATCTGGTCCCTACAAAGAAAGTTGCCAAAACTCCTCGTGAGATGTGGACTGGTAAAGTTCCCAAACTAGACCACATCAAGATTTTGGATTGCATGGCTTTCGTGAGGCGCGAGACTTATGGTAAGCTCGAACCTCGAAGTGAGAGTTGTATTTTCATCAGCTACCTACAGAAATCCTTTGGTTACCTCTTTACAGACCTAGTGAGAATGTCGTCTTTGTAGCAAGGAGGGGTGTCTTTCGAGATAGAGAGAGTTCATAAGCCAAGGAAATAGTCGGAGGAAAATTGACCTTGAAGAAATACAAGAGTCAAGTGGTGAAGGAACTTCAAATCGTAGCACTCAACCTGAGGAGGAAACTCATGTTGAGCCAACTGACAAGTCTGTACCTCTGAGGCGTTCCAAAAGGGTTAGGAATGCACCTGAGCACTACTATGGTTTCCATATTACTGCGGAAGGTGAGACACTTATCAGTGATGAGACACTGGTAAGTTTGGATGAACCTAACAGCAATGCGGAAGCCATGGCAGGCCCTGAGTCTGCTAAGTGGAAAGAGGCAATGGACAGCGAGATACTGTCCATGTATGACAATCAAGTTTGGAACTTGGTTAACAATGTACCAGGTCGTAAGATAGTTGGGTGCAAATGGATCTTCAAGAAGAAGACCGACATGGATGGTAATGTACACACATATAAAGCACGACTGGTTGCAAAGGGTTTTCTCAAACTCTGGGAGTTGATTATGATGAGACCTTTTCACCAGTTGCAAAGATTAAGTCCATTAGGGTCCTGTTAGCCATCGCTGCATTTCATGATTATGAAATATGGCAAATGGATGTCAAAACCGCCTTCCTTAATGGAAGTTTGGCTGAAGATGTTTACATGAGTCAGCCAGAGGGTTTTGTCATTACATAATACCCTAATAGAGTGTGTAAGCTTGAGAAATCCATCTATGGATTGAAACAAGCACCTCGCAGATGGAATCTTTGTTTCGATGAGAAAGTCAGAGAGCTTGGATTTTCGAGGATTGAAGATGAATCTTATGTATATGTCAAGGCTAGTGGGAGTATAGTTAGCTTTTTGGTACTATATGTGGATGACATACTACTCATAGGAAATGACATCCCAACCTTGTAGGAAGTGAAGTCCTGGCTTGGGAAGTGTTTATCTATGAAAGACCTAGGAGAAGCTGCCTATATTCTAGGGATAAGGATTCTGAGAGACCGGAGTAAAATACTAATTGGACTTAGTCAGAGTACTTACTTAGATAAGGTGTTGAAGAGGTTCAGCATGCAAGATTCCAAGAAAGAAGAGTTACCCATCCAAAGTAACGCTAGACTAAGTAAAACTCAGAGCCCGAGTACTGAGGCTGAGATAGAATAAATGAGTCGAGTACCTTATGCTTTTGCAGTAGGCTCGATCATGTATGTTATGAATTGCACTCTTCATGATGTGGCTTTTCCCTTGAGTATGGTTAGCTGATATCAGGGGAACCCTGGCAGGGCTCACCGGACTGCGGTAAAGAATATCCTCAAGTACCTGCGGAGGACTAAGGATTGGGTCCTTACCCTCGGTGGGAGTGATGACTTGAGAGTTGTAGGGTATAGTGATGCTAGCTTTCAGACTGATAGGGATAATTTCCGCTCTCAGTCTGGCTGGGTCTTTACCTTAAACGGAGGAGCAATTACTTGGAAGAGTTCCAAGCAGGAGACAGTGGGTGATTCAACTTACGAATCAGAGTATATAGCAGCAAAGGAGGCTATATGGCTGAAGAACTTCATTGGAGACCTTAGAGTTGTACCAGTTATAAAGGAGCCAATGGAAATTTTCTGTGATAGTAAAAGTGTAGTTGCCTTAGCCAAGGAACTAAGGGATCACGGGATATCCAGACACATCGACAGAAAATACCATTTCATCAGACATCGAATAGAAGGACTCCTCATGGCAAAGAGGATATCATCAGATCAGAACCCAGCAGATCCCCTCATGAATGGACTGAGTCGGGTTAAGCATCTCCAGCATGCTCGAAGCATAGGGCTGAAGGATGATATTAGTTTTAGTAGTTAGAAAATTTTGAAATTTGTAAAGTGTAATTGATATTTGAAGATGAATAAAAGTTTTGTTTATTTATGAGTAAAGTGTTGCTATCTTTTGTCAATCGTTTACTATATTTCTTTTGCATGTTTTGACTTCCAGAATAATTATGTTTGGTATATCATATTATTCGAATTCTCCATAGTCGGTCATATGTTGGAAGTAGGTATGAATCAAGACTGTCATGAGTTGGTTGCAGAGGTCTAAGTTGTTGGTCATGGCTACAACACTCATGAGTGCTCATAAGTTTTGAGTGTTGGATTCAACCCATGCTCACTGGTATCACTTCATGGAATTTATCTCGAGTGATCGTGAGACGGTAATATCATATAAGTCTTCAAACCTAGAGATATAACTTGTTGCCTATGAGTTGGTTATGCATTGCTCGTACAAAAACACATTGGTAACTCGATGTTATAAAATGTACTTTTGTGTGTGATTCAACAAGTAGTAGAACAAGCATATGAGTCAAAGTTTTTCTGTTCCTTCTTAGATTAGAAGCGATATTTGGGCCCCTCGATGATTTTTTTTTGACCTATGTAACGGGCCCGGTCAGAACTAAGTTGATGTGTTCAATTTAGTTCTATGTCAAACAAATCAGAAATCGGGAAACAAACTGTTGGACAATAAGTAAGACATTGTTCCATGTATTTATCCGGCTGATATCTAGAACAGAGGATTATATGATCACTTATCTTAAATGGCGTATCATCGTCTTCTCAGTTCCGAGAGACCTTGAAAGAGCTATGGTTGCTGATCGGTTCCTGAAGTCATACTTGCAGTTATAGTTATTAGACTTATCCAAGTGGAAGACTGTTGGATAAGGTGTCTAAGTCCATAACTATTCCTGGTATGTACTTAACTCGGTTTAGCATGGTCTAGTTGGGTTGCATGGCATCATGCATTTGGATAGACGAAATGAGAGAAATAACACTTGTGGTTTATTAATATATCATAAGTTCTAATATATTAATAGTATTATTTAATTAGTATTGATCAAGAATTAATTTGGAATTAATTAAGTGATCAAAAGAAGACTAATTAAATATATAGGTTGATTATGTAAATCATCCATAACTTGTATAGTGGGCTAAATGCTCCATGGATTATCAAGTTGGGCTAAGGTCCATAGGTTGCTCCATGGATGCTCCATGGGAGTTACAAACCCATGGGTCATGGAAATCAAGAGCCATGTTACATTAGGGTTTACATGGTGTAACCCTAATTGTAACACACTATATAAAGCATATGAAGCTCACCAAAATTGGCACTAGAAGCAAGATAGAGAGGGCAAGCAGATTTTTCAAGTGTTCTTCATTCTCTCAAAGTTATTCCAAAGCACTTGGTGTTGTGTGAAACATTTGAGGCATCACACTTGGGGTGCTAGGATCTCAAGGTTTTCAAGGAATCAAATCAACTACAAGGTATGTAATTCTAGCCATCTTTTATGTTAAAAGTTCCCCATGTATGCTAGATAGGATTATGAGCCTTGGA
Source organism: Lactuca serriola (assembly GCF_051521515.1). NCBI lineage: Eukaryota > Viridiplantae > Streptophyta > Magnoliopsida > Asterales > Asteraceae > Lactuca > Lactuca serriola. The sequence continues at coordinate 304,080,958 of NC_136411.1, forward strand.
AATCATATTTTGCATGTATTTTAGACAAACATAGATCCTAGGTTTTCTAGGGTTGCATGTACACTTAGGGGTGTTAGAATGCTCAAAACCCATCATCAGTAAGGTAGAAGCTTTTTACCTCCAAAAGCTTTCCAAGATGATGTAGACTCAGGATCTTGAAGCCCAACTACGTCTAAGGCTTACTCACCAACTTCTTCTTCTGGAAAACACACCAAAAAGGACCATTAATGTCACTTTTAAGCTGCAAGATCACACTCAAGGGTAACTAGGGTTTTAGGTACGTTCAGAGGCAGTGGAGGCTGGTAAGAAAGAGAGTCCAAGGTCATAAGTGAGCTTAAATAAGGCTCAAGCCTTAAGATTAGGGTTTTAGTGTAAAGCTATGTACGCCCCGCATACACTGCGTACGCCCAGCGTATGTGGCCCTTTGGCCTGACTTCGCATGTGCATGTACTCTAAGCATACGTGGACGTACGCCCAACGTATGAAAAGGACCCTTTTTCCAATAAAATTTCATTTCAAGGACCATATGGGAACATACCTTAATCTGAATGGTACAAATCCCCCCCCCCCCCCACTTGAAATAGACTTCGTCCTCGAACTCTGCTGCCTCAAACAAATCTGGGTAGTGCTCTCTCATCTTGTCATTCGGTTCCCACGTCCATAAGGGAACATACCTAAATTCGAATGTTACAAACCCCCACCACTTGAATTAGACTTTGTCCTCAAACACTGTTGCTGTGAACAAATCTTGGTAGTGCTCTCTTATCTCATCCTTCGGCTCCCACGTCCATTCGGAGCCCCTTCGGTGCTGCCATCACACCTTCACCAGATTCAGCACCTAATTTCATAGTCTTAGTCTTTCTGTTAAGAATCATAATGGGCTTTTCCATGTAATTTAGGCGCTCATCCACCTGAATGTAATCTGACGAGATCAGTGCTGAATCATGGGATACACATTTCCACAGCTGAGATACATGGAAAGTGTTATGGATCTGAATGAGTTCATCAGGAAGATCTAGCCGGTATGCAACCCTGCCAACACGGGCAGAAATCCTGAATGGACCAACAAATCAGGGACTCATCTTGCCCCTCTTTTGAAAACGGATGACACCTTTCTAAGGTGAAACCTTTAGTAACACATGATCTCCCACCTGGAACTCGAGATCTGAATGGCATCGGTCTCAGTAGTCATGAGCACCACCTCGGTGCTTCCTATGACTTGATGACCCACCTCCTCCTAACAAATCAGAGTCCTACACCTGCTTCCATACAGCATCTCGAATGGTGATCGGTCGATACTAGCATGATAATTGTTGTTGTAGGAGAACTCTGCTAGTGGGAGGTAAGTATCCCAACTCCCTCTGAAATTCATCACGTAAGCCCGAAGCATATCCTCGAGCGTCTGTATCGTCCGCTCGCTCTGCCCAACGGTGTTGGGGTGGTATGATGTACTGAAGTGCAGCTGAGTGCCCAATTCCTCATGGAACTTCCTCCAAAATCGGGAGGTGAAATGAACATCTCGATCTGAGACCACCGACACAGGCACCCCATGCCTAACGACCACCTCTCGGACATAAATATCGGCTAGCTTCTCTGCGGTTAAATCGGGGATAAAGTGCACACTCTTGGTCAATCGGTCCACTATGACCCAAATAGATTCGACACCACGTCGTCCTTGGTAATTCGGTGATGAAGTCCATAATGATCTCCTTCCATTTCTGCATAGGGATGGGTAACGATTGCACCTTGCTGTGAGGTCTCTGATGTTCGGCTTTGGGCTTCCTACAAGTCAAACACCGCTTAACAAAGCAACCTCCCTTTTCATACACGACCACCAATAACTCAACCTCAAATCTCAATACATCTTCGTGGCCCTCGATTAGATAGAAAACTTCGATTTGTGTGCCTCCTCCAGAATGGTTTGTCTCACCCGACCTGCTGTCAGAACCCAAACCCTACCATACTGAGTCAATAACCCACGACTGTCAAACATAGAAATCTTCCCTTTGATCCGCTCGGTCTTCCAATTTTCCTTTTTCAATCCTTCCACCTGTGCCTCCTTGATCAAATCCATCATGGGTGAAATAACAGTCATCCTGAAGCAGATGTCTTGGATCGATGAGTACACCTCCTTATGGCTCAAAGCATCCGCCACCACATTGGCCTTCCCGGGGTGGTACAAAATCTCACAGTCATAGTCTTTTACCACATCTAACCACCATTGTTGTCACATGTTCAAGTTTGGCTGATCCATCAAATACATCAAACTTTTATGATCGATGTAGATGGTGCATTAGACCCCATACAAGTAATGCCTCCAGATCTTGAGGGCAGACACTACTGCCCCCAATTCCAAATCGTGTGTGGGGTAATTCACCTCATGAGGCATCAGTTGCCTTGAGGCGTAAGCAATCACATGCCCTTTGCATAAGGACAACTCCCAATCCTGAAATAGAAGTGTCACAATAAACTACAAAATCATCCAATCCTTCAGGTAACGGGAGAATTTGGGCCTCGCACAACATCTGCCTCAGTGTCTCGAAAACCAACTGTTGATTCGGACCCCACCGAAAGGTCACATTCTTATTGGTCAAGCGGGTCAAAGGCACTGCAATCTTGGAGAAGTCCTAAATAAATCTCCGATAATACCCCGCAAGATCCAAGAAACTTTGAATCTCTGATGCGTTTTTCGGGACCTCCCAACGCATCATAGCCTCGATCTTGGCCGGGTCCACCAAGATACCACCCTCGTTGATGATGTGCCCTAAAATGTTATATGATTTTTTTCATATGTGGTCCCAAGTTCCAACTGCTAAACGCATAATACATACATAATTTATTATGCAAACGTTATATGATTTTTTTAGCTTTCATGCAAAAACAACATAAAAACACAAGTAGTTAAGCATAAACATTAGGATTTCATTACTTCTTGGTTTGTTTCTTTTATAGTTTCATCCAGGTGGTTACATAATACAGCAAACATACAAACTAAAAGGATCATATCTATTACCAGCAACGTCATTTCCCCAAAAAAAGACTAACATACCCCTCAAAACGTCTACCAAAAGAACAACTAAGAACAGGGGTATTTTACATCAGCAAAATTACAAACCCAAGAATGAAATCGTGCAACCTTCCATCAGTTGAGGTACTCGTAGGTTGCAATCCCCATGGTAACCACAATCGAAAAACCCAACAACTATTTATTCACATCATGCTTCTTTACAAAGAGCTTCAAATAACCTGCCTGAAGAGAGTACAAATGATTTCTCGGATCACCCACTGTGTTAAGCAAGACGATTTGTCCAGTCTTAATGTTGTCCACCTCAATGTTTAGACCATCCAACTGTCTTTTCACTCTCTCTTGAAACTGAACCATGTCTATAGCAAGCTCATCACATATGAGTGCCATTTTCAGTTGAGTTTGAAGCAAGCTAATGGCAAGGTCTTCCTCCCCGACACCATTTGAATCACTTCCACCGTAGTAACCATGATCGTTGATTGATGCACTGTTAGCGGGAGATGGAAGTGGCAGTATGTTTAAGAAAAGTTGTATGAGATTAGGGTAGGAACCTTTTTTTTCAAGTAAGTGTATCAATGTTTTGACGGACTGATGTTTTAGGGCAGCAAAATGGTCTATTAAATACAACAATGGAAACGAAAAGTCAAATCTTGGAGCCTACAATTAGAATGAAGTGATGTCGTTTTAATTTTGTGGTTGGAATAGTTTGATGGGTTTCGAGCAATACATCAATCCTATGGTGTACATGCAAACCCTAATAGCTTTTGGATCTAGTTTGTCTAATGAACATGCAATTGAATATCCAAAGCTATAAACCCTAGATCTAGCATGCAATTAATCCTATTAACATAAAATAGGGTTTAGATCTGACCTTTGATTGTTATATAGCAATAACAATCAATCCTTGGCTTAAGAAAGCTTAGTGCCTCAAGTGTTGCACCTCTAATGGAGTCACAAACACCACTAAGCAACTTAGATGAAGAGGAAGGAGAAAGGAGGCACCAAAAACGGCTGGAAACCCTAAGTGAACACTTAGCCACGTTTTTGGGGCATAGGGGTCCTTTATATACATGTAGGCCATTAGGGTTTGCAACTAGGAAACCCTAATTTGACTGCTTAGACCCTAAGCAGCCCATCGACTCCTTTAACGTATCCCTTGGACGAATTCCTTATGGGCTTCCCATAGAATTCGTCTAACCTATATATTATTAGGTGATCCATAGCCCAATTCTAATTATCTTATAATTACAACTCCAGTCCACTAAGTTTAATTAATCACTTTTAGCAACAAAATTAATTCTTAATTAATTCTTGACTAATATTAATTAAACATTATCATTTCTCCTTTAATATATTATTTTTATAATATATTAATAAATCATAATTAAACCTTTCTCTCCTTAATTCATCCTATATATTGCTATGGTGAAGGCAACCCAAAAGGACCATGCTTATAATTGAGTCAAGTACATACCAAAATGGTTATGGACTTAGACACTAATCCAACAGTCTCCCACTTGGATAAGTCTAAGAACTATTTTGTATAACTTCAGAACCTGATCAGCAATCGTAGCTTTCAAAATCCGTTGTCAACTCTGATCTTATCAGATACGCATGTTCTTTATATAAGGGATCATATATTCCTCCATTCTCAAGATATCGTATAGACATAAGACATGAATTTTAATCATTCTCTCTATACTATTTCCCGACTTTTGATTTATGACGGCTGACAACAAACTACTATTGAACACATCAACTTAGTCTCGGCTTGGCCAAGCTCTTAGGTGTCATCACTAAATCATCGAGGGGCCCATAGATATCGCTTTTTTCCACTTTGGGTAAAAGGAATGGATAAACTTCGACTCAAATGCTCGCTTGCATTCACTGATCGAATCATACACAACAATAAGTTTTATAACACCAAGTTACTGGTGCGTTTACTTATTATCAATGTGCAACCGAACAACAAATAACAACTCACACGTCTCGGTTTCAATATTATACAATATTATCGACTCACAATCACTCGTGATATAAACCATGAAGTGATTCACGTGAGCGTGGGTTTAATCCAATACTCTAATCTTATCAAAGCACTCATGAACTCTGCAGCAAACTTGTGCTATGTCTAAACTCTTTAGACAATCTACATACTCTTCATGACAGTCTTCCTTCATACCTACTTCCAACGTATGACCGACTGTGGAGGTTCGAATAACCCAGTTATTCTAGAAGTCAAAACATGCAAACTGAAACACAACAATAATACTTAATCCTATATGGCCCCAAACTTGTGGGAGTAAATAAAACACTTTCGTTTAAGCACCATATTGATTACTCATTATTCATCATTTACTATTTCAAAAAATCAACTTATTACTCAAATTACAACAATAGCTGTCCCATGCACAAAGCATGCACACTATGTTTCCTATGATTCTTACTTTGTGAAATAGATCAATTGAAAAATTTTTCCAATGATGCTCATTTCACAATTCCCAATCCTTATCATTAGTGTTAGAACACAAGGTTCACTACTAGAACATGCTAGATTCTAACATTTTATGCAACAATCCTTTCGCAAAATCATAGCACAAAAGTCACCAAGACTTGGCCAATGAAATTACAAAGTACTCTATCGGAAATTATTACAAGACAATTCCATAGACGTGAAGTCTCACATTCAAAGTACATTCCTTTGAACATCCTTCTTGCATAAAATTTTCTAATCTAGTGTAACGTCCCAAAATTCAAGACTAAAAATTTCTTTTAATAAAACATTACTTTAAGCAAATTCATCATTTCAAAACATAAACAGAGTATTAGTTTCCAAAATACATGTTCGTTATCAGAGTAAACATTCCCAGGCTGTCTAATCTATGGTGTGTGCCATGCGATCACCCCGAGCTCTTCCCTCTGCTACCGGAAGTACCTGAAACCAAAACTAAAAACCGTAAGCACGAAGCTTAGTGAGTTCCCCACCCTACCACATATCATGCATAACCACATACTACACATACTGGGCCACGCCCACTATCCTGGGCTTCGCCCCCTACCTCGGGCCTCGCCCGATACAACGGCCCCGCCGCTCCAGGCCCCGCTTGGCTTCGAGCCCCGCTCGGATACAGATCTGTTTCACTTAGGCCTTGCCTGTCACAGGGCCTCGCCCGCTAACATATAATAGCACATAATCATACTGCAAAACATAAGCTAAACATATACAATGGATCATGCCCTAAGGCCTCGCCTATCCTGGGCCTCGCCCTTGTCCTGCTACTGATGAGACATGGAACCCCGTCCATGCTCCTACTGATAGTGAGATACGGGTCCAGCCCACACTCACTCCTTCCCTAACTTGGGCCTCGCCCCTGCTCTGCTGCTAATGAGATGTGGAACACCATCCACACTCGGCTATTGGTGAGATACGGGACCTCACCCACACTCACCTCCCTACCAAGCACATACATGCATCACACAGACAACAAGTATAAACTACCACATAAACCATTCCTTGGGCACCCGCCCACTACCACTGGACCTCGTCCTGAATGTCATACTAGCATACTGTGCCTAGGGCTAACCCCCGGGTCTTCTACTCATAACTACATGGGCCTGCATTGTGGCCTTAGACCCATTCACACAAAGGGAAACTCACCTGCACTGGCTGAACTTGCTGATGATCCCACTAGCTGCTGCTTGGCAACTCTCTGAACTCCTGCTCCACTCGCTCCCCGAGCTACCAATATCAATGCAACACTGAGTCTAACTGACCCCCGAAAGATAACCAAGTCAACTCTGGTCAAAGTCAAAGTCTTGGTCAAAGTCAACCTTCCAGGTCAACCCTACTCGCCGAGTCACCTTATTGACTCGCCGAGTTTATATGTTCAGAGTCCTTCTATTCGCGACTCGACTCGCCGAATCAGTCCATGACTCGCCGAGTCTACCGATTCCGAGTCCTGACCTGTCCAACTCACCGAGTCCCCACTCGACTCACTGATTTGAGTCTCAACTCGAAGGGTTTGGGGTTTCGCGACCTGACTCGCCGAGTCCAAGAACAGACTCGCCGAGTTCAAGACAATCTTCATCAGACTCGCCGAGTTGTTCTTCCAACTCGCCGAGTTCCTGCCCAACTTCATCCGACTCGATGAGCTGTTCATCCCACTTGTCGAGTTCCTCCAAATCTTCATGCTACTCGCCGAGTCCACTCAAAGGACTAGCCGAGTCCATTCAGATCTCCATAGATGCAGAGGACTTTTGAGTCATGCATGGACTCCAAACTGTAGATCTACCCTTCCCAAGCCTATTCCTCACGTAAAATTGCAAACTTTACGTGTAGAGAAAGAGATCTAGGCAAAATACACCATAAACTAGGGTTTAAGGCAAAGAGGCTCCATAATCAACTCAAGGGCTGAAACTTTATGCTTTCCAAGACCAAAATATACTTAGATCTGAAGTAGCAACTCTAGATCCGGCTTCTAACTCAAAAGGATCACTACTCATGGCTAAAAGCCCCAAAACTCACAACCAAAATAGATCTAAAGGAAGGGGAAACGACTTAATACCTTCAGATGTTTAGAAATATCTTCCCAATCTCAGATCTATAGCCCCCTCCTTGCACCTTCAAGATCCTTCTTCCTTCTCCACGATTTAATGCACTCCTCAAGACAACAATTGGCTCAATCAATAGATATGGTGGCTAAGGTTTGGCATTCTGGGTTCAAGAGGCAGTAAAGGAACCCTAGGGGAGAGAATGAGGCGCTTAAATAGGCCCCAAGTCCCGAATTTAGGGTTTTCCTCGAACAAACCTGACTCGCCGAGTCGGTCACTTACTCCTTGACCCGGATCCCGCTTGGACTCGCTGAGTTCCTCCTTCGACTCGCCGAGTCCCCCCCTTAAAGTTAGGGTTTTCTTTCCTTTCTTGGCCTTCAAAACTTTGGGTGTAACATCTAGACATAGACTCTCAATATCCAACTCCCAATATGGAAACATTTCCATATTTTCCATATGACAAATCATTCTTAATAGAATCTTATTTATTCATAATAATGTCGATATGGTCCATCAAATACCATACTTCCAACTACTCACAAACGACCAATCCTCAGCGAACTTTGGATCATCCTTTGATAGTTGTTTAATTATTTTAATCAAAACCAATTCTAGTCCTTTTTCCCTCTTAATGCGCTAGACATTTGGAAAATTTTAGAATTGTCAAATATTATAGCATTTGCAATCAATCCTATACCCGAAGTGTATGAGACACGATGCATAAAGTCTTACATAAAGATATAATACTTTATCAATCTTCTACCATAATATTTTATGTGTCACGTTCTCACAATTTGAACTATGAAGAGGGACGCCGTAATCATAATCGAAATTTAAGAACACACTATGTATCCTTTGACTAAATTTATTAAAATTTCTCAATCTAAGCTTTAGATTTTGAAACGAAGTATTATATTCTCTCCCTTAATTATAGCAAAAAACAACTTTTCAACCTATGCAACTTTACAAATTGAATCTTTGTTTTTCTATTATTAATATTGCTAACTTGAATTACTTGTCATAATAGTCATACAAACATAACACTTATGCTCCCACTATCATGATGATTATTATCATATAAGCATAACACTTATGCTTCCACTAGCTTTGACATGTATTCAGAAAACAGCTGAACTTCCAGAAAACAATGCCTATTGAATTTCTGAAGTTCATATTTCTAATACCAGATGCTTCGATAAGCCTTTATCTAAGCTTCTTAAACTTATACACCTTTGCCTTAGATAGATCATATGTGTGTCTAAACAATTCAGAACTTATATCAGTAAGTCCCAAATGTTAGACTAATTGCCAAATCTCACAATTCGAACTATGGAAAGGGATTTCGTAACCATAATCTAATTTGAGAATACAATTTTCACAATTGCTATCTTCTTAAAATCTCTCTTAGTGAAAACATTTTCTCACAGTCATTTTCATGAAGGAGGGAATCTTATGACACTTAGATTTTATGGTGTATGAGTTCCTATCCATGTGAATTTGCCAAAACCAAGTTTGCGACAAATCCAAACTCATATGGATTGAACTTTCTTGATTTCTAGCCTTATGGTAACACGAGTGCCCACCATGTCTTCCAAGTAGTTTAGCAACTTATCCTTACATATCAATGTACTTTCCTTCGATCAAGGCCCTTTGTCTTTATGCATTCAAATGAGAACTCATAGAACTCACATACAATATTAACTCAATTGGAACGGCACAAAAACACAATAATGTCAGCACGATAGGTTGTAAACCTCAAGTCGTGTGCTAGTGATGATTGATAATATTTATTCTTGATTTGTTCTTGAAACCTTTTTCAAGATCATTAAAACTCCTACTAACCTCTTGACATATATGATTCTCTTGTCAGGAAACTTTCCTAGACAAAAAAATATATTCAAGAGTTAGTATAGTTCTTATCAAGACAAAACACTTCACATATTTGGTTCTAGTTGGTCTTTGTCTTATCCAAGACAGCACAATTTACCCATTTCAAATGTGCAAGAATAAGAAAACTTTTCCAAATTCCACATTTGTTGAGTGTTATAAACCTACTAAAGACGTGTCACTCAATTCGCAATCTTGGAGTATGACTCTAAGATTTGATATTAGAACGAAGTATGATTGACTTCTTGATTTAACCATTTCCACAATTCCTGATTCCTCTTCTTAGACATACAAATGTACTAAGACTCACTTAGAGGACCAATTGACATATGGTTCTTAATCATTAAGACTTTATCATAAAACACAATAAAAGGTACTCTCCCTTCTTCTTAGAATAGAGAAACTTTTATCTTGCCGCCTTCTTGATTCTTCTTATTCGTTCTGCCATTCATTGAAATCTTTTCAATGAACTCATAACTACACTTAATCTTATAAGTATAATCATATTTACTAAACTTTAGTAAATCATGATGAATATCTTTATCACTCTTGTGGTGGACTTGATTGATGCACAACATTGCAAACTCGATATCTTAGTCCTTCACTTGACTCTTTGTCAATTAATTAGTTTTGAATTTCCAATTATAAAGTTTCTCATTCATCATGCAACCAAGTTGTATGATTCCAAGTTTCTGTCCAATTGAAACTTGGGTGATGAGAAACTCTCCCTATTTGGCAAATTCTTGACATTTCCACAAATAACATAATTAAGAATCAAATCCATTATTGCTAATAATAGAAACCTTCAAACATCAATTTTTCATACATGCCATTGCAAGGATAATTAAATAAGATAAAAACAAAATTTATTTTATTGCGGAAAAACTTGTCCTTACAATGCAATTCAACCGAAAACTATGCTATTACATATTTCTTAGCAATCTACCCTAACTCTAAAGTAGCAGCTCAAAAATCCGATCTTTGAATCCGTGCGATTGAAATCCATTTCTTCGTGATCATATTCAACACGCTTCTTCCTTAAGCTTCCTTTCTTTTCTTCGATCCTACAAAACATCAAAATGTAATCTTATCACATCATGTATTAAGAATAAATAAAAATAGGAACTTATAGAGTTGGTTAATGGATTTTACTTGAAGTAGAGCCATACGTCTTGACTCTCCCATCTCTTAGATCTCTCAGGTAAACAGGGCAGCTTCGTCTCCAATGCCCCTTCTCTTGGCAATAAAAGCAAATGGACTCCCTTGGGAAATTACATGGGACAATCTCATGCTCAGTCCTTTCTGGACTTTCAATGTTGCCAATGTCCAATGAAGTATGGGAGTGTGATCGACCAATCAAGTTTGCTTGACCATTGAGCCAAATCATCGTTGATTCAGCAGCAATAAGCAAATAGGTCAAATCAATAAAGGTCACGTCGTGAACCATCGTATACTACTCTCTTACGAACTCACTATACGAATCAGGAAGTGACTGAAGAACCCAGTCAACAGCCAACATCTCTGAGATATCGACACCCAACATCCTTAACCTATCAATATGTGACTTCATCTCTAAGACGTGTGCACACACAGGTTTCCCATCTTCGTGTTTACTTGCCAAAAGGGATTGAGTGAGCTTGAAATTTTCAATTCTTTGAACTTGTGGGCTAGGGAGAAAAATTGGAGGAGGTGGAGGAAGTGAAGCATGATTTCTTGTTCCTCGATCATATCGTGGAATATCATCTTCGTTTGGAAAACTTGTTCCAAGGGATTTAAGAAAACCATAGTTGTTTGACATCTACAAAACGGGAGAAAATTCAAGTTAAGTTGATTGAGTCCTTAATAAAACACCCAAATGAATTATTAAGGCTAGGATCCAACACAATACTCTACAACCTAGAAGAGAGATGGCGTAATCTAGTTGCAGAATATTTGAAGGTAGGTAAATGACGATTTACCAATTTCCACCACGAAAAACAAAAATGAAGTTTAAGTTTTAAATGAATTGAAACTCCTAGATCTTTTGAGATTCATTAAACTTTTCAATGGCATGTTTAATCTCGATTATGCCCTTCTATTTGTGACTAGGATGCCTATGATCACAAATAAGGTGTGAATAACCATACGAATCTACGCAGTGCACTCAATGTTACTATCACCTAATCAATGTGCCGGTTAGCCACACACGCTCCATTGATCTATGATAAACATCGAGCCACCCTTCGCTACCAATTCCAAACCCAAATTAGTGTGCCAGTTAACCACACACGCTCCACTAACGTCTCGGCAAGGGTACAAAGTGTCATTCCATGAATTAGCATACAATTTCACATTTTGCCTAAAGTAACTATGATTTGGGAATTTGAAAAAATATGTAGTTACTTTGTACTTCATTATACTTATAATGGAAGGTTTCGTCCTATCTTATCCGTTCGGCTAACAACCTTCCACTAGTCAAGAGTGTGGTGGGTAAGAGTGGATACCCATTCAATCGCCATTTTATAGTCAATTTTCTTAAACACCCCTTATAGACCAGCTTCGTGAATGAGGCCTACTAACGGTAAGAGTGACTGTTTACTCATATATATATATATATATATATATATATATATATATATATATATATATATATATATATATATATATATATATATATATATATATATCATATTAGACTTTTAATGTTATATATAGTATATGGTGTATTTTACACTTTTAAAATACTAGGTGGTTTAATTTAGTAAATTATACTTTTAATTTAATTAAATGTAAACCAAAACTTTATGGATTTATTAAATCTCTTTTAATTATACGCTTTAATTAATTAATAAAACCATAAGGGTGTAAATTGAACTTTTCAAATTACTTAGGTTTTAGAATTTCAAATTTCAAATTAAGACTTTTAATTAATTTTAAAATCCAAAACTTGAGGGCACGTTTTGAAACTTTTCAAAACATTAGGGTTTAACTTATTTAAATTTCAAAAACAAAACTTTTAAGTTCAAATTTAAACTATAAAACCTAAAGGGTGAAATTGAAACTTTTTCACAAGATAATTCAAATCTAAATTACAAATAATCAATATTTATCTAATAAAACAAAATATTATCTAAATTTGACAATTATCTTCAATTTTGGCAAGGATAAACTCCAAATATTGATAAAAATTGGATTTTATTAATATAAAACGATTTAGGTAATTATCTACAGCCAAAACAGGAAGAAAATTGAGAAATATAGCTGTCAGATCCATGGACTCGCCGAGTCGACTTGACTCGTCGAGTTCATCCACTTACTCGCCGAGTCAGCAAGGTAGAGGGCAAAAAAGTTTGTTTTTCATGCAAAAATCGATCAATCAAGCATCAAATTCACTGACAAACAGCCCTAGGCTCTGATACCACTGATGGGTTTCGAGCAATACATCAATCCTATGGTGTACATGCAAACCCTAATAGCTTTTGGATCTAGTTTGTCTAATGAACATGCAATTGAATATCCAAAGCTATAAACCCTAGATCTAGCATGCAATTAATCATATTAACATAAAATAGGGTTTAGATCTGACCTTTGATTGTTATATAGCAATAACAATCAATCCTTGGCTTAAGAAAGCTTAGTGCCTCAAGTGTTGCACCTCTAATGGAGTCACAAACACCACTAAGCAACTTGGATGAAGAGGTCGGAGAAAGGAGGCACCAAAAAATGGCTAGAAACCCTAAGGGAACACTTAGCCACGTTTTTGGGGCATAGGGGTCCTTTATATACATGTAGGCCATTAGGGTTTGCAATTAGGAAACCCTAATCTGACTGCTTAGACCCTAAGCAGCCCATGGACTCCTTTAACATATCCCTTGGATGAATTCCTTATGAGCTTCCCATAGAATTTGTCCAACCTATATATTATTAGGTGATCCATAGCCCAATTGTAATTATGTTATAATTACAACTCCATTCCCCTAAGTTTAATTAATCTTTTTTAGCCACAAAATTAATTCTTGACTAATATTAATTAAACATTATGATTTATCCTTTAATATATTATTCTTATAATATATTAATAAATCATAATTAAACCTTTATTTCCTTAATTCATCTTACATATTGCTATGGTGAAGGCAACCCAAAAGGATCATGCTCGTAATCGAGTCAAGTACATACCAAAATGGTTATGGACTTAGATACTAATCCAACATAGTTTGTATGTTCCATGTACGCTCCACGTTATGGTTGAGTGGACTAAAGTGGGTGTCGTGGCATTTCTAGTCTACGTGTCAACGAAAATCAATGAAAATAAGTTAGGAAGACTAAAACAACAAGTCTCCCACAAGTTCCTCCCCTCATAAAGCCAAGAAAATAATTTAGGGACTCAACGGGTAAACCCTAGAAAGTCCATAGGGCATTTGTGCTATTTCCCCACACATGAATTGTAAATTCCATACCTATTATATTTCTCTAAATCCTTAGCAAGTATATGCCATCTAATGTCTTTCTTTTACCTTCCAAAAAATCCTTCATAGAAAATGTGAAGTAAATAGGTTCTTACAACATCCTCGTTTGATATGTGGAAAAAAATATCGTTATCGATAAGTCGATCCAAATTACCAATTGAAACAAGTTATATGTTTGGTACCAAAAACAACGTTTGTCGAAACATTGAATCAATTTGGTTGATTTCCTTATTTACATATGGATGACAAGTGCGAAATTTGAATATGGTGAATAACACAATTCCACCTATCGAACATCATCGTTTTCTCATCAAATAAAAATCATAAACGCTCATGTTTGACTAAATCAGCATCTGATCGAGTCTCGTGTGACATCACCATGTAAATAAGGACCGATCCCTTAGCATTGGGTACGTCCACCCATCAAAATAACTTAAGCCTTCTTCTTATTAAACGGTCTATAGTTTGTCTAACATTACATACATTAGCCTTTGCATTCATGTAGCCAATAAGTACTCATGCTATGTTAACTAATAGATTGTTAAAAACAACTAAAAAGATATGTCATTAATATTACATTTTTGCATATCTGTCTGAGAAATTGACGTTTTCGTAGCTAGGTATCTACGAAGATGTACATTTTCTCATGTATATGAGATTTCCGCATTCATGAATCTGTGAAAATGTCAAATATGTATGAGAAAATGTATATTTTTTCAAACATGTCTAATAATTTTGTAGATTTCTAGCTGTGAAAATATCATGTCTAAGAAAATATATGTTTCTGCATATTTTTTACCAATTAACATACATAAACAATAAAGATTGTAATACAACACAAATTCTTATATGGGATTTTCATGTGTTTGCTTATTACATGGTCGACCTATTGTAATTTTTAGAAACACGACTGAGGTATATTCAAATCTTTCGAACTAAAAGTATAAGTTTAGCTTTTTTTTCTCTTTCTATTCATAGACATAATTGGTTTCTAGTTCTTGACCTTAGATGCCATGGTTATCCGATTGGTATCTTATGCTTCTAGCTACAAGTAATGGGCAAACACTTGGAAAAAATAGAACTATTTATTCAAAATTCAAATAAAAACTCCAACTTCTCCTTCATTACCATTACATTACCATCATCCTTCATATTCCTCTTTTTTAATTATTTTTAACTTCTTTCCATTTTGTGATGCTCATCAAACTTCATACAAGAATTTGTTATTAGTTACATTACATAGAGTTGTTGCTTCAATTTTCAATACATGGCATACTTTTGAGTCCAACTTCGAGCCATGGCTTCGTACTTGACCTTGTCTATCTTGTACATATGTGCGATTTCCGGGACCAACGGATCATCTGGGTTCGGATCTGTCAGCAGCGAACATATTGACAACAAAACCTGTATGAACCACAAACCAAAATACTATTAACTTCTTGTTTCAATTGGGTAGTGTCTGAAAGTTTGAGTCTCAACAATCGTAGTGGACAACACATTAATATTGTCTCCTACACTCTACTGTTCATTAAAAAGTCATAATCTCTCATCCACATAAATAGCCTTTAACCTCAATTCACCTCCAATTTTCTATACTTCATTAATGAAACCAATCCAAACTAATAACTTTTTCGTTATTTTATATTTGATGTTTTATCATTGATAATGAATTTTTATTCTGTTTAAGACAATAACATCCATATAAAATAAAGTATATCATAATCTAAACCCCTAATTATAATCAGAAAAAGTATATCATATATTAAAGTAAACATTGACTTCTTAACCAAAATAAATTGTTGCCAAGAAACAAAAATGAAAGTAATATGAAATTAAAGAGATTAGAAATTAACAGGTGGAATCTATATTAACATATGTCAATACTAAGCTCTAATTTAGAGAAAAAATGCAATTTTTTTTGTGTATTTTGTTTTCTTAATAAAAATGAATAGCCATATAACTTTTATCAAAAAAAAATGTAAATCAACCAATGAATGCATGCCATGTGGAAAATAGAATAAACATAGTTGCTCCCATGTTTTTTTTTTACTTTTTGTTTTCTTTTACGTTTTATTTGTGATGTTGTCGATAAAAATGTTCTTATATAAACCACATAATAGGCGTTGTGTACCCTTTTCACATCAAGTTCAAAAACAACACTATGAAATAGAAGAAAAAAAAGAAAAGAAAAGAATTAAAACCTTGGATATGGTGAGTGCAGGACTCCATTGATCCTTGAGAATATCAAGACAGATGTTACCATTGTTGTTAATGTTTGGATGGAACACTTTGGTCCTAAAAGCAACCTACATGCATGCATCATCAAAGAACACCATTAGCAAATTACCTCATATATAAAAAGAAAACAACTTTGAAGTATATATATATATATATATATATATATATATATATATATATATATATATATATATATATATATATAGAGAGAGAGAGAGAGAGAGAGAGAGAGAGAGAGAGAGACTTTGTACCTTTGGTGGCTTAAAAGGGTAATCAGGAGGGAAGTGGATGGTAACTTGGAAGACACCACCAGAGTAGGGACTATCATTTGGTCCAATGATGGTCGCTTGCCAATGGAACATATCTTGAGCCACCGGTCCAGCACTACATGAGGCTGGAGGGTCTCTTTGAAGGTCCTTGAGCTCTTTCAGAATCCTCCTAGAAGCCATAATTCAATGATATGTGTGTAAGATGAAAGAATACAAATGTGTTTGTGCATGTAGTTGGTGGGTTGGAGATGTATTTATAGGAGAGAGAGTTTGTGGAGAAGGTATAGATTCTATGGGAAATTTGAGTGAAGAACATCAAGGTAGGTCAAGAGCAACAAGATTCTTTCTCATCACCTCCATACAATTAATTTCACATCAAATTGGACCCGAATCTTACTTTTTAAAACCATTGAATTTGATACGTGAAGGAGAAAATAGGTATATTTTGTAAGTCCAAGAAATGGTTCGCAAAGGGTTTTACACGAAACGATGATATATCTTTTCATTTACATCGTATTAACTTACATAAATATAGTATTTGTTTTATATTTTTCATAAGAACGATAATTTGTTTTCACAAGACCCATATATAGTTTCTCAAAAAGAATCAACCCTAATTTGTCGCAAATCCATCACTGGTATCTTATTTTGTACTAATACCTATAACCATTGATTTTACATGCGTATTGTCGTCCTAGAAAACATACATAGCAGCTTAGATTTTACATGCATATTGTCGTCCTAGAAAACATCATGGGAGGTGTAAATGATAATAGCAGCTTAGATTTATGGCATAAGAGATCAATGCCCACAACAAGCTCGATAAACATATGAATTAAAACTCTTGCACTACAGCTACTAAAATTCGAACTCGTACATTTGATTATTTCTACAATTATAAAGTCTTAGACATAGGCGTTTAAGCAACTATATCAATTAACCCCACCATATTGCGTATGGGCAACGGGCCAATTGAAAGATAAGGTTCACTCCTCTTAATTTGATCCAGCCGATGATCATGTTCCACTAAAATTCAATCAAATTCTTTCCCCATCGATGAGCATATTCTCCACTAGTGTAAAAGGCAAAAAAGACCATCGCAAATATACTTCTATCAAATTTATACAAACACTACACAATAGAAAGTCTCTATCTTTGACGTCAAAAATACTTGGTGATTAGATATCAAGAAAGCGTCCAACATACCCTACCCATCAACTCAACTTTTATTTTCCCGAATACATAAAAAGATCCATAATGTTATTTTTATGTCCACTAAAACAAATATATTTTCATATTTTAGTTTATTTACTTTTCTCAACAAAATAACCCAAAAAAACACAAAAGAATTGCATGTCATTCTTATTTTCCAGAAACATTAACTGCTATCCCCAAAAAAAGCTAACATTTTGTTACAAATTATAAAAGGTGTTTGGGATTCCATTTTTAACCTGAGGGTACACGGTGTGGTGCCGATTACACCATACTTCCAACTCAATGATGTTGACACATTTGCATTTTTACCATCTTTAAAAAAACCTTACGGTATGGTGTTGAGAGAGAGAGAGAGAGAGAGAGAGAGAGAGAATAAAGACAGAGAAATACACAACAGGATTTTTGCCGTCATTGGATAGTTACCGTTGGTGAAATACCGGCGTCAAAAAACACATCATAGGTTCACCGTTAGTAAAAACTGTCTCATAGGATTGTCGAGGTAAAAATACTACCACACCTCACATCCTTATAAGGAATTTTAGGCAAAATGACCTATTGATTTATGGTGATGAGAAAATGAGTTTTTAAAGTGTTTGGATTAGCTTTTTAATGAAAAAGTTAATAAGTTAATAAGTTAAAATATGTTGGTCTTATACATGTTTCAAGGAGAATTTGACTTTTACAAGGAGTTTTGAAAAATTAAAAATCCTACCTTATTAGAATCTCCTTTCTAAAAGGCTTTCCATAAATTATTTTAAAGGTTTTTAAATCATCCATAATATTCACCACTATAGTGGTGGATGTCACGTCATCACCATATTCACCTATTAAAATTATGGGATACACACTGATAACACTTCTCTCAACATCATTTTTTTTTAAATAAAAAATACAATGAAACCATATAGTTTTTTTTAACTATTTTTTCATTCAATAAAAAAACATTACATTAATTTAAAAAAAAAAAAAAAAAAAAAAAAAAAAAAAAAAAAAAAAAAACTACATTACTTAAAAAAAACTAGAATAAATAAAACCAAACAAATATTTAAAAAAATAATAATAATCTCCGTTCATGTTTTGTTGGTACAAATGTTCCGCAACATCTTCTAGAATATTGAAACATGTTTCACTATTATGAATTTTAACAACTCATGCTAAAAATTCAGTCGTTCTAGGTACAAACTCTTCAATTGGGATAATTACGTCGTCTATATCATACGTACAGATCACTCTACCTTCATTTTCAATAAGCATATTATGCATTATAATACATGCATTTACCATTTGTTTAATTGTATCCTTATCCCAAAGTCATGTAGCGTATTTCATTACATGTCATGTCTGCACGAGGACTCCAAATGCGCTTTTGATATCCTTCCTAGCTGATTCCTGCATTTTTGTGAACAACTTTGCTTTTTCACTTTGCGGAACCGAGTATGCCTTATTTAATGTAGAATAATCAGGGTATATCCCATCGCAAAAGTAATAACCATATTTGACGAATGCACGTTCACCATGAATGATATATCAGATGCTTTGTCGGTCAAAATATTGTTGAAAATAGGGGACTGGCCAAGAACAGTAGTGCCATCGGTTGACCGCGCAACTCCAAAGAACGAATGTCATATCCACAAATCATGAGATACAACAAGTTCTAGTATTATACTTGACTCACCAATATCACCTCGAGTAAATTAACAATGCCACACATTTGGACATTTTCCCACGCAACATGCATACAATCATGGCTACCAATCATTCCTAGAAATCCATGCATCTCTTCCTGAGCCAAATATAATTTCTAAATATCATTCGTAGTAGGTTTACGCAAATATTCTTGGTGAAAAACCTCATATACACATGCACAAAACCAATCTACACAATCAAATTGACATCTCAGATACTTTCAAATACTCACCGAATGCATAAAAGGCTATAATGTATCCAAAATATCTAAGTACATCCACACATTTTTGTATACTACTAAAACTCATTCTTTTATCTAGCATCGAGTTTTTGTTTAAAATAATCATAACAGACCTCTAAAGCATTAATACGTAAAAATGCAATCTTATTTAGATGGAAAAGACGCCTCAACGAGTCATCATTATAAAGACAATTATCGGCAAAGTAATCACATACCAATAAGTCATGTGCAGCATGGCGATCTCGATTGATAACCGCTCTTGAATGCGAAACAAACGAACTTTCTTCATCATGTATATGTTGCACAACACTGAAAAACGTCGAGATGAATTCTTCGTCATCATCGGAATCGAAATTCTTAAAGAAATCCATAAATATGTTTTTTAAGAAAGTATATGGTTTGAATGTAAAAAGGTTTGTGTAAATTTGGTGTTTATATAGCTAAGGTTTATATATTTAGAAAAATTAATAAATTCAATTTTTTGACCGTTGAACAACAAAAAGGAAAGAAATGTGTTTGATTGGTCTTGATCGATCGTTGAAGGCAAAACGAAGGACCACGAAAATGCCTAACCACAAATGTTCGGGGTGGTGTGCACGGACAACACTCGCGACCACATATACCACAAGCCCCTTCCTCGTTGGTATTGCAGAAGGTCTTATTGCATTGTCAAAAACCTTTTTTAACTTATTGACTTTTCAAAAATCCAATTAGTCAATTAATTGTTTTCAAATAAATCACAAAGACCCCCATAGTGTGGTCAATGGTTTTAGAATTTGTAATTGTTAATCCTCATAAGCTTTTTTTATAATGATAATGTTATTTTTACCATCAACAATAAGTTGGATTTTTGTGGAGATTCCCTTATCTATTCTTATTAATTAAAAGGCAAAAGTGAGAATATATTTTTGTCTACATCTTCATTCTCCACTAATTCAACATCAAAAGAGTTGAAAACGATAAGATGACGTCATCAATACAACATGTAATGGTTGAGGGAATAAGAATAATCGCTCAAATCACAATTAAAAAATAACAACTAAAATCACTACAAAAGAATAACAAGCAAACACCCATGTGAACAAATCAACAAGAAAATGCATAAAGAAGATGATAACAAGCATATCATTTAGGCCAACTACAAGATTAGTACATAAAGAGCATCTCCAAGAATCAAAAAGATCAAATACAAATTAATGAATATATGAGAATTCAGAAATGAATCCATCCATAACAATTTTCTTTTGACTTTGTTAGCCTCGATGACTTCCTTTGAAAGAGCGAGAAAAGAGGGGCAAAAAGGTAAAAAAAAAAAAAAAAAAAAAAAAAACATAGCTAGGTCTTCTCTCCATTGACCTCACATCCAATCATAATATAGAGCAAGCCTTTTGACCCGCTTTCTTCTTTTTCTTTGACTTTGGAGGGGCAAGAACGACTTTTATCGCAGCATCAAAAACTCCCTTCACATTCTGCCAAATAAATAAAAACATATTTTTTATAATAAAGAAACACTAAATTTCTATATTTTTAATATGGAAAATTATACATGCCTCCTGTGTTTTTGAACTACATTCAATATATTCAGGTGCTCCAATTGTCTTCTTTAGCTCTTCTCCCTATAATAAGTTCAAAAATATTGGAATAAAGAAAATTAAATTAGCAATACATGCAAGAAATAGCAATGTACTTTCGTATACTTGTGTATTACTATTATAATTTAGACAAAATTTCATAATTGGTCCCTGTGGTTTCGAAATGGCCCTTCTGAGGTTAAAACTAACTTTTCAGCTGTTATTTTTTAGGAAAAGACAAATTTACCCTTAAAGTAGATTGCTATTTCTTGCATATGTCATAAAGTTTATGGAGTGATAACCTTTACCTGAGCATTAGTTATGGGGGTTGCACCAGGGTGGTCTACAAAGAACTGCTTATCATCCCGAAGATCTATATAGCAAGGGTAAAATGGTCATTTACTCACATTTAGACATTAATTTATTCATTAACTCACCGAGTTTTGTCCCAACAAGAACAATCGGGACACCAGGGGCATAATGCTTCAACTCTGGAATCCACTGAGAATTGAAAAAAAAAAAAAAGAAAAAAAAAACTCCATTTAATTCAAGACATTTATCAAATGTTTTTTTTTTTTTAAATGCCAAAATTGTTACCTTTTTGGAAACATTTTCATAGCTGGCTTTGCTGATGAGGGAAAATGCCAAAATGAAAACATCAGCTCCACGATAACTCAATGGTCTTAATCTGTTGTAATCCTCCTGTCCTGTTCACAGAATTTCAATTTTTCATCATTTATATATTAATTAATAAAAATAAATATATATATATATATATATATATATATATATATATATATATATATATATATATATATATATATATATATATAAAGTTGAGTAATTGTTAATTGTTTATAAAGATTTCATAAGTTTACCAGCAGTATCCCACAAGCCAAGATTCACAGTGGCACCATTGACAACGACATTGGCACTGAAATTATCAAATACAGTTGGGACGTAATCCTGTTTATATCACGAACAAGAAACAAAAATTGGGATTCAATTTGAATGTATAAAGATACTATTAGATGTCGTATTCAACAAAAACACAAACAAGTATTCAATATCTAGATTTTTGTCATAATTCGTGTGATGAGAATCATGTGAGATGAATCCATGATTGTGGATGCAATGATAATTGAGGATAATTGATTTTTCTGGATCTGTAGATTGATATAAACAAATTCCTCCGCGCAAATTGAAAATGTCAATCATGGTGAATTTAAAATTGGGAATAAAGGAGATTAGTAAATTGAGTAGATTCGGGTTTGTTGTTCACCTAAACACAAACAACATTAGAACAGATAGATAGATTCTTCGTTCTTCATCGTCAAAAACTTCAGACGAAATTCAAAAAATGAACATAAACTGAAGGCGGTTGATGAAGAGATGATTACCGTGGGGAAGGTGTTACTGGTGTAGGAAATCAAGAGACAGGTCTTCCCGACAGCGCCATCACCGACTGTGACACACTTTATGAATCTAGAAGCGCTCATATTTCTTCAATTGAGCCTCAGATCTTCTCTTCGCTCAGAAGACCTGATCACGGACTAACACACCAGGTCAAGAAACCCCGTTGTTCGTTTTTCTTCTTATTCTTCTTCTTCTATCTTCTATTTTATTTCCTCTTCCGATCACTCTGACAAATTCACGGTTGTTTAGCTACAAACAAGAATCGCGTCGACGTTTGTTCAGAAAACATTACGAAATAAACAAACAAACCCTAGAGAAATGGAAATGAAAAAGGGGGAAATCGAATAACAGGAGTAAAGACTTTGTTGAGACAAACGTGAAACAAGAAATGTGGGGAGCAGAAAACCCTAAAGAAAGGGGGTGAACGAATTAACTGGAGATCGATCAACATCTAGAAAGAGATTACCTTATTTTAGCCTGAAAACAATGCCCTTGAAGCGTTCGATGGGTGGTGGAGATGAACTCTTTCTCTCTCTCTCTCTGAATTCTAAATGCTGCTCGTTTG
This sequence comes from Lactuca serriola, assembly GCF_051521515.1. Lineage (NCBI taxonomy): Eukaryota > Viridiplantae > Streptophyta > Magnoliopsida > Asterales > Asteraceae > Lactuca > Lactuca serriola. The sequence continues at coordinate 304,104,070 of NC_136411.1, forward strand.
TGTTTTGTTGTGCCAACGAAGATGGGGTTGATTATTGGTTAAATCTTGTTATAAAAATACATGTGTGGAGTGGACCCCTAAATTGGATTTTGTAAGAGTAGCACCCAACATAATATTATCAAGAAAAAACATTCTTTATGAATTTTTTAATTTGGATTGAAATATTTTATTTAAATAAATAATAAGGAAAAATAATTTGTTTTGCCAACGAAGACACAAACCCACCATCACCGTCTTCTAAAATAATTAAGAAAAAAAGTAAGCAAAGTTGCTTAAGATTGTGGAATAAAAAAAAGGGTGATTGGTGTTTTTTGTATTATAGTCTATAGAATGAAATGATAAGCAAACGGAACATAGTATATGGACAAGGTAATAAATTGTTCCTTATTAATAGTTTTTCATGTGTAATGACTCTTAGTGAAATGAAATTAATCTTTGATTTATATTGTTTGTTTGTTTTTTTTAACAGCAAGATTCAATAGAAAACTACCTACATGCTAGCAATTTACGGGTCATTATGGGAAAAAGGATACAAAAGTTAGTTATTAGAATTTAAAACAGCATTAGAACTTTTAGGTATTGTTTGATTTTTATTTATAAATCTGTGTGATTATTTTTGTTTGCACCGAGCAGACCACATACAGACATATACCTTTGCAGACTGTTTGTTTGCTAGAAGTGCACAGACCTAAAAACGTCTACATTAGGTCTTCTTGGCACAGACATGGACCATTGTCTTATGAACTCTTCTAAACCTTAAAATAAAAAATAAAAATAAAAAAACGCACCGATACACACACACATTCTGTTTTTCTTTTAAAACCAGCGCCTTCAACATCACCATTCACCATGGATGCCTACCTCACCATCGATGCCTCCATCCACTTGTCTCGTCTCCTCCTCGTGTTGCCGCCAAACAGAGCAGTTGTGTGTGACCAAAACATCCTCGTCTTCCTCCTCTTGTCTGATTCTGACGCCAAAGTCAACCAAAAGGTTGTCGCCCTCTTTCCTCTACTGCATCGATGCCTCCTTCCACCGGTCTCATCTCTAGTGTTGCCATCGTACAGAGCAGTTGCGCTTGAACATCACCGTCTTCCTCCTCTTGTCCGATTCCAATGCCACAATCAACCCAAAGGTTACCGCCCTCTTTCCTCTACTACATTCTTCTTTCCGTCCACTCCCCCCGCCAGGTAACACCTCACCTTATTGTCTAGGGTTTATTTTCTAAGGTTCATGAAATCTGATTTGAACATGGTGAAATCAGATTTTTTTATTTATTTATGAATTTGCCTTATGATATCAAATTTGTTGTGAGAATTGTTGCTCAAATTTGCTCAAATGTGTTTTCATAAAATGTTTCAGTTTGTTGTGTTGTAACCTGATTTAACTTAGATTAAAATTATTTCTGAAATTGGTTGGTTCTTGAATATATACCATGTGTAGAGGTGGCAAAAATTAACACGACACGAAACCGACACGAAATAAACGGGTTTGGGTAAGATATTTCAACCTGTTTAAATAAACGGGTTGACACGACACGACACGAAAATTAAACAGGTAAGGTTAGGGTTGAGAATTTCAACTCGAATATGACTCGAAAATGACCCGTTTATTTATATGCAAATTTTTTGAATTATTTAAATAAACTAGAAAGATACAAAACCAAAACCATAAGTAAAAGAAAACCTTCGAATTGAGTCGTTTTGTAATGTTGAAATAACTTAGCCGTCTAGATCAAGACTTAATTTCATTTTTTCCATTCTCTCCCAAACTACCTAGTCTCTTTCACCACTCTCACATCCTCGCGACATTTTCATCCGCCTCCCCAAATCTCACCCTTTTAATTTTGTCATCTAAACTTGCTATGACTTCATCTATTCTGTCTCCAAACTATTAGTTTTTCCTCTCGCCTACCCAACTCCTACTCTTTCAACATGCTCAATCTTTTAACCTCACATTACACGACATATTTCAAGGTATAGCCCTAACCCGAAACCCGACACGAGCTCGACACGACACGACACGTTAATTAAATGGGTTGGGTTAGGATCAAGCACTTTCAACCCGTTTAGTGTTTCGACACGACACGAACCCGACACGACTTGTTACACCTAGGTTTGTTTGGAAGAAATTATCCTAGAAAGTTAGAGCATAATTGATGACTGAAACACCTCTGTTATGTGTCATTTTATTGTTGTAGAATTGATAATTAAGATAGAAGAGTCAAAATCATAGTTGACAGCAAACTTGAGAGTTGATTTTTTGAGTTTACATGTGATCAATTCAAAAAGAAAAAACGGCTTTAATTTTTGCTTTTGCTGAAGAACACATTCGAACACATTAGCTGTTTGGGAAATGAGAGAAATAAGGTTAGAAACTAAAAATAAAGAGTTTATTGAATATACTAATCACTAGGTGTGAGCCCATGTATTACATGGGTGTATTTAAAATAATTAAATATATATAAACATTTGAGAAATTTGAATTTATAAGAAAATTAAAAAAAAATATTGAATTGCTAAAATTAAAGTGTTTTTTTTATCTCTCTTTTAAATTTAAACAAATCATTTAGATAAAATAATCAATGCAAATTAATCACATTTTATTTTAAAATTTTGAAATTATAAGGAAAGTCCATTAATGAAATTGATATGCATTTATTATTAAATTTAAATACCATATGGAATTTAATAAAACAGGAAAACTACAAATTACATATGAAATAAAAATTAATTCAAAATAACCCCAAAATGACATGTGGCAAAATGAATGAGAGTGTGACAAGTGGCAAAAAAAACCTTCATTTATTAGAGAAGATTGTGTAATCAAATTAGGAAGTTTATTGAAAAAACCTTCTTTTATTTATGTTGTTTATGTGTAATGTTTATTTGCATATTGTAAACATATATGTATGGTTTGTGTATGGTAAACATATATGTATATTGTTTTCCTATGTTGATTTCCAATTTTATATTTATGTTGTTGATGTTATTAACAAGTTTCTGCAGTTTAATGTAAAGTATGGAATATATAATTTAAGTTTATGTTTATTTTAAGAGCCTGTAGACTTTAAAAAAAAAAAAAAAAAAAAAAAAAAACAAACAGTCTTCTTCTTGTAGACTGCAGACGTTTGATCTACTTCTTCTACTGCAAATGTCTACAGGTCCGCAGACTGCAGACATTTTCCCTCAGAAAAAACAAGCAACACCTTAGACTTTAACCAAGTAAAAGAAAGAAGTTTAATAGTATTCAAAATATCATCTTTTAGTCTCGTCTTCTCCTTAAACACCATAAAATTTTGAAATATCTATAAAGTCCGGCTAAGAATCACGATTTCCACTACAATAAAAAATGAACCAAATAAATGAAATTTAATAATATGATGGAAATATATGGACACAAAATAAATATAAAAAATATCACAACATTATCAAAATAAAAATTATATTTTACATTATAGCAATTATAAATTAGAAAAAAAAATATTACATTAACATAATAAATAAATTAAAAGATCAATGTTATAAAATAATCTTGCTACAAATATCAATAAATTAGATGTTTGTAAAGAACAATAAAATAAAAACACGAGCCATTAAAAATGCATCTAAACTATCCTCATTTACAATCAATTTCAACCGAATATTCTATTAAAAAACTAACTTTTATCTCATTTAAACTCAATTTTTTACTCTCGTTGCTAATCCAATCCAATTCAATTTTATATTAAAAAATTTATATCATTTTGTAGAGAACAATTAATCATGTATTTTGGTATATATATATATATATATATATATATATATATATATTATTTACTAAATAAAAAGCAATTACTAACAAAGTTAGTTTTTATTAAATAAGTTAATTTAACTCAGCTATAACTAACTAGTAAATAATAGACACTTGTGGAGCCTTACTAACAAAGTTAACTTTTATTAAAAATAATCTTGCTATAAATATAAATAAATTGCAAGCCATCATCATTTAACGGGAATGAGAATCAAATAGGATTCACGGACTAGATTTCCGAAATGGAGATGGATTTCGTAACCTAAAGATGCACGGGGAAGTTGTAAACCACCTATGTTGTGAGGTAGTTCAAGGGAACAACACTCCGTTAGTGGAACACGTTAAGAAAGATATTGAGTCCTAACAAGCCATTACAACTAACATGGGAAGAACTTTTGACCCACTTCAAGAGGAAGTTCTGTCCAGCTGAGAACATGCTGGAGTTAGAGAATCAACTCCTGAACTTGAAGAATGGAAGCATGACAGTTCATAAGTACACCAATGATTTCATGGATATAATGGATTTTGCTCTGTGCCTTATTACAGACGAACTAACCAAGATTGACAGGTATGCCAAGGTACTACCTTGGGAGTATAAATTAAGTAGTCACCTACCTTTGAGGTGGTCATCTGGGTTGCAAAGTCTTGAAGGGATGACGAAGAAAAGAATAGCCGAGAAAGCTGAAGTAGTTGATAATAGGAAAGCTAATGGAGTATCATGAAAAAACAACATCAAGAAGAAGAATAAGTTCTCCAATTCGAACAAAAAATTTAGAAGCAACCAGGAAGGGAAGTGGTGCGACCAATGTAAGAAAAAGCACTTTGGAGACTGTATCGTTTACTTCAAGTGCAAGAAGCCAGGACATATTTCTACATAGTGTCTAGTGAAAGGAAAAGTTTGTTTCAAGTGTGGAGAAGAGGGGTACATAAAGGCGGTGTGCCCAAAAGTTGAGAACCAAATCCCAAGGTCGTAGTTACCAGACGACCCTCAATGAAGCAAAGGAAGGGATTGATGTTTCTTCAAGTACATTCTTAGTTAGTCAAATTCCTACAAAGATATTATGTGATTCTAGAGCAGATCACTCCTTTATATCGCAAAAATTTGGTAGAAAACTTTAATTATCACCACTTAAGCTAAGTACCCCTATTTTAGTAGAAGTAGTTGGTGGTAGGAATGTATTTGTTAGCAATAGATTAGAGGTTGTAACTATCGATTTGAACGAAATGAATTTCATGAAGAGCTTTTACCCTTCGAGTTAAACAAATTCGACATATTTCTCAACATAGATTGGTTAGGATAAAAGCTTGAAGACATCCTATATCTAAGGAATATGGTGTGTATTAATCCACCTGGGAGAAAGTCATTCTTGGTTTATGGTGATAAAAGTAGAGTAAGGTCTAGAATCATTACGATAGTGAAAGCCAACAAATGTCTAGCCGGAGGATGTTCAGTATTCTTAGCATACGTGATAGACGAGAAGAAAGAGATGAAGGAAATGATTGATATACTTGTAGTGCGAGATTTTCCTGAGGTATTTCAGGATGAATTGCCCGGATTACCACTAGAGAAGCAGGTAGAATTTAGGATCGACTTATTGCCAGGCACGACACCGATTACGAAAGCACCATATTGTTTAGTGCCTAAAAAGATGAAAGAGTTTATGAAACAACTCCATAAATTATTGGACAATGGCTTTATAAGACCTAGTTCATCACCCTGGGGAGCTCCCGTAGTGTTTATAAAGATGAAGGACGGTGCTATGAGAATGTGTATTGACTATCGAAAGTTAAAAAAGGACAAGATAAAGAATCAATACCCCTTACATAGGGTAGATGACTTGTTTGATCAATTGCAGGGAACAACCATTTTCTCCAAAATTGATCTCAAGTCAGGTTATCATCAGTTGAAGATTAGGGAGCAGGATATTGAAAAGACAACCTTTAGAACATGGTATGGACACTATGAATTCCTTAATATGTCCTTTGGACTAACAAATGCTCCAACAACATTCTTGATGTATCGAGTTTGTAAATCTTTCCTAGATAAATCAGTAATAGTGTTCATAGGTGAATCTTGATTTACTCTAAGAAAAATCAAGACCATAGTTGATATCTTCAGGAAGTACTAGACGTCCTTAAGAGGGAGAAGCTTTACGCAAAGTTCTCCTAGTGCGCCTTTTGGATTCGAGAGATACACTTCTTAAGTCACATGGTTAGCCAGAATGGCATAATGGATGACCAAGAAAAAACATAAGTCATTACGAAATGGGAGACGTCAAAGATTCCCACTAAAATTCATAGTTTTTTGGGATTGGTGGGTTACTATCAAAGACTCATCGAGAACTTTTCATCTATTGTGACTCCACTGACAGGCTTGACCAAAAGGAGTTGTCTATACTTGGAGCGAGAAGAAAGAAAAGGCTTTCATTGAATTAAAGATGCGGTTATGTGAAGCACCCATCCTCATATTTCCATAAGGAACTGATAATTTTGCAGTATTCAGTGACACTTCTGCAATTGGATTGGGATGTGTCCTTGCCCAGAGAGACAAGGTAGTACCTTATTCCTCAAGGCAATTGAAGACTCATGAGCATAATTACCCAACTCATGATCTAGAGCTTGCAACAATGGTTTTCAACCTAAATATTTGGAGAAATTATTTGTACGGAACCAAATGCAAACTGTTTACAGATCATAAAAGCCTAAAGTATCTTTTTGCTCAGAAAGAATTAAACATGAGACAGAGGCAATGGATGGAGCTACTAAAATACTGATTAAGAAATACTTTACCACCCAGGTAAAGAAAACATTATAGTCGATGCCTTGAGTAGAAAGGTGATTCCGGAAAGAAAGTGGTATAGATTGTTGAAAACCGAAGTAATGTTTATAATTATAGAAAAGATCAAGGAAGCTCATACTAAGCCTTAGTTATGAATGATAAGAAGGAAGAACGTCTAGGCAAGACGTTAGTGTTCAAAGAAAACGAGCAAGGGTTGAAAACAATATAGAATCGCATTTCGGTGCCAAGGATGGGTGGTTTACGAGATCATCTCCTGGAAGAGTCTCATAAAACCATGTATTCTATACACCCATGTAGCACCAAAATGTATTTGGATTTAAAACCTTATTATTGTTGGCCGACAATGAAGATCAATGTAGAAACTTACGTAGCGGAATGTGTAACATGTGCAAGAGTGAAGGCACAACATTAGAAGCCATATGGAGACTTGGAACCTCTACCAGCACCACCTAACTTTTAGACGGTCGTCTGTGCTGCAAGGTCTATTGAAGGGATGATGAAGAAAGGATATTCGAGAAAAGTGAAGTTAGTGAGAAGAGGAAAGCTAATGGATTCTTAGGAAATAGCAACAACAGCAAGAAGAAGAATAATTTCTCCAAGTCGAACAACAAATCTAAAAGCAACCAGGAAGGGAAGTGGTGAGACCAGTGTAAGAAAAAGCACTTTCGCAATTGTTTCGTCAGCTTCAAGTGCGAGCAGCCAAGGCATATGTCTACAAATGGTCCAACGAAAGGAAAATTTTGTTCCAATTATGGAGAGAATGGGTACATAAAGGCGGTGTGCCCAAAAGTTGAGAAACCAATTCCAAGGATCATGCTACCAAAACCCAAGGATTGAAGTTACCAGAGGACCCTCAATGAAGAAAATGAAGAAACTGATGTTGTTTCAGGTACATTCTTAGTTAATCAAATTCCTACAAAGATATTATTTGATTCTGGAGCGGATCACTCCTTTATATCGCATGAAATTGGTAGAAAACTTAGAGTATCACCACTTAGGATAAGTACGCCTATCTTAGAAGTCGTTGGTGGTAGGAATGTATCTGTTAGCAATAGGTTAGAGGTCGTAACTATCAATTTGAATGTAAATTAATTTCGTCAAGTGCTTTTACCCTTCGAGTTAAGCAAATTCGATGTAATTCTCGGCATAGATTGCTTGGGAGAAAACCTTGAAGACATCCCATGTGGAAGGAAGATGGTGCATATTAATCCCCCTGGTAGAAAGTTATTCCTGGTTTACGGTGATAAAAGTAAAGTAAGGTCTGGAATCATTATGATAATGAAAGCTAGAAAATTCCTAGTTAAGGGATGCTCAACATTCTTATCATATGTGATAGACGCGAAGAATGAGAAGAGGGAAATGACTGATATACCCATGGTACGAGGTATTCTTGAGGTATTTTCAGATAAATTTCCAGGATTACCACCAGAGAGGCATGTAGAATTCAAGATCGACTTATTGCAAGGAACGACGCTGATTGCAAAAGTACCATATCGTTTAGCTCCTACAGAGATGAAAGAGTTGATGACACAACTCCAGGAATTATTGGATAAAGGTTCTATAAAACCTAGTTCATCACCCTAGGGAGCTCCCGTACTGTCTGTAAAGGAGAAGGACGATACTGTGAGAATGTGTATTGACTATTAAGAGTTAAAAAAAAGGACATGATAAAGAATTGCCTAGAATAGATGACTTGTTCGATAAATTGCAAGGAGCAACCATTTTCTCAAAAATTGATCTTAGGTTAGGTTATCATCAGTTGAAGATTAGGGAGAAAGATATCAAAAGAAAACTATTAGAACAAGGTATGGACACTATGAATTCATTGGTATGTCCTTTGTACTAAAAAAATGCTCCAGTAGCATTCATGGATTTGATGCGTCGAGTTTGTAAACCTTTCCTCGATAAATCAGTAATAGTGTTCATACATGACATCTTCATTTACTCTAAGAACAACTAAGATCACAGTAGACATCTTCGGGAAGTACTAGAAGTCCTTAAGAGGGAGAAGCTTTACGCAAAGTTCTCTACGTGTGACTTTTGGATTCGAGAGATACACTTCTAAGGTCACGTAGTTACCCGGAATGGTATAATGGACGACCTAACAAAATAGAGCTGTAAAATCCCGATGTCAAGGTAAATTTAATTTCAACCCTATGTTTAAATAATATTGCATCTTAGTCCTTGGAATTAAAAACGATTGCAAAATGGCCCATATTGGCATATGGTAATTTTGCCCAAGTGTCGTACGATGAGTGTACATTGTGTATGTTAGGCGTACTAGGGTGCGACCTAGTACACTGGGTGTACACCTCGTATGTAGGGTGTATGTGAGGATTATGAAAACCCTAAATTTTAGGGTTTGGTCTATATTTAAACCCCATTATAGCTTCATTTCTAATTTCTTCTTCAGCCTCCCTCTGTGAAAAACAACTCTGTCACAACTAGCAAATTTAGGGTTGAGATTGTAATTCATTTACAAACAAATTCCGTGTGTAATCTTATTGCATTTGGTCCTTGAAATTCAGAAACAACAATTTTATATGAGTGCACATGTACATACACTAAGAAACAAGTCGTGGCATCCTCTTATAAGCCCAAGTTTAATCTATCAACTAAGAAAAAACAATTTGTTAGACTTGTGATAAGGAGTTCTGGGCCCAAATACCCTAGGCCAAAAACCTTTTTTTGGGCCTTATTGGACTGAAAATGTAACAACATAAATTTTCAAACCAAATTTTTCATTTTTAAAATATGTAAAAACTCATAACGTATATCCTAAAAACAGAATTGTTTAAATGTCAACACAATCCACATAAGTACCTGAAACACATATCACATACACAAATAATAAGCCTTCCTGCGATCCTGAGAAGTACCTGAAACACATATCACACAACACGGTAAGAATAAAGCTTAGTGAGTTCCCTAAAATACCACATACACAAAAAAATAAGCCTCTCATGGCTATAACTCAGCATGGACCCTCCGGTCTCATGCGTCTCGGTGAAGACCCTCCAGTCTCACGGCTCGGTGTGGACCCTCCAGTCATGTCTCTTAGTGACGACCCTCCGGTATCACAACTCGGGTTGGACCCTCCAGTCCTATATCTAAATGAAGACCCTCTAGTCTGACAACTCGGTTTGGACCCTCAGGTCCGATCTCAGAAAAACACAGAATAATATAGTATATACCACAATGACAGAAAAGCATAGTATCACATAACTCAATATAAGCACATAGGAACCTTCGGTTAATAACTCAGATAAGGCCCTCCGTTCGCTCGGTATTACCACTTAGGTAAGTATAGTGAGAAGACTCACCTCGTAAGCAAGCAAGTAAACAATCCCATACACGAATCTCGAACTAGCTTCCATCTAATCATATAAGATAATTATTTCTAATTAATAACGGCTCTCAAGAAGCTAGAGTAATCCTTCTACAAACTCACATAAGGATGAAAGACCATTTTACCCTTCCATGGCCTTAATAGTCCACAATTTGACCAAACCCTAAAAGTCAACTAAAAGTCAATAGCAGCGCGTACTCTGTACGTACCTGACCTTTAAGTTGGGCGTACTCATTTACCATGCATGCATCGAGGGTTCTCAACCCTATGCTGCACGTACTGGAATTACACTCAGCATACGCCCCAGATTTGCATTTCTCACTTGTTTGTGATAATCCGTTATGACCTTAGCTCAAAACTCAGATCTGGACTTCCTAGAGGCTCATACTCCATAAAGTCTGCGACTTTAAGCCTTTGCATGGCTGATAAAGTCACAAACACCCAAAAATCTCACTCTCTATTCTAAAGGATACTCATAACTCATGCATGGGTTGATTCAAATGTCTAAGTCTCGATTTTTATGGCTCTACACTACTCAAAACACTAAATGGAGCTGATAATAAACTCTGGAGCTCAATATCTCATAAAGCTTCCAAATTTGGGACCAAAACCCTAAAATGGACTAAAATGATTCATAAAACAAAAGGGATAGAAAGCTTTGAGCTTTATACCTCTAAATGAAGCTCCAACTACAGATAAGTTCAGACCCAAAGCTTGGACTCCCACTCCTTCCTTTTCAAGGATCCTTCTTCACTCCAAAGAAACACAATAACACTTAGTAGCTCAATAATGGACACACAATCTAAAGGGACAAAATATTAGGGTTTGAGAGGGTTGGTGTCTGGGAATGGTGGCTAGAAATGAGGCCATCATGTCCTTTAAATAGGGGCATACCCTAGATTAGGGTTTTCACTCTGGGCCTAGTACGCTCTGCGTACCCTCTGGTACACCCAGCGTATTAGGTGGCTTCTGCGTCAAAAACATGCTCATGATTACGCTAAGCATATACTCATGTACGCCTCGCATACTCATTTACCACCCTTTTCTCATATAAGGACCAAACTTGACAATTACCAATAGAACAAGGGTTTATAGAGTATACATGGTCTTAGGATGTTACAATTCTCCTCCACTAGAGTAAGAAATCACCCTTAAAGTCATGCTCCTGAAATAACTTTGGATACTACTCACGCATCTCGAACTCTGGCTCCCAAGTCCACTCGGATCCCTTCCGATGTTGCCACTGGGCCTGAACCAAGGGCACCTCTTTGTTCCTCAGAACCTTCACTTTCTGATCAAAGATCGCTATTGGCCTCTCAATATAATTCTTGATTGCATCCACCTGAGTGTTCTCTAATGGTACCACCACCGTATTATCGGCTACACACTTCCTCAGCTGAGACACGTGGAAGGTGTTATGAATCTGACTCAACTCTACAGGTAGCTCTAGCTGGTAAGCTACCTTACCCACTTTGGCGATCACTCTGAAACGACCAATGTATCCAGGCACCAACTTTCCCCGTTTCCTGAATCAGATCACCCCTTTCCATGGGGATACCTTCAGGAGGACAAAATCTCCAATCTGGGACTCTATCTCAGATCGTCGCCGATCTGCGTAACTCTTCTGACGACTCTGGGCAGTCAGTAAGAAAGTAACCTCTGTCTGATCTGCTGAATCTGCTCGGTCGTCCTTAGCACTATCTTAGGACCACCCATCACTCTTTGCCCTACTTCTCCCCAATAGATGGGAGTCCGACATCTGCTCCCATATAAGAGCTCGAAGGGAGGCATGCCAACAGATGGAAAGTGCAATTATCACCACACAGGAGTATTCTGGGAAATACAGTGGCTGACCTGCCATAGAAAGGGACACACAATCTGTTTCTGCAAGGCATCGGATCAACCGATCTCCCAAGCCCCCAGAGCGGAAGAAAACCAAGATTGTTATGGCTATAGTGAGACTGGACACTATCAGAGGGACTGACCGATAACAAAGAACTCAAGAGCGGATAGACGAATTCTGATGATCACCGCCGGAGAATCAACCCCAGAGTCATCAGCGAGCAGTGTTACGTTTTCAAAATGGTAATTACTTTAAAAATTAATTAATTTATATTAATATAAGATTAAAACTTAGGGAAAACACTTAAAAAGTAATTATAATAACTCACATATTGAAATAGATCACAATATTCAAGAGAACTAAAAGATCCATTTAGAGAAGCTACGATGGCTTAGCATATACATAAGATTTGTGCATGACTAAGATGTTGCAGACTTAGAGTGAGTGATTCTATCTTAATTCATGTTCCTTATTTGGTTGTGGATTTGAGGCAGAGTTACTCAGTCGACTATCTTATTCATCTTAATTATTCATAACTTGTATACGACAGGCAATCGTAGTGGTGCCGAGGAGGATCATGATATAAAGTATCAACACTAGTTATCAAATCACTTTCATTGTATGTACTCGCACATAGCGGTACGATACGTAGAAGTGTTAACATCATAGAGAAAAACAGAAAGCACTAGAACATTTACAAAGAATACATTGTTGAAAACACTAGGAGTACGTTGTCGAACACACTAGGAGTACATTGTCGAACACACTAGGGGTACATCATCGTATAACAGAAGTTTCTTTCAAATCGGCCAAAACTATTTTTTCAGTAAAGAGTCCGTTACTATCATTCGTCATGAATTGGCGTGGTCCTCACCATACTAAGTTCATATGTTTCTATCGCCTCGACCGTCAAGTTCACGAAAACTTCGTCATTCGTATCGACAGTATGACCTAAACCTCAGTTTTATCTTTCGTATTCTAAACCCCTAAGTACTCGGGTGAAGGGTACTTTGTACTCTAAATCCTTGTCATCATATGTTCCATAGACCTTCACGAGATACCACTCGTCCAGCAGACCAAGTTCGAGCACAGAGGCTAAGGACGAATATAGCCCACCCATCACTATCATGTGTATGTGCAAGGGTGGTATATGATTATGATCACGCAAATTTAGTATGTGTGCTTCCGCCCTATCTCTTGTTCCTTATTTGGTTGTGGACCTGGAGTAGAGTTGCACATCTGACCGTCTTACTAATCCTAATTATATACGACTTGTATACACAAGTTAATGATAGATGGACCAAGTACGAATCCTATCATGAACACTAGGGCAAAGTTTTCAGGTCTACGAGAGGATATTCTATAAATCAGAGGAGCGCAACCCCAGTAGTACCGCTAAGAAAGCTAATTTCGGGACGAAGTTCTCTCTAACGGGGGGATGATGTGACAACCCGAAATTTCAAGCTTGTATAATCATTCAAATCTATCAAAGTTAGACTCGTGTTGCTATCTTTTAGCACTATTTAGGGTCTATTCTGAGTATTCTGAGACTAGTGCATCAAAGGAATCAGTGTTTGGAATTGTCAGTTAAAGTTCCAAACCATTTCCTTTACAAGCCAAAAATCTCGAAAACTCCCTCAAGTATCAAAGGGTTTTGCCTCCAATTCTCAAAAATGTAAGTGATTCCTTCCCTTTGTGAGTTAATCCTTCCTATATCCATGATTCACCATTGAATTCATACAAGGATTTCATCTTTTAAGTCTAGATCTTCAAGATCCTCAAGAACACCTTAGTGTTTTGGACTGAAAACACCTTCCTTGCCTTCAAAATCGTAAGTACCATCCTCCTTTACATCTATCTAGTTACAATCCTTCATTTTGGACTTAAGATCATCACTCTTTGCTTGAACAAAAGAGTTTACGGTTCTATGAATCTTCATAGACCTTAAACCCTTATAAAGGGTGTTCTTATAGCCTTTACCCTTCCTAAGGCTAAGAATGGTCCCTAGAATCCGATGTCGTTGAATGAAGCCCTTGAAAACCATCATTTGTGCAAGATTTGATGAGTTTGCGGTTGAATCTCCTTAGACTGTGAACTCCATGACCGTAAACACCTAAGACCGTGACCACTTGGACCGTGAACTCCAATGGTCATATCTCTTTGATCGTAAACTCCATAGGGTGGCCATATACCCTAAGTGTGCAATCATATGTGATTGTATCCCTTCTATCAAAGTGTTTCCGAGTCCCTTGAGGTGTTTCCTTGCCTTTGGTTGCCTCTAAACCCTATATTTAAGTCAATATATGCCATTATATGTCATTTAGGACTCGTTAAGTCTCGGGACTTCATTCGTGGAACTTCTCATCCTTAAATACATATTCGTTTGAATCACTTACATAAGGTGAGTTCATACCCCTATAATGAATCTTTTAACTATTTTAAATGCTTTTAGGGGGTGGGGGAATACAAGTTGAACACAATGATAATTGTGTAAATGTTTTCTATAAACATCTTTCCAAAGATTGGTCATGTCTTTTATAAGCGATCAAAACATTTCAAAAACTCTTTTAAAGTTATGTTACTGCATAGTTTAACAAAACTCCGTTTTTTTAAAGTACGAGCATAACGTAGTAGATAAATGAGTCTTTTCAATAACAGTTCAGGTGAAACATTAGTAAACTATAATGGGTATAGTTTAGAGGTTCAGTTCATACTAGACAGAGAGAACATACTACATACTAGACAGAGAGAACATACTACGTACTCCCTCCGTCCCAAATTGATAGTCCACTTTTGATTTTTGAAGTCTTTTTTCTTCAACTTTGACCTTAAATATTTTTATTTGTGTTATATATTACTTGATAGAACTTATAACATTGAAAAAACATTTAAAATACAATCCATTCATATATTTTGCATCAAGTATTATCTATAAAAAACAAAATTATTTAAGGTCAAAGTTGAAGAAAAAAGACTTTAAAAGTCAAAAGTGGACTATTAATTTGGGACGTAGGTAGTACTAGACAGAGAGAACATACAATACTCTAGTACATACAATACATATACAAGAATACAATAGCATAAATGTGAGCCACTGTTTCGGGGCATGGCATCACTGCCATGGCTCGATTTGTATCCAGATTTTCCAAGAGGGAGAGCGTGAATTTGTGTATAGATCTATACAGGATTGACTATCCTACACCTTGTTGTTCGCTATAGTGGGACTTGCAAGTCTACGGGTGCCAAATGTCATTTCTTCCGACGTCTTTCATCGTCGTGTTTTTAGTCGATAGTATGATACAACCATATCACATTTATACCTTAATTAATAATTGATTGAAGGTAGTTAGTACAACAATAGTTACTATATACAATACTACAGTACTTACATTTTTCCCATTACTTTCATATTGTGAAAGTACCACTTGAAAGTCATATGCAAACTATTTTCGAGTCAAGATAGTTATAAACTAAGGAAAACTTACATTTTACAAACGACAAACAGAACAGTCGAGTGTAGTACATTCAGTAGAAAGAGACCATAATGCTAACCTTATGATTCCTTAATGTATACATCAAAGGATATATATCAGTAGGATCCGACAGGTAATAGGATGTGTGCTTTCCACTTCATTTCCTGTTCCTTGTTTGGTTGTGGGCTTGGAACGGATTCACCCAACCTATTATCCATTCGATCTTAGTGATATATATGTTTCGTATACATTAAGTTATCATAAGGTGTACCAGGTATGGGTTAAGTCATAGGACACTAATTCAATGCACAATTTTCTAGTACAAAACATACTTTTTAAATCAGAACTTTTGGTATACAAAACTAGAAACTTACCAGTAATGGGTTTAATCCATTTTATTAAACCAATATAAACTTAAAGGACCTTAGGTGGTTAACTCTATAATACCTTAGTTTATACATCATGGTTATATATCATTAACAACCAATAGGTAGTTGGATGTGTGCTTTCTGCCTTACTTCCTGTTCCTTGTTTCGTTGTGGGCTTAGGGCAGATTCATACAATTAACTATCTATTCAATATTAGATTATATATAACTAGTATAAACTAATTGATTATAGAAGTAACCACTGTGGTCACCATTTAATTATAAGAAATAAGGGTTTTATTAAAGAATCTTTTCATTAAATATAAAGGAACTATTACAATTAAGTCCATGAGTAACAAGTGAATACGCCAGGGTTATATACAACAATGATCTAACAAACAATGGGATGTGTGCTTTCCGCCTTACTTCCTGTTCCTTGTTTGGTTGTGGGCTTAAGGTAGGTACACACAATCGATTGTATGTTTACTCTGATTTTTATATAACTTGTATCCATTTAGTACTCATAGAAAGGATTGTAGAGTCATTTTTACTTATCGTTCATCAAAGTAGGAAATATAGGATTTTCTAGAGGAATAGACAAACTTTTCTAAACAGAACTTACAACTTACTACATTTTACAACAACTTTCCACAACATACTTACATCACTAAAATCTTATGAACTCACCAGCTTAACTGATGATCAACTCTTTCAAAATAACTTGTATTCTCAGGAGACTAGTAGATAGGTACTCGCGTTGGGAATTCAGAAGATAGAGCATAATAGCTTCAAGTCTTGTTTTGTTATTTGCTTAGGTATTCTATGTTTTGTGAACACACACATTGTAAACACTTTTTTTCTAATGAAATGGTTGTTCATTAGTTTGATTACTATGATTCATGTCTTGTGATACTAAACATGACGTCCTCCACTCCCGAACGTTTACACCGTTCCGATTTTGGGGTATGACATAAAGGGCCACCAGTAATCTCTCTTCAGGTCTAAATACATCTTAGTGGCCCCTGGATGGATTGAGAATTTTGATCTATGTGCCTCCTCCATTAGTATACGCCGAGCTATGCCCGTATAGGGCACCCAAATCCGCCCTCGGAAAGTCATAAGCCCACAACTATCCGTCACAAACTCTGAAACCTGCTCAATCACCCGCTCCCTCTTGCGGTTCTCCAGTCTCACAGCATCCACTTGGGCCTCTTGTATGGTAACTAAGACCGGAGTCATCACTATCATCCTCATGCACACATCTCGGATCAGAGCACTCGCTGCTCTACGACTCAGGGCGTCGGCTACCACATTAGCCTTGCCCGGTTCATACAAGATCTCACAGGCAAAGTCCTTCACTACATCCAACCACCTCCTCTACCTCATATTCAGATTGGACTGATCCATAAGGTATTTCAGGCTCTTGTGATTCATATATATGGTACACCGGACTCCATACAGGTAGTAGCGCCAGATCTGGAGGGCGAACACCACCTCCCCCAACTCCAAATCGTGGGTGGGATACCTCGTCTCATGAGGCTTCAACTGCCTCGATGCATACGTTATCATGTGTCTCCTCTGCATCAACACTGCACCCAACCCAGATATCGAATTATCACAATAAACTACAAAGTTACCCACCCCCTCGGGAAGGGCTAGCACTGGGCTTCGCACAGTCTCTGGAGAAGGGTCTTAAATGGGGCCTGTTGTTCGGTCCCCCAAGTAAAAGTAACACCCTTCTGGGTCAATCTAGTGAGAGGGACGACAATCTTGGAGAAATCCATGATAAATCACTGATAGTAGCCTGCAAAACCCAGAAAACTCCTGATCTCTGTCGGGATCTCGGTACCTCCCATCTCATAACTGCCTCAATCTTGGTCGGGTCAACTAATATCCTAGTCCGATTAATGAGGTGTCCCAGGAACTGGACCTCTCGTAACCAAAAATCACACCTGGAGAATTTGGCGTAAAGCCTCTCCGCCCTCAATACTCCAAGGATCTCTCTAAGATGCTCCTCTTGCTGCTCTCTGTATCTCGAATACACCAGGATGTCATCGATGAACATGATCACCGATCGATCCAGCATAGGCCTACATACCCGGTTCATGAGGTCCATGAACACTGTTGCTGTGTTGGTGAGTCCGAAAAGCATCACCACAAACTCGTAGTGCCCATAATGAGTCCTAAAGGTCGTCTTTTGGATATCCTCATCATAGACTCTCATATGATGATATCCAGATCTCAAATCAATCTTAAAAAACCAAGACTCCCCTACAAATGATCGAACAGATCGTCGATCCTCGGTAGCAGATAACGGTTCTTGACCGTCAGCTTGTTCAACTCCCCGTAATCAATACACATCCGGTGTGAACCATTATTTTTCTTGACAAAAAAGACTGGCGCTCCCCATGATGAGCTACTTGGTCTGATAAAACCCTTCCCCAACAGCTCCTAGAGCTGTGTGGATAACTCATGCATCTCTGGTGGCGCAAGGTGATAAGGTGCCTTGGCGATAGGCGCCGCTCCCGGAACAAAATCAATCCGGAACTCCACCTGCCTCTCGGGAGGCACACCTAGAAACTCCTCGGGAAAAACATCTGGAAACTCGTACACTATAGGAACCTCAGAGAAAGAACTCGGCGTCTCTGTAGCAACCAGTGTATCCATCACATACACCAAAAAGCCCATATAACCCTATTGTAGACTCTGTCTCGCTCTGGCAGCAGAGCAGAAAGCTGATCCAGATCGGGTACCCTCGTCGTACACTGTAAGAACTCCCCCACTAGGGTCTCGTATGGTCACCATCTACCGCTCGCAATCGATCACAACTCCAAACCAATTCAGCCAGTCCATGCCCACTATGACACAAACATCACCCATCATGATCGATACCAGGTCTATCGGGAACTCAACACCAAAAATCTCTAGTACACACCCACGGAATACATCAGTAGCAAAAACCGCATGCTCGTCAGCTATAGAAACTCTCAGGGGTCGAATCAACGCCTCACGTCGGATATTGATGTGTCGACTAAAAGCTAAGGACACGAAAGATTGACTCGCACCCGAGTCAAACAACACCAAAGTAGGTACAGAACTCACAAGAAAAAAATACCTATACATAACACAATATAAGTATAAACAATTTTAAAAACAACATAGATAAAGAGATACGTACCGACAACAACATCAGGCGCGACGCGGACCTCTTCCGCTGTCAGCTGAAATGCTCTCCCACGAGCCTTCGGAGGCTCGACCTTCCCTAGCCATCCATCAGTAACAAGCAAAGCAATAGGAGTGGTAGTCTGGGTTGATCCCTAAGTAAGATGGGGACACTCGGCCTTCCGATGGCCTATCTAGTTGTAGTGGAAACAAACATAAAATCTCTTGGGTCAGTCCCTCGCCATATGCCCCCTCATTTCCACATTTGTAGCAAATCCCTGCCCGACAAGATCCCTTGTGGGTCTTGCCGCACTTACTACAAGTGCGGCCCTTCTGGCCTCCATCTCTTGAATCAACGAGCTTGGCCCACTTAGCCGCCAGCTACGACTGTGTCGGTCTCCTATCGTTCCCTTGTTGCTCTCCCTCCTCACTGGTTTGGATCTCCAACTTAATCTCCCTCCTCCTGGCATTGGTTTGCAACTCAACCAATGTCCGATAAGACGAGTTTTCCACGAACTCCTGAATATCCCTTCCTCAAAATGCTCAAATACCGGCTCATACGTGCCTGCTTAGTGGGTACGTGCATAGGGCAGAACATCTCCTTCTCATGAAACATCCTCGTAATCTTAGTCACCGACTCTATCTTTTGCTTGAGAGACAGAAACTCCTATGCCAAATGCTCTTTCTCCACCTGGGGAATATACTCATCTCAAAACAACTTGGTGAACCTCTCCCAAGTCACGGCAACATGATCTGCAGGAGTAAAGTCATCCGTCACAAACCTCCACCAGTCCTTCACTCCCAAGCGAAGCTGGTTCAGCACGAACCAAACTCTCAGATGCTCTAGACATGAAAACATATAAGAGCACCCCTCAATATCAGTGATTCATCTCACGGAAGCAATCAGATCTTGTGTCCCATCAAACTCTGGTGGCTTCGTGTTGCTGAACTCCCGGAACAACACGGAGTCTCCTCCATGTGGCCTAGCGGCAACAACAGCTACAGTGGCGGTAGCAATAGTAGCCTCAGTAAAGGCAGCATATCGCTCGTCAAACATCTCAATCAGGGTGGTCTTGATAGACCCAAACATCTCCGGTATCGTCTCTTGAATAGCTGTGGCCACCTCATCATGGATGATCCTGCGGATCTCCTCATCACTAGTTTCACTGCTCCTGGGGTTCTTGCGCGTACCCAACATGATGTCTCTGAAACATAACATGAAAAATCATCAGAGACTCGCTTGAGCATACTCACACTCAATCGCCCGCTCCTGATTGTTCCTCAGCACCTTACGGATTCTTACTTGGATTGCATACAAATTCGATGGTTTCAGTAGTATGGGCCCAATACTATCTTCCACACTAATCTGTAGTCATTCCAAGTCCTCCTCCTAGGATCCCAGTTCACAAGTACTCTAACTCTCACGAATAACAAACTACTTTCTAAGTAGATCTCTCATATGCTCCTCTAGGTATCTCTCTTAGATTGTTTCTTAACTCAGAAATCTATCTATGTGATTCCTGCTAGATACTCTTACTCAGCACATAATCAAAGCACATAACAGATAGCAATGATCCCTAGGCTAAGGCATCACAAATCAGACAACTCCAGCCCTAAATATGAATTACTTAGTCTATCCTCTAGCATGCATCACTAATATCTCATAATTATCTCATAATACAAATAAGTAAGGGTATTTTGGGAAATCACCGTTCAGGCTCTCGCTGATTGTACACACTGCTCCAACTCGTTTTCTCTTAAAACTATTTCTTATTTTAGAATAATCATTTCTTTTGAAAATCTTTCTCAAATCCTCTGTTTAAGTTCAGACATGCCCGAAGGTACACCCAAATCCCTCAAACCAAGGCTCTGATACCAACTTGTAACAATGTAAATTTTCAAACAAAAGTTTTCATTTTTAAAAGACATAAAAACTCATAATGTATATCCCAAAAGCATAATTGTTCAAATGTCAACACAATCCACATAAAAACATCAAAATCCTAGAATCCACATAGTCTCAAAATCGGTGTGAATAATCAAGCCGGTGCCTTCCCGTGATCCTGAGAAGTACCTGAAACACATATCACACAACACAGTAAGAATTAAGCTTAGTAAGTTCCCTAAAATACCACATACACAAATAATAAGCCTCTCATGGCTATAACTTGGCATCGACCCTCCGGTCTCATGCGTCTCGGTGAAGACCCTTCAGTCTCACGGCTCGATGTGGACCCTTCATTCATGTGTCTCAGTGAGGAACCTTGGGTATCACGGCTCGAGTTGGACCCTCCAATCCTATATCTCAATGAAGACCCTCTAGTCTCACAACTCGGTTTGGACCCTCCGGTCCGATCTCAGAAAAACACAGAATAATATAGTATATATCACAAAGACGGAAAAGCACAATATCACATAACTCAATATAAGCACATAGGACCCTCCGATCAATAACTGAGATAAGGCCCTTCGGCTGCTCGGTATTACCACTCAGGTAATTATAGTGAGAAGACTCACCTAGTAAGCAAGCAAGTAAACAATCCCATACACGAACCTCGAACTAGCCTCCACCTAATCACACAAGATAATTATTTCTAATTAATAACGGCTCTCAAGAAGCTAGAGTAATCCTTCTACAAACTCATAGAAGGATAAAAGACCATTTTTCCCTTCTATGGCCTTAATAGTCCACAATTTGACCATACCCTATTAGCCGACTAAAAGACAACGGCAGTGCATACAACGCATGTATCTGACCTTTACGCTGGGCGTACTCATTTAACATGCATGCATCATGGGTTCTCAACCCTACGCTGCGTGTACTGGAATTATGCTTAGCGTACGCCCCGAATTTGCATTTATCACTTGTTTGATCTTAATCCGTTAAGACCTTAGCTCAAAACTCAGATCTGGACTTCCTAGAGGCTCATACTCCATGAAGTCTACGACTTTAAGCCTTTGCATGGCTGATAAAGTCACAAACACCCAAAAATCTCACTCTCTATTCTCAAGGATACTCATAACTCATGCATGGGTTGATTCAAACATCCAAGACTCTAGAATGGACTAAAATGATGCATAAAACAAAAGGGAGAGAAAGCTTTGAGCTTTATACCTCTAACTGAAGCTCCAACCACAGATAAGCTCAGATCCAAAGCTTGGACTCCCACTCCTTCCTTTTCAAGGATCCTTCTTCACTCCAAAGTAACACAAGAACACTTAGTAGCTCAATAATGGACACACAAGCTCAAGGGATGAAATATTAGGGTTTGAGAGGGTTGGTGTCTAGGAATGGTGGCCAGAAATGAGGCCATCATGTCCTTTAAATAGGGGTGCACCCTAGATTAGGGTTTTCACTCTGGGCCTAGTACATCCAGCGTACCCCTCTGGTATGCCCAACATGTTAGGTGGCTTCCACATCAAAAACACGCTCATGAGTACGCTAAGCATACACTCACGTACGCCCCACATACTCATTTACCACCCTTTTCTCATATAAGGACCAAAGTTGACAATTACCAATAGAACAAGGGTTTATAGAGTATACCTGGTCTTGGGATGTTACAATTCCCATCATTAGGCCAACTTAATCCTAACAGCCAGACATACTCCAAAATCCGCAAACCCTTTAACTGTATTGAGTGTTGTCAGGACCCTAAAACCGAAAACCCCCTTGGGTAGTCACTATGGCCGAAAACCTTATAGGAATTCGGTTGGGGGTTTAGACAAAAAAAAGAGAAAAAGAAAAGGTAAAAAGATGGTGACACCTCAATGCTTTACACCTTAATACCCACCATGTTTCAACACCATGCATGCACTTACCCTCCATGTTCCCATGCATAGCTCTCTATTCTCTATCGTGCAACAATAAATCCATCACCCTTCCCATTTAAGGAGGAGTTTGGCCAAACACCCCTCACATACACACCAAAAACTTTTCACTCTCCTCACTCTCAAGTTTCTCTCATTTTCCCTCTCTAATTTTTGTGTATGCCATCCTCAGGGGTGTTTCTCTTCAAGAAACTTATAAAATTTGGTAAGAATTATTGTAAACCTTTAGTGTTTTGCACATCTTTAAGTCAAAAACTCATTGTTGACACACACTTTTTCGTGGGTAGTTCTTTGGAACACTTGATTTTCGAGAAGCTCTTCAAGTGTGTACAAGTATAGGTTTGACATCTCCCTCATTTCCTTCCTACAACTCACGAAACCATCAAGGTGAGCTTAATACTCCCATGTTTTTCGTGTTTTAATGATTTTCGGGCGCCCAGGAGGGGGGTGGGGATACTAGTCGAGTTTCATTTACCCATTGGATATTTGCAAGCACCAAATATGCTAGAATAAGTTTATCCATTGGATATTTGCATGCATCATAGTTATGTGTTGAAAATGGAACAAATTCTTAAGTAAAAAGGCTTTTTATCATATGTATATAATTATGACTTATTAGAGTCGAACAAAAATAAAATATTTTGTGTTTCAAAAACTTTGAAAATGGTACAATGGTATTAAACAAACTACGAAGTTGGATATTTTACTAAAAATAATTTTATTAGTAAAATAATCGCAAACTTCTCATCACTATTTTTGGATGGTTAAAACCCAAGAATTTGTTGTTATGTTTACTACTAAACATAATTATTATTAACTACATATATAAAGTTTTATAACTAGTTTTCGCAAAAGAGATTATTAGTCAAACTGTTAACAGAAAAATTTGCGTGTCATAGAAAACATGTCATAAAACATGTAATATGAAACAGTTAAAAATGCGCGTCATAAACTACATGTTATGAAATCTGTAAAACGCGTGTCATAAATCATGAATTTTACACTAGTGAAGTCATTCCATTATATACTAAAAGGGGGTCGAAGTTCGCATAAATCTGTTAATGCTCTAGTAAGATACTACCTTCATTGTACCACCTAGCGTACACTCTAAGTCCTGTAACTATAACCAGAGTCTCCTAGAGGGAGAGCGAGGTAATTGTGCATAGATTTATACGGGGATTGACACCCCCACACTAGACATGTTCGCTACAGCTAGACGGGGCCAGTCTAGGGTGACAAATATCTTACCTAATTTTCGACGCCCGAAGAATGTCACAACATGCATACAGTCATATCAAGCATGATTATAATGACTCACCTAGCGATTAACAATACTATCTTGGTTTACGGGAAGCTTACACTCCACTGGTTTTATAAATCATAAAACTACATACTATTTTTCAGTACACTATTATCACTATTTCGATCTTAGGGATTAAGACTACAAATTTTCATACATCAGAAAATATCGGATTTTCTAGGAATATACAAAGGAACATGCATACATACATTTTTCTGTCTGTAGTATAAGACATACATTTCATTATTATAGAAAATATCGGATTTTCTAGAAACATACGATACTTTTCAAATGAAACAGATACAAACCGATTTTCATACAAAAATGCTTATGAACTCACCAACATTCATTGTTGACGATTTTCAAAATGACTTGTATTCTCAGGGAACCAGTAAGCAGGTACTTAAGTCATCAGGAACTAGATTATGGTTGCACTTTGGAATTGTTACTTTTCAGTTAATGTTGTGTAAACTTTGAACAAATACACTATGTAAACAATGTAAGTTTGTATCTCTTAATGTATGTTGTGTGGGTTGCTATGTCCATTTATATTCTATTGTTATGATACTCTACAATGACGTCATCCGCCCTCGGACATTTCCGCCGTCCTGGTTTGGGTGTGTGACTAACTCCAAGTAACCCCTAAGTGAGAAGAGTGCTTTTTGAGTCCATTAGAGTGTTTTGGAATTGTTCTTGAAGAAGAAGAAGAAGAAGAAGAAGAAGAAGGTGGTGAGAAGAGCTTGGAGCTTGGAAGCATCTTGGATCTGGGATTTCCTTCTTGTTAGCAACCTCCAGGAGCTAGAAAGTTTGCATCTTGATCACTCCATCTTGTAGATATAGACATTTCTTCCTTTAAGACACCTTTTGTCCCAAATATGGTGATTCTTTAGCATAACATATTCTTGACCAATAAGTCGTCCTTTCAGACCTTAGGAGGGGTCTTAAGTCATAAAAATGTGGTCTTGATGATTAGTTTTGCTCCATGCATGCTATAGAAGGTCTTAAAGCATTAAGATGTTAAGTTGTGTTTTAAGCACTTAATGGACATGCAAATTCATAAAGTTGGGAACTTTATGACTCTTGAGGACATTTTAGCCTTGGATCTATAATTGGAAGCACTAAGTTGATTCAGTTGTGTATACTCCATCGACTTGCTGATTTTGACCAAGGCTGATCAAGTTTGACCTAGGGGTATTTTGGATTTTTGGATTGTGTTTGAGAATTATTCATTTGGATGGATATGTGATGGTTAGAGCTAAGATTCGGAGTTGGGACCTCCTCAGCTATTTTTCAGATTGATAGATGAGTCTTCCTCACTTTACTTGTGGGTCGAAGGCACCAAGCGCAGCCTATTGTATTGAATATCCTGTTGCATGATAGTATGTTATGATGTTGTATAGATCTATTAGATCGGTATCCTAGTATATAGGATGTTTTCATGTGGTAGTGATATGTAGATCTACATGTTGTCTGTGACTGGTTATATGTTTATGTGTTATGTATATGTCGACATGTTATGGTTTGATGGGTTGAGGCGGTCCCGCTTTGTGTTGAAGGCTAAGATAAAAACTGTGGTCCAGATAGACTTAGGCCCTGCGAGGTGGTCCAGTCAGGCTAAAGGCCCGATAAGCGGTCTGGATAGGTTGTAGGCCCTACGAGGCGCTCCAGTTAGGCTGAAGGCCCAAAAAGCAGTTCAGATAGGTTGTAGGCCCTATGAGGCGATCCAGTCATGCCGAAGGCTCAGAGAGTGGTCCATATAAGCTGTAGTCCGTATGAGACGGTCTAATCAGGTTGAAGGCTCATTTATGCATGTTGTTGTTTGTTATGTTTATGTGGTGGTACTTTGGGGAAACTCAATAAGCTTTGGCTTACGGTTTTAGTTTATTGTGTCAGGTACTTCTGATAATCACAGAAAAGCGAAGCCATGACCATACACATCCTCTTGTTTATGGTCTTATGATTTTGGGATACTCTGATATTGAGATACACTTTGGGAATAATGATTTTTAAAGATTTTATGATTATGGGTTGTTTTGAAAAATTTAAAATTGTTGTGATTTTTGTGACGTTATAAGTTGGTATTAGAGCCTTGGTTTGAGTGAATTGGAGGAACACCCGTGTGAATCTCATCTCAAACTAAGGAACTGCAAAGGTTTAAAAATGATATCCGATTTTTTTTCAAAAATAATCAAGAAGGGATGTGATGTGTACGACCAGCCGTAGCCAATAAGTAGACCCCAAGTTACCACACTGTTATTTGATATTATGATATGTTAGAACTATGTGATTAGGTGTCTAAACCCATAACAATAATTGGTATGTACTTGACCCGATAGTAGTGTGATCCTTTTGGGTTGCCTTCACCAGAGCAATTTGATAGGATAGGAATTTGAGAAAGAGGTTATTTATGATTTATTAATATATTATATTGATCAAGAATTAATTTTGGAATTAATTTAGTCATCAAAAGAGACTGATTAAATTTACGAAGACTGATTATGTAAATCAGTAATACATATAGTTTGGGCTGATGATCCATGTTGATTAGGATAGACTAATTTTATGTGGGAGTCCATGAAGAGGTAGTCCAATGGGCTTATCATATGGATTATTTGATTAAAGGCCTAAGGAAGTGAGTTAGGTTTTACAAGTGAAACCTTAGGAATTCTACACTATAATGTAGCTTCTAGCTTCACCAAAAAGGGCCTAAGAGTTTCAAGAAGAACCCTAGCCGTTTTGTGTGCTTCCTAGCCTATTTCTCATTATCCTCTTTTTTGCTTTTGGTGTTTGTGACACATTAGAGGTATCACACTTGAGGTACTAAGCTCTTGAAAGGCCAAGAACTACACGCTACAACAAAAAGGTATTCGTGTAACTATTTTTTATGTTGTATGTCCCCAGTTGCATGCTAGCTAGGGTATAGCTTTGGATAAAATGAAATTACATGTATAACTTGAGAAAACTTAGATCCAAAGCATTAGGGTTGTATGTGCACCATATGGATGTTATAGTGCTCAAAACCCATCAATAAAAACATGCTATTGATAGGCTATGGATCTTTAGGAATTGCATGATATGAGTTTCCTGATTGTATGATGCCTGATAGCCTAGGGTTCTTAAATATCTGAAATTGACATCATTACTGTAGTTGCTTACTATATGCATCAAAATTGTACATAACTAGGATTTTATAGCCTAATAATGTTTGATTTAGCCTTATTTATTGTTCATTGTTTGGTTGTGGTCTTAGGGTAGAATCGAGTATTTGACTGTCTATAGGATCCAATATTATGTATGATTAGCATACACGAGTGTTGCAAAATTGGTGGAAGTTTCGTGGATGAGTTATGTGGGGTCAGCCAACCAGTTGAGGGTTGTCTAACCTTTCTCTAGGAAGTGAGAATATGATGTATGCGTATTTCAATGAGTATGGTTAGGGTTGTTGTGATGATCTTCTGAGACAAATATAGGTAGGTGTAGAAGTTAGTATGGGCCCGTACAACTGGAAGCACAAGACCCGTACGCGTAGTAGGGAAGTCACAAACCCTAGGGTTTTGTTGGGGAATGGTTCCTATCATATGATATGCATTTTATCTGATACCTCTATGGTTTACCTTCAGTATGGTGGTTACAAGGCGATTTGATTCAGGATCAGATCAGAAGCCGGAGTCGGTAGCCAAGATGGTCCAGGATTGATTGAGTACCGAGTTAGGGAGTTTATCCATAAGGAGGTTGTTTCTGTTGTTCAAGGGAAGATACCAGAGTTGTTTGGGTCTATTAAGACCACCATGATGGAGTTATTTGATGATCGATACACCAAACTTTCAGTGGTTGATGCCACTGCAGCCATTGCTGCTATAGGGATCGGCACTAGGAGGACTTTCCAGTACCTGGACTTTGGCAATACGAAGCCCCCGGTTTTTGACAGGGTTTAGGATCCGATCATTGCGATGAGGTGGCTGTTAGATGTTGAGGGATGTTTCTCTACTTGCTCTTGCCCAACTGACTAAAAGGTCAAGTGCACTCTGAACCTTCTTTGGTCTAGATCAAAGGATCGGTGGAGACCGGTTACTAGTTTACACCCCAAAGCAGCGAGTTGTAGTATCATGGGAGTAGTTCTCTGAGATGTTCCGCTCGAGATATGTTCCATTGGTGGAGCAGGAGAGGCTGACCCAGGAGTATTTAGATATGAGACAGGGGACCGAGTTAGTGACAAAGATCACCAAGATGTTTAAAGAGAGAACTATGTTTTCTCTGATTTTGCTGCTTTTGACCAAGATCAGATGACCCAGTACTTGAGCATGCTCAAGAAGGACATCCATCAGTTTGTGTATACTCAACGCTATGGTTCACTCCTTGATTTTTAGGAGGCCGCGAGGAGGCGTGAGATTGAGTTAGAGTTTTAGACGAGGGAGAAGACGTAGGCCCCTGTGTGGTCACAACTAATGGCAAAACAACTTAAGGCAGCTGATGTAAAATCTAGGAGTCAGATGGGTCGCGCTTGTGGTAAGTGTGGCAAGGTTCATAAGGGTCTTTGTCGATTTACTTCCGGATGCCACAAATGTGGCAAGAAGGGGCATTATGTGAGGGATTGTTGCCAACCAAACTTAGCTTCAAGTATCAGGATTTGCTACCATTGTGATCAAGTTGGCCATATGAAGGTCAAATGTCCATTTCTTGCCGCCAAGCCCGTGCAGGCCCTGGCACCAGCCACTTTGAGGATTGCTAATGAGCACCAATGAACAACGGAGCCCCTGAGGGATCAAGTTCATGCTTTTCAGTTCACAACCGCGGAGGCCAAAGAAACACCAAACGTCATGACTAGTATATTTCTATTTATTGTTATGTCAACTCTTTTATGGTATGCTTATGTTTATGATTCTATTAGGTCCCTTCCTAGTGAACTGTTTTCCTGCTCTTGTGTTATTTGACTCAGGGGTGAGTCGCTCCTTCGTGTCTTGATCTTTTAGTACAGATTTTGGTATGCCCCCTTGAAAGTTGGAGAGTCCGTTGCGGGTTTCTATCACCAATGAACACGTGCTCTCTACATCCAGAGTATATCAGGGTAATGTATTGTAGATCTTTGGGGTGCCTTATCCGATTGATCTAATCCCATGGGATGTATGCATGATAGTAGGGATGGATTGGCTGAGCAGGTTTGGTGCCATTATCCATTGTGAGGGCCAGCGAGTAGTAGTTGAAACCCTAAGTAGGGGAGAACTAGTTATCTATGGAGAAGATACCTAGGTTGGTTTGGGATTTTGTTCTCCAGCCAGGGCTTGACAATATATTCAGTATAGATGTATGGATTATCTTGCTTATGTTGTTGATGCTTGGGTTAGGGAGTAGGTCTCGGTTTCAGATGTGCTAGTTGTTAGGGATTTTGCCAACGTATTTCTAAAGGAGTTACCCCGTGTGCCTCCCAAGAGGCAAGTTGAGTTTAGAATTTATAACGCCCGTGTTTCTGGGCTTGCCATTTTTAGCAATGTAAAAGTCTAGGTTAACCTTTGTAACCCAATTTGAAATAATAAGAATGTATTATTTGTGAATTTGTGAATTATGTGAGTTATGTGTTTATTTGCTTAATTATGTGATATAATTGAATTAAGAATAAAATGAGCGTCAAAATTTAAGTGTAAAATAAACTTGATATCATTGGATAATGTTGTATTAGTTGAAACGAGGTTTTCGAATATATATAGAACGCCCAAATCTGACTTCGTATGAGGAAGTTATGATTTTCTGAAGTTTCGACTTGGCAGTATGTAGCCCGAATACTTGATTTGAGATCGAGCGGTTTTTAGCCGAAACAATCTAAACGAGAATCGAAGATCTCGTTGTTAATAGCAAAACGATGAAAAGCCAGACGAGAACGGACGTCGGACGAAGAAGTTATGAATTTATAAAGAAAATTTTCTGTCCCGGCCTCCTAAAAATAAATAATAAAAATAAAATCAAAATTAGCCGACAAAGTCTAAACAAAAGTTATAGAGTGTAGTCTCACCTACGCGTGGATATAAAGAATGTCGAAAACGGAGTTCGTATGAGGGAGATATGAATTTTTAAAGTTTATTAAATAATTAATATTTATTTTTAATTAAAACCTCCGATATTATCCGAAGAGGAGTCAGCCGACCTATCCGAAGTACGCCCCGCGTACTGCTGTACGCCCAGCGTAGAGCGAAGCGTGACGAAGCCAGCACTCGAGTACCTCCAATGACGCAAGCGCTGACGATCCGAGGCGTACGCCCCGCGTAGCCTCGTACGCCCAGCGTACGTGCGAGGGTTCAGCTTCCTATAAAAAGGGATCCGAAGGCAGCCTTAGTTCTTTTACAAATTCCATCCTTCTCTCTAGTCTTTTGCCTCGTTTTGCGTGCCGTTTATACCCCGAAGCCCCGGTATTATTCCCGAGCCCCGAAGCAAGTTCCGAAGTCCCGAGGATCTCGAGAAGTGAGATTTCCGAGCCGAAGCCCTGCCCGCGAGGAGCCCGGTTTTTGTGAAGATCTTCCAGATCTATGGAGAGACACTACTTCTGCAAGCTGTAGGGCTGCCTGATCATCTTCTGATCAAGTGAGTGTGTAGTTATTTTCATTCCGACGCAATATTATGAAGTATTCTATATAAAATACATTCTATGTGTATATATTTTGATGTTATATGTGTGAATGTATATTCACTCTCTTCTATCTCATAGATCTGATATATTCTCTATGAAATACGTGTTATGTGTGTATGCCTCATCTGTTATGTGGAATATGTATTGATTTAAGCATGCTATACAGGTTTTTAAACAATGTATAAAATGTATATTTTTATCTACTAATATGTTGGGTAGAACATGGGTAGATAGTTGGTGTGAAATAAACAGATGAGAGGCCTCAGTGTTATTGGTGTTATTCTAGTCATTCAACAGAGTATGGATGACGACCACAGACTATTCTAGACTGTCCTGTGGAACACTAGCAGGCTCATTACCTGTAGGTGTTGTGAACGACGTGTTCACCGGTGTACTCTATCCCCCAGATGGTTGCCTTTAGGGCACTTATTGTTGAGGAAGCCCCTCTGCAGTAATGTCCGTCCCGATGAAAATCCTGAATTAGGTTCCTTATAATAAAAGTTATTTTAGGGATGTAAAGTGAGGATAACGGGAATGGGTAATTGGGTTTATTGTGGATTGTTGAAATTAAATATAATTATTGTGGGTTGAAAACCCTATATGCTCACCAGGCTCCCAAGCCTGACCCACTCAGTTTATTTTTATTACAGGAAGTGGCGCAAGAGCTTAAGATGGGCGAATCATCAAGTTGTTTTTGTTTACAAGTCTGTATATGTATATATTTGTTGAACGACTTGTAATGTTATCGTTTATGCTTTATGATCTGTATCGGAACATGACATCCCGACTTTTGATTATGAAATGAAATCATATTTCTTTATGAAATGTTTTGATAAATATCTATTTTATCATGTTTTGTTTTTGGGAACAAATTCCGCATCTCTTTTAAAACTAAAAGGATTTACTCTGAAAATGTTTAAAAAGCATAAATGAAATCGGTCTTTTCTGGCCAAGATTTTGGGGATGTCACAGAATTGATCTAGTGCCAAGTGCAGACCTGATTGCCAAGGTGCCGTACTGGTTGGCACCAACCGAGATGCAACAATTTTCCTCTCAGCTTTAGGAGCAGTTGGGCAAGCAGTTAATGAAACCGAGTAATTTGCGATAGGGAGCGCTGATGTTTTTCATCAAAAAGAAGGATGGTTCACACTGGATGTGCTTTGATTATTGGGAGTTGAACAAGTTAATGGTGATGAACCGTTATCCTCTTCCATGGATGATGAAGTCTTTGATCAGTTTCAGGGTATATCTTGGTTCTCCAAGATCAACTTGAGGTCAGGGTATCATCAGGTGAGGGTGAGAGAGGAGGGCATGGAAAAGACCATGTTTCAGACTTATTATGGGCATTAAGAGTTCATGGTGATGCCATTTGGGCTCACCATTATGTCTGTAGTGTTTATGCATTTGATGAATCAGGTGTGCAGGCCAATGCTCGATTGATCTGTCATTGTGTTCATTGATGACATCTTAGTGCAGCATGAGGAGCACCTTTGAAAGCTTCTAGGAGTTTTGAGGTAGGAACGGTTGTTGCCAAGTTCTCGAAGTGTGAGTTTTGGTTACTGATGGATTTTGAGTATTCTAACACTCATATGGTGTACATGCAACCCTATAAACCTTGGATCTATGTTTTCTTTATTATACATGCAAATATTCAATATCCCAAGGTTTCATCCTAACTAGCTTACTATGAAGCAACTATACTACAAGAATCTAGTAGAATGACATACCTTTTGATGGAGCTTGAAGTCTTGAACCTTTTAGAGCCGAGTGCCTCAAGTGTTGCACCTCAAATGGTTCACACAACACCAAGAACCCTTGGAATAACTAGAGAATAATGATACTTTCACCAAATCAGTTTTTCCCTCATGTGTATACACACTAGTGCAATTTCATAAACCATGGACCTCTTTATATAGTGTGGAGGATTAGGGTTACATTCATGTAAACCCTAATACCCATGAACTTTCTGATGGGTTTTGAGCATTCGAACACTTCCTAAGTGTACATGCAACCCTAATAACCTTGGATCTATGTTTGTCTAATTATCATGCAAAGTTGAATTCCAAGGTTATATTCCTATCTCTCATACATGGGGAACAATTTTAACTTGAATGAAAGATAGAATAACTTACCTTGTTGTTGCTTATGTTCCTAGAAACCTTGTGAGCCTAGCACCCCAAGTGTGATGCCTCAAATGCTTCACACAACACCAAATGCTCTTGGAAAGACCTTTGAGAGAATACACACTTCTTGAAGTCGGCCTAGCCCTCTAGTTTCTTATGTGTAGCCAATTTTGGTGGAGAATGGGAGTCTTATATAGTGTTGACACATCTAGGGTTACACCATGTAAACCCTAATGTGTCATGAATCTTCATTTCCATGACCCATGGGTTTGTAACTCTCATGGAGCATCCTATGGGTGGAACCCAACTTGATAATCCATGGAGCCTCTTAGCCCACTATACAAGATATGAATGATTTACATAATCAACCCATATATTTAATTAGTTATCTTTTGATCACTTAATTAATTCCAAATTAATTCTTTGATCAAACTAATCAAATAATATTATTAATATATTAGAACTTATAATATATTAATAATCTCCAAGTGTTATTTCTCTCATTTAGTCTATCCAATTGCATGGTGCCATGCAACCCAAATGTACCATGCCGGGTCGGGTCAAGTACTAACCAGAAATAGTTATGGACTTAGACACCTTATCCAACAGTCTCCCACTTGGATAAGTCTAATAACTATAACTCCAGTACTTCAGGAACCGACCGGCAATCGTAGCTCTTTCAAGGTCTCTCGGAACTGAGAAGATGATGGTATGCCATTTAAGATAAGGGATCATATAATCCTCTGTTCTAGATATCAGCCGGACAAATACATGGAACAATGTCTTACTTATTGTCCATCAGTTTGTTTCTCGATTTCCGATTTGTTTGACAAAGAACTTAATTGAACACATCAACTTAGTTCTGACCGGGCCCGGTACATAGGTCAAAACAAAATCATCGAGGGGCCCAGATATCAGCTTCTAATCGAAGAAGGAACAGATAAACTTCGACTCATATGTTTGTTCTACCACTCATTGAATTACACACAAAAGCATGTTTTTTAACATCGAGTTACCAATACGTTTTCGTACAATCAATGCATAACCAACTTGTAAGTAACAAATCATATCTCTAGGTTTGAAGACTTATATGATATTACCGTCTCACGATCACTCGAGATAGAATTCCATGAAGTGATTCTAGTCAGCGTGGGTTGAGTCCAATGCTTAGAACTTATGAGCACTCATGATTGTTGTAGCCTTGTCCAACACCTTAGACCTCTGCAACCAATCATGACAGTCTTGATTCATACCTACTTCCGACATATGACCGACTATGGAGGTTTGAATAATATGTTATACCAAACAAAACTATTCTGGAAGTCAAAACATGCAAAAGAAATATAGTAAACGATCGACAAGAGATAGCAACACTTTACTCATAAATAAAACACCTTTTATTCATCATCTAATGTCAATTACACTTTACAAATTTCAAGGTTATCTAACTACTAAATCTAATATCATCCTTCAACCCTATGCTCCGAGCATGCTGAAGATGCTTAACCCGAGTCAGTCCCTTCGTGAGGGGATCTGCTGGGTTCTCATCCGATGATACCCTCTTTGCCACGAGGAGTCCTTCTTCTATTCGATGTCTGATAAAATGGTATTTTCTGTCGATGTGTCTGGATCTCCCGTGATCCCTTGGTTCCTTGGCTAAGGCAATAACACTTTCACTATCACAGAAAATTTCCATTGGCTCTTTAATAGCTGGTACAACTCCAAGGTCTCCAATGAAGTTCTTCAGCCATATCGCCTCCTTTGCCGCCTTGCTAGTTGCAATATACTCTGATTTACAAGTTGAATCAGCCACTGTCTCTTGCTTGGAACTCTTCCAAGAAATTGCTCCTCCATTTAGGGTAACGACCTAGCCCGACTAAGAGCGGAAATTATCCCTATCAGTCTAGAAACTAGCATCACTATACCCTACAACTCTCAAGTCATCACTCCCACTGAGGGTAAGGACCCAGTCCTTAGTCCTCCGTAGGTACTTGAGGATATTCTTTACCGCAGTCCAGTGTGCCTTGCCAGGGTTCGCCTGATACATGCTAACCATGCTCAGGGCAAAGGCTACATCAGGTTGAGTACACGTCATAGCATACATGGTCGATCCTACAGCCGAAGCATAAGGTATTCGACTCATTTCTGCTACCTCAGCCTCAGTGATAGGGCTTTGTGTCTTACTCAATCTGGTGTTACTCTGGATGGGTAACTCTCCTTTCTTGGAGTCCTGCATGCTGAATCTCTTCAGCACCTTATCCAAGTAGGTACTCTGACTAAGTCCAATTAGTCTTTTACTCCGATCTCTCAAGATCCTTATCCCTAGAATATAGGTAGCTTCTCCTAGGTCCTTCATAGAGAAACAGTTCCCAAGCCAGGACTTAACTTCCTGCAGGGTTGGGATGTCATTTCCTATGAGTAGTATGTCATCCACATACAACACCAAAAAGCTAACTATACTCCCACTAGCCTTGACATACACGCAAGACTCATCTTCACTCCTAGAAAAGCCAAATTCCTTGACCTTTTCATCAAAGCAAAGATTCCATCTGCGAGGTGCTTGCTTCAATCCATAAATGGATTTCTCAAGCTTACACACTCTATTAGGGTACTCGTTGCTGCAAAACCCTCTGGCTGACTCATGTAAACATCTTCAGCCAACTTTCCATTAAGGAATGCGGTTTTGACATCCATTTGCCATATTTCATAGTCATGAAATGCAGCTATGGCCAACAGAACCCGAATAGACTTAATCTTAGCTACTGGAGAAAATGTCTCATCATAGTCCACTCCAGGAATTTGAGAGAAGCCCTTTGCAACCAGTCTAGCCTTATAAGTGTGTACTTTACCATCCATGTCGGTCTTCTTCTTGAAGACCCATTTGCACCCTACTGTCTTACGACCTGGTACATTCTCAACCAAGTTCCAAACTTGATTGTCATACATGGACTGTATTTCGTTGTCCATTGCCTCTTTCCACTTGGCTGACTCATGGCTTGCCATGGCTTTCGCGTAACTGTTAGGTTCATCCAAACCTATCAGTGTCTCATCACTAATAAGTGTATCTCCTTCTGCAGTAATATGGAATCCATAGTAATGCTCAGGAGCATTCCTAACCCTTGTGGAACGCCTCAGAGGTACATACTTGTCAATTGGCTCAACAGGAGTTTCCTCCTCAAGTTGAGTGCTAGGGTTTGAAGTTCCTTCACCGCTTGACTCTTGAATTTCTTCAAGATCAACTTGCCTCCCACTGTTTCCTTGGCTTATGAACTCTCTCTCTCTCTAAAGAAAGCCCTCCTAGCTACAAAGACCACATTTTCACTAGGTCTGTAGAAGAGGTAACCAAAGGATTGTTGTGAGTAGCCGATGAAAATACACCTCTCGCTTCGGGGTTCGAGCTTATCATGAGTCTCGCGTCTCACCAAAGCCTCGCAACCCCAAATCTTGATGTGGCCTAGTTTGGGTACTTTACCAGTCCACATCTCGTGAGGGGTTTTGGCAACTTTCTTTGTAGGGACTAGATTAAGGATATGGGCGGCAGTCTCTAAGGCATACCCCCAGAATGAGATTGGTAGCGAAGCTCGACTCATCATGGAACGAACCATATCCAACAAGGTTCAATTACGCCTCTCAGCCACACCATTCAACTGTGGTTTCCTAGGAGGTGTCAATTGTGAGACTATCCCACATTCCCTTAGATAGTCAAGGAACTCTGAACTAAGATACTCACCACCATGATCGGATCGAAGCATCTTAATGTTCCTGCCCAACTGATTCTCGACTTCCTGTTTAAATTCGTTAAACCTTTCGAAAGTCTCTGACTTATGCTTGATCAAGTAGACACATCCATATCTACTGTAATCATCAGTAAAAGTCAAATAATAACGATTAGCATCCCTTGTGGCATGTTTGAATGGTCCACACACATCCGTGTGTACAAGGTCCAACAAACCTTCACCCCTCTCACACGAGCCTGTGAAGGGTGACTTTGTCATTTTACCAAGTAAGCATGATTCGAAACTATCATCTGACCTTAGGTCAAATGACTCCAAGACTCCATCCTTTTGGGTTGGCCTATGCGTTTCTTGCTTATATGTCCAAGACGACAATGCCATAATGATGCTTTATCCAAGTTATTATTATTAACAGAATCAATACACAATACATTATTTCCTAAGTTATCAACCACAGATACTGTTTCATACACGCCATCACAAGGTAATGCTTTAAAATAAAGAACATTATTAAAGAAAGCATTAATCGAACCAACTTCATTATCAAACGAAAAGGTGAAACCTTGTTTATACAATGCATGAAAGGAAATAATATTTCTTGCCATTTCTAGAGAATAACAACACTTATTCAAATCTAAACTAAACCCACTACTTAGCGATAAATTATAAACTCCAATCTTGGTGACAGGTAAAGCTTTCCTATTCCCCATGATTAAGTTTATTCTTCCTTGCTCCACATTCTCACTTCTTCTTAGTCCCTGCAAGTCACAACAAATATGAATACCACAACCGGTATCAAGGACCCAAGATTTAGAATGGGGTGAGTTATTAGAAATGATAGTGTAAATACCTGCATGGTTGGGTTTAACTTTCCCATCCTTCACATCTTGCTGGTATTTTGGGCAGTTCCGCTTCCAATGTGATTTTTCATGGCAATAGAAGCATTCAGCCTCTTTTGGGTCAGAAGAAGGAGTGATGAAACCTTTCTTGGTTCCACTTGAAGAAGAGCCATCAAGGGTCCAAGCCTTGGTACCCTTCGAAGAGCTCTTTCTCTTCTTGCCTCGACTTTTCCCGATTGCCAAAACCGGAGTAGAGTTTGGAGTAGGAGTGTTAACAACCGACTTCCACTTAAGACCTGATTCTGCGGTCTTGAGAAGTCCTTGAAGTTTGCTGAGTGTGACTTCTTCCTTATTCATGTGATATGTCATGCGGAATTGATCATAGCACGATGGTAAGGAGTGCAAAATTATATCTATTGCAAGCTCCTTAGGGAAGTTCACATTAAGCTTCAGCAAACGATCCACATACCTTTGCATTTTCTGCATGTGGCTCATGACGGATTCCCCGTCCTTCATCATGGCTGTTATCATGGAGTAGATGATTTCATACCTCTCTTGTCGTGCACTTTGATGGTATCTTTCCATCAGATCTTGGTGCATTTCATAAGGGTAGAAATCCTCATAAGACTTTTGGAGTTCCGCTGTCATCGTGGCCATCATGATGCATGCCACTTTCGTAGCATCCCTTTCATGTGCCTGAAAGTCAGCGATCTCCTGAGGAGTTGCAGTGGTCTCATCAATCTCCTTAAGCTCCTTGTCAAGGACATATTCTTTGTCCTCGTAGCAGGTAATCATCCTGATGTTTCTGATCCACTCATTGAAGTTGGATCCATCAAAAGTGACTTTCCCACACAAGTTCATAAGGGTAAAGGAGCCATTAGGGTTAGAGCCAGAAGCAGCATTGTTTGAAGACATCTGAAGGAAGAGGACAAGATTAGTTTAGATATTAAGAGAGTCCTTAATAAAACACCCAAATGTAATATTGAGGCTAGGACCTAATCACAATATATTATAACTTAGAAGAGGTATGCCGTAATCCAAGCTATAACATATTTGAAATGTAGGTGAATGACGATTCACCAATTTCCACCACGAAAACCGAAATATTAAATATTAGGTTTTTGATTGGTTCTTAGAAATTCCTAGATTCTTTGAGATTCAATGAACTTTTCAAAGGCATGTTTCAATCTCGAGTGTGCCCTCCAAGTTTTGTGACTGGGATACCGAGGATCACAAAACGAGGTGT
The DNA here is from genome assembly GCF_051521515.1 of Lactuca serriola. Classification (NCBI taxonomy): domain Eukaryota; kingdom Viridiplantae; phylum Streptophyta; class Magnoliopsida; order Asterales; family Asteraceae; genus Lactuca; species Lactuca serriola. The sequence continues at coordinate 304,142,545 of NC_136411.1, forward strand.
GAAGTAACCATGCAAATCACTTGGTACCCTTAAAGTTTATCACTCAATCGATGTGCCGGTAAACCACACACGCTCCACCGATGATATAATAAACTTTAAGTCACCCTTTACCTACCTTGTTAAGTCCAAGTTAGTGTGCCGATTAACCACACACGCTCCACCAATGACTTAAACAAAGTGTAAAGTGTAATTTCATGGATTAGCACCTTATTCACATTTTTCCTAAAGTAACTAAGATTGGGAATTTAATAAAACATTTAGTTACTTTATAATATTCATCATACTTTTAATGAGAATTTATAAGTCCTTGTCTTACCTGTTTGGCTAACGACCCTCCACCGGTCAAGCAAGCGGTGGGTGAGAGTGGACACCCATTAAGTTGCCACTTTATAGGCAACAACGTTATACCCACCTTGTAGACCGGCTTCGTGAATGAGGCGTACTAGCGGTTAGACCACTTTATAGGAAACAACGTTATACCCACATATATATATATATATATATATATATATATATATATATATATATATATATATATATATATATATATATATATTATTAAATCTTAATAATATAAGTATAAGGGTTGAATTTTAACTTTTAAAATTCTAAGGGTTAGAACTAAAGTTTTTAACATGACTTTACTTGTTCCAAAACTTGAGGGCAAGTTTTGTAAACTTTCAAAACTTTTCATTTCTTGTAACTTATGAGTTTAATAGAGTAATAAAATGAAGACTCTTTATTTTCCTAACTCTTGTGTTCTTTTAATGGTTTTAACTCAAGTGACTTTTGGTTTTCCATAACTTGAGGACAAGTTATGGACTCCATTAAAACACATTATGATCAAGAATTAAACTACCACATAGGTTACAAATAATTCCTATGATCATCTAAACATCATAAGATCAAGAACATGAATATGAATACTTTCATAAATCAAAATTACACTTCAAACTTTGTAATTTTGATAACTAGTTGTTGTAAATGGATTAGCAAAGACATTACACCATCTAAAACAAGTTTTCAAGTACCAAAACAGTTTAGGGTAATGTTTCTAGTCCATTTCCAACAACTAAAGTCGAAAATCTGCACTCTGTGGCTCCTACTCGCCGAGTGCATGAACCTACTCGGCGAGTAGGTTGAAGATACAAGTGAACTCGGCGAGTCTCCCCATGGACTCGGCGAGTTCATCAGGCAGACAACAAGTTTTTCGACTTTTTTCAACTTTTAAGCACAAATAACAAACAAACAAGCATAGGCTCTCATACCACTGATGGGTTTTGAGCATTCTAATACTTCCTAAGTGTACATGCAACCCTAATAACCTTGGATCTATGTTTGTCTAATTATCATGCAAAGTTGAATTCCAAGGTTATATTCCTATCTAGCATACATGGGGAACAATTTTAACTTGAATGAAAGATAGAATAACTTACCTTGTTGTTGCTTATGTTCCTAGAAACCTTGTGAGCCTAGCACCCCAAGTGTGATGCCTCAAATGCTTCACACAACACCAAATGCTCTTGGAAGGACCTTTGAGAGAATACACACTTCTTGAAGTCGGCCTAGCCCTCTAGTTTCTTATGTGTAGCCGATTTTGGTGGAGAATGGGACTCTTATATAGTGTTGACACATCTAGGGTTACACCATGTAAACCCTAATGTGTCATGACTCTTCATTTCCATGACCCATGGGTTTGTAAATCCCATGGAGCATCCTATGGGTGGAACCCAACTTGATAATCCATGGAGCCTCTTAGCCCACTATACAAGATATGAATGATTTACATAATCAACCCATATATTTAATTAGTTATCTTTTGATCACTTAATTAATTCCAAATTAATTCTTTGATCAAACTAATCAAATAATATTATTAATATATTAGAACTTATAATATATTAATAATCTCCAAGTGTTATTTCTCTCATTTAGTCTATCCAATTGCATGGTGCCATGCAACCCAAATGGACCATGCCGGGTCGGGTCAAGTACTAACCAGAAATTGTTATGGACTTAGACACCTTATCCAACACTTTCATTCCCATAGGATCCATGGGTTAAACACTCCATGGACTATGCATGATAACTTAGCCCAACCTAAATGAACTTGGCCCACCACACACACACACACAGATATATATATATATATATATATATATATATATATATATATATATATATAAGAGTCTATATTCAGTTAGTTCCTTTTGATCACTATATTAATTCTAAATTAGTTCTTGATCAATACTAATTAAATAATATGATTTCATATTAATATATTAGAACTTATAATTTATTAATAAAAATCACTAGTATGATTTCATATTAATATGCAACCCAAATGGACCATGCCAAGTCGGGCCGAATACATATCAATAATAGTTATGGGCTTAGACATCTAATCCAACAGTCTCCCACTTGGATAAGTCTAAAACTATTATTGCGTATGATTCCAAAACCCAACTAGCAATCGTAGCTCTTAAAAACTGCTGTCAAACTCTGAACAAATCAATGATGCGTCCATTAGATAAGGGATCATATATTCCTCCATTCTAGATATCATATGGACTGAGACATGGATTATAATCATTCTCTTTGTCCATCTATTGTTTCCCGATTTCCGATTTTTGACGACCGACTAATTGAACAAATCAAAATCAGTCCAGGCTTGGCCAAGCACTTCACGGTGTCATCACTAAATCATCGAGGGGACCACAGATATCGCTTTTATCCATTAAAGGGTAAAATGAATGGATAAACTTTGACTGATATGCTTGTTCTACTACTTGTTGAATCATACACAAAGGCATGTTTTATAACATCAAGTTACCAATACATTTTAATACAATCAATGTATAACCAACTCATAGTCAATAAATCCAATCTCTAGGTTTCAAGAATATAAGATATTATCGTTTCATGATCACTCGTGAGAAAATCAATGAAGAGATTCAAATGAGCGTGGGTTTAATCCAATAATCAGAACTTATGAGCACTCTTGAATGTTGTAGCAACTCTCGCTATGTCCAACACCTTAGACATCTACAAGCCAGCTTCATGATAGTATTGCCTTAATACCTACTTCCAACGTATTATCGACTGTGGATGGTTTGAATAACTTAGTCATTCGGGAGGAATGACCTAGTTATTCTTGAATTCAAAACATTAAAAGTGAAACACAAGAATAATCGAATCCAATATGGTCTCAGAACTTATGAATATAAATAGAACACCATTTATTTATCACCATATTAATTACACATTATTCATTGTATAATGTTTCAACTAATCAACTTTATACTTGAATCAAAACAATAGTCATGCCATGCTCTAAGCATGCACACTATGTTTATCCAAACAATAGTTATGCCATACACCAAGTATGTACACTATGTTTGTGCAAACATTAGTTACACCATACACCAAGTATGCACACTAAGTTTGTCTATGATCTTTACTTTGTGAAATAGATCGATTGAACATAATTCCAATGATTCTCATATCACAATCCCAAATCCTTATCGTAAATGTAAGAATACCAAATTCCTACCATTTACCAAAATCTATTAGATTTTAAACTTATATGCACTGATCCTCTTATAATGATTATGCACGAAGTCACAAAGACTTGTTAACAGTCATTACAGAGTATTCCAATGGAGATCAACACCATGGAAATGAAGTCTCATATTCAAAGTAAATTTCTTTGAACATCCTTCTTGCATTAAGTTTTCTAATCTTACACAGATTGAATAACTTCCAACTATGGAGACATTTCCATATTCCCATTTTGACTATCACTTCTGAACAAGAGTTTCCTCCATTCATAATATGTCAATATGGTCCTTCCAAAATTAACACTATACTTCCAACTGTCCATGAGCAACCAATCTTTGGTAAACCTTAAATTGTCCTCCAACATTGCTTAATCATTTTAGTCATATCCAATTCTAGTCCTTTTCCCCTCTTAATTCCCCCAGGCATTTGGAAAAATTTAGAAAGGATAAATATTATAGCACATGCAATCGATCCTATACCTGAAGCATATGAGACACGATTCATGATGACTCACATTGATACGATTAAAACTAAACTTGAAGATCGATTAGATCTTAAACAGGTAATATAAAGAACAAACAGCAAGAACACGAAAGCAGTAAACAACTCAAGAATGAATCACACGAGTCGAATGATTATAAAACAACCCTCAGAAGAGCTCGATAAAGAACATCAACTGTAGAGGGTTAGAAGGTTTACAGGAATGATAAAGAAAGAACTTTGTAATGCTATCTTCTTCTATCAATCGTACTCTAGATCGTTAACCTAATTTGCATGCAAGCATATTATTATATAGTAAACCTAACAGGCTCACGGTTGGACAGGCCCAAACCGGAGTACAAAGTAATTGGACTATTAACCGAGCCCAATGACGCAATTCTAAACGAATCTGCAACCCAACAATCTCCCCCTTTGCGTCAATTGGAGTGAGATCTTTACTTCTTTCTTGGGCCAGCAGCAGCAGGAACCTTCTTCTTTACAGTCTGAAACAGACGCGAGATAAGGGCAAGTATCGTCTGTCTGAATCGGATGTACCACTGTATCATATCGTCGAAGTATTTGATATCATCCACTGTATTCTCTTTACACCGATGGATGATCCCTAGCACATGCTCAAGACAAGCAGTGGTATAAAGATGTTTATCCGCTAAGGCAAAGAGACATTTCTGTCCTTCAGCCCTAGTGAACATGACCGAGTTTCGCCTTGGGTCAATCTTTCCCATCTTCATCTGATTGAGATCACTGGCCGAGCCAACAGGAGAGATCTTCGGTTTCTTCTTGAAGACTGTGGCAATCTCCTGATCCATCAAGGCGACCTCCATGATATAACAAACTAACATCCTTTTGAGATGGTCTATAATCGGACCATATTCAGCTACATTCGTCAAGAGGATGTTGTGCAGAATGATCCAGTCATGGGGGTTGAGGTTCGGCAGATCTGCTAAGGATATGAGATGTTTGGTTCTTGCAGACCCTCTGATCACCCTGAACCGAACGTTGATGAATCTACCTTCGGTATATGGCTTCAAAACCCGAACATTAACGATCTTCTGAGCACTCCAAGTTTGGTACTGTGGTTGAGCAGCCTTCAGATAGAACTCGATTAACTCCTGATCAACCTCAGGATGAGGATGAGAGACTTCAAAAATGTTGGAGAAGGCGTGGAAGATAAACGCCTTTCGGGTTAAGGGCATGTCGAACTGCGAGTCGACAGAATTGTAGCAGTCGAAGGAGATCACCGGTTTGAGCCATAGGATGCTTGGAGTATCTATAGCCTCCTTTATCATTCTCTCTCGAGTCCAAGCAGGGAAAAGAGTCTTCCTGCTCTCGAGGAGATCGTGGGCTTCTTTCTTCTTGCGTTCGGCTTCTTCAGCTTCTCGCGCCACACGAATGTTGTCATCATCAACATTGCGACTATTTTTGCGTTTCAGCAAGTCAGCAATGGTTTCTTTATCATCTTCATCTTCTTCCTCAGCTATCTTCTTTCCTTTATTCTTCACACCCGAACTCGAAGCTTGACCTGTAGGAGGAGGTTCGGTTGTGTGAGTAGCTTTTGAGGGAGGAGGTGGTTGAGATCCGAACTCCTTTTCTCCCCCTTGTTTCGGAGTGTACACGAAACTAGGCAGCCCTTCAATTTTGCTGAGAAGATCCAGGGCAGGGGCGAGTTTTTCTGCAAGGGTTCGAATCACAGTGTGGTTCAGAATGGGATCGTGCGCTTCTAGGATGTTAGAGATTGCGGAGTGTACATCCGAAACACACGTCCTTATCACTTCCCGTTCGGATCGAAGAGCGTCAAGTTGTTGTTGAGAACTTGAAAGTTGAGCACTCTTTACCTTGAGGGCAGTGGTCTTCCTTGCGAGAGCATCCATCAACGAGTTATCATAAGCAAGATCCTCCTGGAGTTTAGAGAGGCGCTCGTCGATAGATGTCCGAAGGGCAGAGTTGTCGTCACTGATTGATTGGCGAAGGGTAGCGAACGACTTCGACTCTGTTGAGACGAACGTGGCCAATTGTTGAACAATCGGTTCCAGCGTTGTCTTGGTTGCAGCGGCACTCTCCTGTAAGGACTTTAACAGGGAAGAGGCGTCGGAAAATAGTTTATCGACTTTTTCGGTTGCTGCCTCACAGGATTTTGTCGAGGCATCAATTGCTGCAGAAGCAGAAGCGACGGAATCATGCTGAGCCCTGGAGAAGGCATCAACAATCTTCTGAAGAGTGGCCTCAGAGAGAGAGGATTGAGAGTTGGAGGATGAGGCAATAAGCAGGTCAACCTTCTCATGCAGCTCCTTTAGGTGCTTCTTTGTAACTGGAGCTTGCTCATCGTCGTCGCTTTGGACCTGAAACGGACTAAAGTAGACCGAATTGAAGGTCATATTTTCCCCTCCAAGGAAAGGGTTATCTCCATCAGAGGCATGACCTGGAGATGTTGGGGGTGGAGAAGCTGGGGGTGTTGTGGTATGAGTGGGTTCAGGTTGAGTGTGAGTGGGGGTAGTTTCGGGTGGTGGTTGGGTTTCGGTTGTATGTTGGGGTTCGGTTACAGGTGGTGGTTCGGTTGCATCGGTATGAACCCCCGTATCAGATATGTTGGTTGTAACCTTTGCAGTGGTTGTTGTTGTTGTATCGGTGAAAATGGGTGGTGGTACAGGGAAAGAGGTTTTAGGAATGGTGGTAGAGGGGTTTATGGGGGGAATGGAAGTATGGATTGTTTGAGTGGGAGAGGGAATTGGTGAGATATGGATTTCCATGTCTGGTGTAGGTGATCGGGGTGGGGTGTTGCCTCTTGGAGGGGTTTCGCCTCTTTGAGAGCCGTCCGAATCCGAACTCTCACCTTCTGATCCACTCAAAGAGGAAGCGATTATGAGCTTTTGCTTCGGTTGAGTCTTTCGCCTCTTCGGCTGCGGGGACTGTGCAGCTTTGGTTGGTTTCCTCTTCCTGGGAGAAGGACCTTTAGCCCCTTTGGTCACTTGCTTCCCTTTATCTACCTTTTTGCCTCTATGAACAGGCTTATCAGCATCATGGATGGACTTGAGCATCTCCTGTGTGAGTTCCCTCGGTCCAGACTGCTTGAACTCCTTAGTAGTCCAGATGATCCTGCTGTCAGACGGAACATCGCCGTACATGGTCTCCGGAATAGAGCCAATGAAAGAGAACTTTGATGCATCTGAGACGATAATCTTCGTGGTATGGAATGTACCAATCGAAGACATCGATGCACCATCAGGAGTTGGGACATCTTGCTTATCCATCGCCCATTTAGCAACGATGGTCCAGAACCTTGCATACGACACCTCAGAATGTCGTGAAGAAGAAGAGAGGCTTTGGATGAGTTGTTGCCAGAGAACTAACCCATAATCAAGGTTGACGCCATTGTAGACGCCGTACATGATCAACAAGAAGAGTCGACTGGAGCCGTCTGATCCTGAGCTCCGTTCAGATAAACCCTTGAAAAGGACAGTGAACATACCGTTCCACTGTGGCGGCAAGCATGATTTTTTAAACTTCGCGACGGAGGTGAGCGCCTCCGTGTACCCCATATTGTAAAACATATTGTAGAGGTGCCCAAGTGGAATCGTCTCCGGATTAACCCTAGAAGGGTCAGCAGCAAACCCTAGCAAAGAAGCAAATCGTTGCCTGGAAATCGAGGTTTTGTGATCAGCAACCTCGAAGAAGATTCTATCGACTGCGTTATCATAATGTGCAGTCGCATAGATCTGTGATAAAATCACCATGGGTACTGTTTCTACCCGTGAAAGTGCAGGAGCGATAGGGGAATATTTTAGGCACTCAATAATCGGGAACATATAGGAATCGTACGCCTGAGGGGTTAGATCAATCACCAGACATTGGTGAGGGCGAATGGGAAGGATGTGGGAAGTAGCATGAACAGACGATGATTCTGCCATTGTTGAAGTGGAGAAGAAGATGATGAACAGTTAGGTTTTCAGGGAGTTTTTGCTCTCTTGGGAATTTTGATGCGGTAAAGAGGTAAATGGGAGAGGAGACTGCCTTTTATAGTGGGTGTAAGGAGAGAGAAAAATCTGTTCAAATCTTCTATCGAAATACGAAAGGTTTTCCCGGAATGACAGATGCGTGACAGTTAAGGTATGCGATGATCACGCATGAGAGAGAGTGTCAGATTCCTTGGAACACGCCGCCCAACAAGCGTCGTTTCTGAAGAAACCGTTTCAAATCCACACGCGCCTGTTTTGTGCCAGAGAGGAACCGCTTCATATTCGCACACGCGTCTACGACGTCAGTTATGGAATGGGCGTTTCAAATTCGCATGCGTCCCTTTTTACCGCCGTTTGAAATTCAATCCATTTATCTCCCGCCTGAGTCAGCAACCCTTCATCTTATCCCTGTAACAGCATCTTTTGAAGGATACTCCCACGTGGATGAATTTTGACCACGTCTTAATAATTAACCACCGATGCAATAAAACAGCCTGTAATTATTAGTACCAGAATTTTGGAAAATCAAAGATTTTCGTGCTAAGAGTGTAAAAAGAAAAGAAATAAAGCAACTCTTTTTAGGAATAAATGTGATGTCAATAATGACACGAAACAAATGATCCCGGGCACGAATCTCTTCCTTCAAAGTCAAGAGAGACCTTAAAGTGTTAATGTGGTTTCCCGTTGAATAACGATCAAACACTTATTAATAAATGTTGAAAGGCTTCTTTTAATTAGGCTACTTAAGGGTGGTTTTCGCTTTGATTCAACAATTCTAATCTTGAAATAAGATAGAAAGTGAACAAAGTACTTGTGAGACCGGTGTAGTCTGTTGAACAAGTAGGTAGGAATTAATTTTAAAGTGGCTTGGAAAATATAAAATCTCAACAAAAAATTAAAAACTGGATCCCAAGGGAAGAAATGTTATGGTGTTTAACAATTTCATAGGAATCACACAAAATAAAAACTTGAGATTTCATGAGGATACGTTCGTCAATTCAGTAGTGAAAACTTGAGCAATGTAATTGTTCACCGTCAATTCAGATTTAGTGTTGAATTTTGGGTTTCACTCAGCTTGTAGTGGCACGAAACTTAGATCATAAACACAGTGTTTGAGTAACCATAAACCTCAGTGGTAATTTCTGAGAGTCTCAAGGGTTACGTTGGTGAAACGAATTTAATGGAGAAATGTAATGGAGATGGTGTAAGAAAGCAACGTACCTCTGCTGTGAAAATAAGGACCAAGCATAAATCTCTTATCTCATGTGAAAATAGAGTGAGGTAGCTCACGATTAGAATAATTGTGATAGCCTAATTGGGAAGACAAGGTCTGTTTATACCAAGTTATTAAGGCTATTATTCAGAATCTTATGAGGCTTGGGACACATACAACAGCATGCTTCTAGGGACACTTAACTAATCCAACAATTATATCCCCATAAACGAACGAACACACAACAAAAAAATAAAGACAAAAAATAAATAAAGCGCATAATATTTTTGGAGTTTTTGATATATAAAAAAAATAAAAATAAGAAAGTAAAAAAAATAAGACTTATAAAAAAAATAAAAAGATAAAAAAAAACTTTGGAAAATTTTGGAACCGAACCCGAATGTTCGGTTGGTTTCGGTTGAGAAAATTTTTGAAAAACCGAACCCGAGCGTTCGGTTGGTTTCGGTTTTGAAAAATTATGAAAAACCGAACCCAAGCGTTCGGTTGGTTTCGCTTTTGAAAAATTTTGAAAAACCAAACCCGAGCGTTCGGTTGGTTTCGGTTTTGAAAAAGTTTGAAAAACCGAACCCGAACGTTCGGTTGGTTTCGGTTTTGAAAATTTTTGAAAAACCAGGAATTTAGGCTTGAAATAAGAAAATACTTTTGACAATAAGATAAACAACTTCGTATATGAAATTTACAACCAAGAAAACTACCTTTGAAGTGATGAGCGAGTCAGATGATTCAACCGAACCTGAGTGCTCGGTCAATTTCGCTTCTTACGTTTGAGGTTGAGAGGTAGTTTGTGGTACTGACTCTGATTCCATCATACCTAGCCCTTGTAAAATTCTGTTGAATGACGCTTCAGGAAGAGCTTTGGTAAAGACGTCGGCCAGTTGATCAGTGGTTCTAACAAAATGTACTTCGACGTTTCCATCTTCCACATGATCTTTGATGAAGTGATACCTCAGTGCTATGTGTTTGGTTTTGGAGTGTTGCACTGGGTTATGACAGATCCTAATTGCACTTTCAGAGTCACAATATAGAGGGATCTTCTTCATATTGAGTCCATAGTCTCGAAGTTGACTCTGGATCCAAATCACTTGAGAGGTGCAGGAGGCAGCTGCTATGTATTCAGCTTCGGCAGTAGATAAAGACACGCACGTTTGTTTCTTTGATTGCCAGCTAACCAGCTTCCCGTCAAGGAATTGGCAGCCACCAGTGGTGCTTTTTCTGTTGAGTCCACATCCTCCAAGGTCTGCATCAGAATAGGCTTGAACGAAAAAGCCTGAGTTAGAGGGATACCATAGACCTAAGGAAGCGGTTCGCTTGAGATATCTTAGAATATTCTTCACTGCAAGCATGTGAGGTTCGCGTGGATTTGCCTGAAATCTAGCACAGTAACACACAGAAAACATGATGTCAGGCCTGCTAGCAGTAAGATACATCAGAGAGCCTATCATTTGACGATAGAGCGTAATATCAACAACCGGTTTGTCCAGGGATGGGGTGAGCTTGGTGCCGAACGCCATTGGAACTTTGACTTTGGAATCCCCCATCATGCCAAATTTTGCTAGGAGAGTCTTCGTGTAAGCTTCCTGATTAATAAAGATGCCTTCGGGTCCCTGTCTAATATTTAAACCAAGGAAAAAATTAATAGGACCCATTGAGCTCATTTCAAATTTAGTCTCCATCAGCTTTCTGAATTCAGCTGTTAGGCTAGGATTCGTTGAGCCAAAGATGATATCATCGACATAAATTTGAACGATCATAAGGTGGTTACCTTCCTTTTTACGAAAGAAGGTTGGGTCAACCGAACCTTGTTTGAATTTGGACATCTTTAAGAATTTAGTTAGCGTTTCATACCAGGCTCTCGGAGCTTGTTTGAGTCCATACACAGCTTTATCCAGAATGTAGCAATGATTAGGATACTTTTCGTTCACGAATCCAGGAGGTTGCTCCACATACACAGTTTCTTCGAGTTCTCCATTGAGAAATGCACACTTGACGTCCATTTGGAAAACCTCAAAGTTTTTGTGGGCAGCATAAGATAGAAATATTCTTATAGATTCCAGCCTAGCTACAGGAGCGAAACTCTCTTCATAATCAATCCCTTCCTCCTGACAATATCCTTTCACTACCAGACGAGCTTTGTTCCTTATAACGTTCCCTTCCTTGTCCATTTTATTCCTAAAGACCCATTTGAGACCAACAACCGAGGCATCTGGAGGATTTGGAATGAGGCGCCGGACTTTGTTCCTCTCGAATTCGTTCAGTTCATCTTGCATGGCTTGAACCCAATCGGAGTGATCAAGAGCAGTATTAACTGTCTTCGGTTCAACTTTTGATACGAATGAGTTAAACATGCATAATTCAACTTTGGAAAATAAGGATGTCTGTTTTGCCTTGAGTTGTGATCGGGTCAGAACCTTTTCAGAGACATCACCAACAACTTGAGAGACAGGATGATCTCTGGTCCATTTGGTGAGAGGAGGGTAGTTTGGATCAAAGGTTGGATCCATTTCAGCATTTATCATTTCTTCTGGTTCGGACTGGCTTTCATAGTCGTAAGACATATCAGCATGCTCCCCCTCGATAGATGAGCTTTCAGGAATACTTTGCGAAACTTGAGCTTCAGAGGTTTCTTGTGGTGCTGAGCTTTCGGGCGTTGATGCACCTTCGGATGGTGAAGCACTTTCGGTTGGTGAAGTGCTTTCGGGAGCAGTTGGAGACCTTGGCTCCCCCTCGACATGTGAGGTCGGCTGAGTTGATGACGGTTGATCCTCCCCCTCGACTGAAGCATTGTTTGATGGAGGTTCGTCAGAACTTGATCCTCCTTCATTCATTCTCCTTGCAGCATCTTCAATAATTTGTTTCATGTGATCTACCTTATTGTCTGCTGCACCTGCTTCTGAGAGAGTGGCTTTCTCTGGTTCATCAAATAGTTCCATAAACTTCTCGAATAGATTAGCGATCGAGACTGTGACTTGGCCAGTTTGAGGAAAGATTTCCCCAGCGGTGTCTTCATTGGCCTTTAGCTTTTTGACATAGCTATCATCAAAAGTCATGTAGTAAGTCTCTTCGATTTTCCTCGAATGCTTGTTTAACACTCTGTACGCTTTAGAAGTGAGAGAATAGCCCAGAAAGATTCCCTCGTCGGCTTTGACATCGAACTTGTTACGGTGTTCCTTAGAGTTAAAGATGAAACACCGTGAGCCGAACACATGGAAAAATTTCACATTGGGCTTCCTATTGTTGAGAATCTCATAAGGTGTGAGCGTGAATCGCTTGTTGAGATAAGACCTGTTCTGTGTAAAACAAGCAGCAGAAATAGCATCAACCCAAAAATAAAGAGGTAAGTAAGCGAAACTTAGCATGGTTCGGGCAGCTTCACACAAAGATCGGTTTCGTCTTTCGACAATTCCGTTCTGTTGAGGTGTTTAGGGAGCTGAGAAGTTGTGACTTATTCCCTTTTCTGCCAGGAATTCTTCGAATTCTCTATTTTTGAATTCCGGAACATTGTCGCTCCTGATGTTGCGAACGACCTTCTTCAGCTGTACTTCAATCTGCTTGATGAACACTTTCAGCTTATGAGTCGCTTCAGATTTAAGCTTTAGAAAGAACACCCATGTAAACCGCGAAAAGTCATCAACAATAACAAGAATATACTTGCTACCACCAATGCTTTCGATAGATGATGGACCACATAAATCAATATGAAGTAATTCAAGTGGTTCAACAACTTTAGTGTTTATTATAGATGGATGACTTTGACGACTCTGCTTCCCCATTTCGCATGCAGCACACAAATGATCTCTGTCGAACTTGAGCAGTGGAAGACCTCGAACGTGACCTCCAGTGACAAGTTTGTTGATGTCTTTAAAGTTGAGATGAGAGAGCCTTCGGTGCCACAACCAGCTTTCTTCAGATTGTGCTTTTGATAACAGGCATATAGTTGGGTTTCCTTTGATGGGTTTGAGGTTCAGAGGAAACATTTCACCCTTACGCTCCAATTTGAGAATAACTTTCTTCGTCTTCTTCTCAATAATTTCAGAACCCTCATCGTCGAATGAGACTTTTAGACCGGTACCTCCAACAAGCTGAGATACACTGATGAGGTTGTGTTGTAGTCCTTCCACGTATGCAACCTTTCTTATCGTGAAATCACCATTAGTAATCATTCCATATCCCTTTATGGTGCCGAAGGAGTTGTTTCCAAACTTGACGTTTCCACCATTTGAAAGAGACCTGTATTCCCTTAGCTCTTCTTTCCTCCCTGTCATGTGACGCGAGCAGCCACTATCGATGTACCATTCTTCGTCAAACTGCTCGTCACTGATAACCTGCAAAATTTAAGCAGATTTAGGAACCCAGAGTTTCTTGGGTCCACGTGAGCCTTTCACAGGTACAGGAATAGTAAGAGAGATGTCAACAAGATATGTTCGTTTTATTAGTGTTGTTTCATCTTTCTTTTTTATGGTAAAAACTTTGATTTTATTAGGATTAGGTGCGTTCGGTTTAGACTCTGGTTTGGATGCTGAAACCTTCTGTTTACCTTTTTGTTCAGCTGATAATTGAGATTTTTGAGAAGGAACAGAATGGAATTTAGAGCAAGGTGGAGATGAATTGGAAGAATTAGAAGAATTAGATGAGTGAGAATGCGAGAGTTTAGATTGAGATGACTTCTTGGCTGGAGACTCTAGGTGACCCTTTTGCTTTTGATCATTGGTGGGACTGACCTTAGAGTTTTGATCTCTTTTGATTTCAGAACCGAACCTTTGTTTTCGGTGGGTATCGTTCTCTCAACCGAACCTTTGCTTTCGGTTGGAGTCATTCTCAGAACTGAATGTTTGCTTTCGGTTGATATTCTTTTCTGAACCGAACCTCTACTTTCGGTTGTTGTGGTTCTCATGCGTTTCAACATGATTTTTCTCATACTTTAGGTTCTTGTCTTGATGTGAGAAATAAGCATTCTGGGATTGCCAGAATTGTTTTCTTTCAGAGAGATTCTTCCTGTATCTCTGATTCCTTTGACGTTTCTGATTTCTCATCTGCTTCGGTTGATGATGGATGTTGGCTTTTGGTTTCGGTTTTTCTTTGGCTGGTTCACTTCGAACTGAGGAAGTTTCACTAGAGGGAGTGTCTTCTTTTGCCAAACTTCCATTTTCTTGAGGAGTGTCTTTCGTACCACTAGTACTTGGCACATCAAAATTATCTGGCTTGTTCAAGGGTTCTGGCACGTATCTACCTTTACTTTTCCATGAGGTCCTTTCAGATAAGCCTACCGTTTCATCAGCATTATCGATTGGAGCTGACCAGAAGAACTCATCGCAGCCATCAGCATTGTCTTCGTTTACAATTGCTGTGAGTTCAGCAGTCTGATGTTCGGTTACTCCTGTGACCTTGTACACTTGATTTGGAGTGGTCCTAACCTTTTGATATACAACAACCTTCTCTGCAAGGATCGGAGACTTTTGTTGGGACAACCGAGCGAACTCCACTGAATTTTCTGAAATTAGATTCTTGTGGTTTTCAGGTTCGCTTTTCACAAATTCTGAGCAGTCAACCGTGTCCTCTACAGAAGTTTCACTCATATTGTCATCCTCATTGAGCTCAGATGCATTTTCAACATCAATTTTGTTTTCTGAGCTTAAGTTGGCGTTTAAAGAGTCAAATTTTTGTATGGTTTCGGTTCTCAGTTTCAGTCTATCATTTTCATCCAAAAGGTTTTTGAGCATGTCCTTATGGTCCTTGGATTTAATGAAAGATTCTATTTTGTCCAGTCCATACATATAGGTCGGATTAACGTCCTCAGATGATATCACACTTTCATAATTATATGCTTCGGCATCAATTTCATCCTTCTTAAACTCAAGGAAGGGCAAAATCATGCGATGAATCTTTTGTCCTATTTCACAATCCAAATGAAGCTGAGTAATATTAGTGTAAAGACGTTTAGCAATCAAACAAAAAACATTTCTCTATTTTAAAAGCTTTAAATTGTCTCTTTGTAAATAAATGTTTTCATCTTTTATTTTGACTAATTCCGACTCCTTCAATTCGATCCACATGCGCCGTTCCTCACTCTTCGAAGACACCCTGCTTAATTGATCAGTTAGGTTAGAATTGGTGACTCGAGTTTGAGTTAAACTACTATCTAGATGAGAGATTCGTGAATTAACACTTTTTAGTTCTTTTTCATATGAGCATTGTGGAACTTTAAATGAGACAAAAACCGTTTGTACCTTCTTGATCAGTTCATCGAGCTCGTTGAACTGTACGCTGAGCGGTTTGGCTGTAAAGCACATATCCTGTTGCTCCTTCGGTTCATTGCTCCCACCATCAGTGTTGTATCCCCTCAGCTGAGATACGTCAGACACCATCAAGCACCTTCCTCCACCGTTTTCCTCTTTTGCCACACAAGCCTTTCCATGAGAAGACTTCCTCACTTCATCATCTTCAGAGTCGGTTGACCAAACCTCCACGCCACCGAACTCGTCATCAGCAACCGAACCCTGCACAATTAGAGCATTCATAGAAGGGTTAGTGGTAGATTTCTTCTTCCTGATCTCATCAAGCTTTTTCTGTAGCAAAGCTTCTTCATCCTTATCCTCATCCTTTTTAGCCATCCTTTTGAGGACACAATCCTTTGCATAGTGGTTTTTCCCTCCACAGTAGTAACAGCTTACTCCAGAATCACCTTCTGCCTTCGGTTCCTTCTTAGACTCTTCAACCTTCGGTTCATCTTTAACCTTTTCTGAACTATAACTCCCCTGCCAGTTTCGGTTTTTGTTGTTGGGGAATTTCTTCTTGATGAACCTCTTGGGGTTAGACACCATCATAGCATAATCCTCAGACGTGAGGTCATACTCCTCCAAGTTGAGGTCTTCGTCCTCTATCACAGCTTTACTTTTTGACAAGAGGGCCAACGAACCTAGGCTTGAGACCACTTTCTTCTCCTGCAACACAATCTTCTCCTGAGATTTGAGAATGCCCACCAGTTTCGCCAAGGAATATGATTTAAATTGCTCGTGGGCTTTTACTGTGGACACAACTGCTCTCCACTCTGATCTGAGACCATTAAAGAACGTAACCTTCTGCTCAATAAGCTTCCTTTCAATGTCATGTTTGATCATCTTGCTAAGAAGATGATTGAAGCGGTCGAACGTTTGGGTCACAGTTTCTTCGGCTCCCTGCCCGAATTCTCCAAACTCAGACAAGAGCAAGGTTTGGATGGAATGTTCAAGATCCTCGTCTGTAGAGTACAATTCACGTAGCCTGTCCCAAATCTCTTTTGCCGTCATGCATGAACTCACCAGCCTAAAAGTGTCGGACTGAAGGGCGAATCTGATCAATCTTAACGCC
Source organism: Lactuca serriola (assembly GCF_051521515.1). NCBI lineage: Eukaryota > Viridiplantae > Streptophyta > Magnoliopsida > Asterales > Asteraceae > Lactuca > Lactuca serriola. Next base: position 304,159,135 of record NC_136411.1, read on the forward strand.
TTGATATTGCACTGAAATTTATCTTTTTCATCTTGCGCAATATCTTTAACATCCTTCAGGAGATCATTATACTCCTTTTGAGTTTTAATAATCCTTGAAGTTGCAGAGTGAGAAAACGGTCCATTAACAATTGCTTCCCAAATGAGGTATCCATTATTCTCAGATCCTATAACATATTCTTCAAAGTGATACGCCCAGACTTCATAATCATGGGTGTACAGGATGAGAATCTTCGTGGTAGATCCATTGCTGTTAGAGATATTGATGGGATTCGATTGCGACTCGTCCATAATGATCGTATAACCTGTTTAATGATCAGACTTGTAATAAATCAGATTAGGGCAAAGTAATAAATATCAAGATACGTCAATAATGAGATGACGACTCAATAAATATCAACAATTGCGGAAAACCCTAATTGAAACCTTTTTCACAGAAAAGAAGTGTATCGATTACACAGCCTCCCGCTCTGATACCAATTGATACGGTTAAAACTAAACTTGAAGATCGATTAGATCTTAAACAGGTAATATAAAGAACAAACAACAAGAACACGAAAGCAGTAAACAACTCAAGAATGAATCAAACGAGTCGAATGATTATAAAACAACCCTCAGAAGAGCTCGATAAAGAACATCAACTGTAGAGGGTTAGAAGGTTTACAGGAACGATAAATAAAGAACTTTGTAATGCTATCTTCTTCTATCAATCATACTCTAGATCGTTAAACTAATTTGCATGCAAGCATATTATTATATAGTAAACCTAACAGGCTCATGGTTGGACAGGCCCAAACCGGAGTACAAAATAATTTTACTATTAACCGAGCCCAATGACGCAATTCTAAACGAATCTGCAACCCAACACACATAAAGACATGATTCTAGACCAATATTTTGCTACAATATTTTTATTTGCCATGTTTTCATAATTTGACTATGAAGAGGGATGCCGTAATCAGAATCGAATTTTGAGAACACAATATATATAGAATTTCCTTAAGTTGAACCATTCCAACATAAAATTCATATATATATATATATATATATATATATATATATATATATATATATATATATATATATATATATATATATATATATAATATATATCCTTTACTAAAGATGATTAAAATCTCAATATAAGTTTTTTAGAATTGAAATGAAGTATAATTTCCTCTCCCATAATTATAACAAAACAACTTTTCCAAATTGAAACTTTTGTTTTCTATAATTAATATTGCTAACTTGTAACACTTATCATAATTATCATGCTCCCACTAACATGATGATTATTAGCATAACACTTATGCTCCCACTAGCTTTGACTGTTGGATTAGGTGTCTAAGCCCATAACTATAATTGGTATGTACTTGAATTGATAGCAGCACAGTCCTTTTGGGTTGCCCTCAAACCTAGCAACCAGACAAGGAAATTATGAAAGGAGAGATATTAATTTATTATAAGATTAATAAATTAATATAAATGAGTTTATTAATATGTCAAAAGATTAATATATTAATTAGAAATCATTATGTTTAATTAATTGTTAGCCAGAAATTAATTAGAATTAATTTTGGGGTTAAAAGAATTAATTATAAAGTGCAGGGACTAGTTTGCAATTATCTAATAGTTGAGTGGAAGGCTCTAGAACCCCCCTTGGAAGAGGGTGGACGAAATCTTTAGGGGAAACCCTAATAATTTTGTCCATAGGGGCTTGGATAAGGCCCTTGGGTTTGGTTAGGCCCTAAGCAAAGGATAACTAGGGTTTCCCCTAAACCCTAGATCCCTCAGCTATATAAGGAGCCTCCTGGTTCATGTTTTGGTAACTCTTTTCCTTTTTGAAGAAACCCTAAGGGCCGAAAATTTGCATACTCCCTCTCCCCTCTCTCCTCTATTTTCCTTCTTGCTAGTTTGGGTGTGATTCCATTAGAGGCATTACACTTGTGGTGCTAAGCTTCCAAGAAGATCAAGATCAAGATCAAGGGAATTATCAATTGTTTACTATAACAATTGAAAGGAATGTAATTACTAAACCCTAGTTTGTAAATTTCGATTATAGCCTCTCTCCTCTAGGGTTCTTGTTTTGCAATTCAAAGTTGTATGTTCAATAGATAAAACATAGATCCAAAGTAGGTTGCATGTGAACTTAGGAATTGTTTTTCTAGTTTATTTGTTTTACCTAAAACCTATCAGTGGTATCAAAGCATTTGTTTGTTTTAAATTGAATTGTTATAATTGTTGAATTGCAAATTAGGGTTTATAGCTATTAAACCCTAAACGCCATTTTTTTCGATTTTTAGGGTTATGGATCAAAGGGTTTTTGAAAACCCTAGCCTCCAAAGAACCCTAATCGAAATTAGGGTTAGGGTTTTGAAAACCCAAGCCTCCTCCCTTGAAAATTTTGAAATATGCTATAAAGATTAGGGTTTCTTTGTTTTGGATAATAGTTGCCTTATTGGATAATTGAGAAAAATAAGGAAATTATCCTATCCCCATATTTTCGAAATTTAGAGGGATAAGGATTAGGATTAAATTAATTGATTAATTTGATTGGATAATCCTTACAAGATTTAATAAATTAATTAAAAGTTAATTAATAGATAAATATTAAATCTAATTAATTGGTTTATTTAAATTTAAAATTTAATAGTTTAAATTTCGAAAAATTTATATAAACCCTTGGAGTTTTAAAATGTTTTAAAACACACCTTATATATATTATAATTAAAAGTTAAATATTATATATGTATAAGAATATGGTCAGTCAAATCGCTAGTATGCCTCATTCACGAAGCTAGTCTATAAGGGGGGTATAAGGAAACTGCCTATAAAATGGTAGTTGAATGGGTGTCCACTCTCACCCACCGCTTCCTTGATTAGTGGAGGGTCGTTAGCAGAACGGATTTGATAGGACAACTACTTTTCATTAAAAGTATAATGCTATTAAAGAAAGTACTAGAACATTATTTTTCAAAATCCCAACTCTAGTTACTTTAGGAAAAATGTGAAAAGTGTGCTAATCCATGAAATTGCACATTATGCTTTATTGGTCGTTAGTGGAGCGTGTGTGGTTAACCGGCACACTAAAAGGCACTAATAAAGAGTAGTAATGGGTATCTTATAATTATCATTTTGATGGAGTGCGTGTGGTTTACCGGCACATCAATAGTTAGTGATAAAACAATAAGGTTACCAAGCACATTTGTATGGTTATTCACATCTAGTTTGTGATCCTCGGTATCCCAGTCAAAAATAGTAGAGCATAATCCGAGATTAAAACATGCCATTAAATAGTTTTAATGTATCTCAAAAGAATTAGGAATTTCACTTCGTTTATTTTGTCTAATGGTGGAATTGGTGAATCGCCATTCACCTACCTTTATGAGATTTGAACTTGGATCTCGGCATCCCATTTCTAAGTTATAAATCGTCATAGTTGGATCCTAACCTTGATATGATATCTTTGGGTTATTATATTGAGGTGTCTTGATATCTAACTATAAATATCTTTCTTTTCAGATGTCTACTCCTGGAAACACTTCTGCTTCATCATCCTCCATCCACAACTTCTCTTTACTCAACATCTGCTCCAAAGTCGTTATGGATGCCTCAAACTATAACGATTGGATGCGTAACATCAAGATGGCGCTCAGATTCGAGGATAAAGAGTATGTCCTTGAAAAGGATCTCAAAGAACTTGATGAGTCAAAAGCCACTCTCGAAGAGTATGCTGCCTACAAGAAACACGATGATGATGCTACCAAAGTGGCATGCATCATGGTTGCAACTATGTCCCCAGAATTGCAGAGGTACTATGAGGACTACTGGCCTTTTGAGATGAACAAGGACCTTATGGAAAAGTACCATAAGCGAGCTCGTCAAGAAAAGTTTGAGGTAGTCAAGTCACTCATGGCTTGCAAGATGAAAGAGGGGGAATCGGTTGTATCTCATGTGCAAAGAATGCAACGCTACATAGAGCGTTTGGTCAAGCTCAACATTCACTTCGATGAGGAATTGGCCATTGACATGGTCTTGAACTCGTTGCCTAATTGTTATGGTCAGTTTATCTTAACTTACCATTTGAACAACACTGAGCAGACATTGGCCCAACTGCACAACTTTTTGCAGACAGCTGAGGCAGGGATGAAGGGTAAAAGTATACCCTCCACACCTGCAAGTGCCCCTGTGTTGGCCATTGGACAGGGAAAAGGGGAAGAAGAGGAAAGGTCCTCCCAAGCAAAACTGGAAGAGCAAGGCTCAAGCTGTGTCATCTAGTAATGGTCTGAAGGCTAAGCCCAATGGTTCCACTCCCCGTGTTTCTGGTCCAAAAGAGGCCATTTGCTTTTACTGCAATCAAAAGGGGAATTGGAAGAGATCTTGCCCACAATATCTGTAAGATATCAAGGATGGCAAAGTGAAGCCATCATCGATAGGTATTTACACTATTTCTGCTAATAACTCATTATCTTCTCGTTCATGGGTCCTTGATACAGGATGTGGTTTTCATATCTGTTCTGATTTGCAGGGGCTAAGGGAAAGTGAGGAGATAGAGCATGGGATAATAAACTTGATCATGGGGAACAGAAAGTCTTCACCAGTTACCTAGATCGGAGTTTATCAACTTTTGCTCAGTAATGATGTTAGATTAGATTTAATAAATTGTTGCTATTCGTCTGAGATGACGAGAAACATTATTTCATTTCATGCATTGTTTAGACAAGGTTTTAAATATTCTTTTAATGATTTGAATGGTTCAATTTCTAGTTATAAGAATGGTGTTTTTGTGTTTGAAGCTTTACCTTGTGATGGTGTGTATGAAACAGTGACTTGTGTTGATAGCCTAGGAAATAGTGCACTTAATATTGACTTGTCTAATAGTGTAGACAAGGCATGCTTGTGACATTGTTGTCTTGGACACATTAACAAGAAACACCTAGCCCAACTCCAAAAGGATGGAGTGTTGGAATCATTTGACCTAAAATCAGATGATATGTGTGAATCTTGTCTTTTGGGAAAGATGACAAAATCACCATTCACAGGGTCTTGTGAAAGAGGTGAAGGTATGTTGGATCTCATACAGACAGATGTGTGTGGGCCCTTCAGATCAACCACAAGGGATGCTAATCGATTCTATGTGACTTTCACTGACGATTATAGGAGATATGGTTACATCTACTTGATCAAACATTAGTCAGAAACCTTTGAAAAGTTCAAAGAGTTTAAACATGAAGTCGAAAATCAATTGGGCAGAAAGATCAAGATACTTAGATCCGATAGAGGCGGAGAGTATCTTAGCATCGAGTTCAACGACTATATGAAAGAATGTGGGATAGTCTCACAATTGACTCCTCCTAGGACACCTCAGTTAAATGGTGTAGCTGAGAGGCGTAACCGAACCTTGTTAGACATGGTTCGTTCTATGATTAGTCGTGCCTCACTTCCTATTCACTTCTGGGGGCATGCCTTAGAGACAGCCGCCCACATCCTCAATCTTGTCCCTACAAAGAAGGTTGCCAAAACACCTCACGAAATGTGGACAGGGAAAGTTCCCTCATTAGCACATATTAAAGTCTGGGGTTGTGAAGCTTTCGTAAGACGAAAGACTCACGACAAGCTAGCAGCTAGAAGTGAGAAATGTGTTTTCATTGGTTACCCAAAGCGGTCTTTTGGATATTTGTTCTACAGGCCTAGTGAAAACGTGGTCTTTGTAGCTCGAAGAGGAGTCTTTCTAGAAAGACAGCTCATATTCAAAGAGGACAGTGGGAGTACCATTGACCTTGAAGAGATTCAAGAGTCAACCAATAAAGGAACCTTAGATGACACAAGCACTCAACCAGAGGAAACAGTTCCTGTTGAACCAGTTGATAAATCATTACCTCTTCGAAGATCCACTAGGGTGAGTGTGCCACCTGATTTGTATGGTTTCATATTACTTCAAATGGTGACACATTCATAAGTGACAGGACATTGGTAAACTTAGATGAACCAGTCACTTATAAGGAAGCAATGACAGGCCCAGAGGCTTCCAAGTGGAAAGAGGCAATGGACAGCGAGATTAATTCCATGTATGACAACCAAGTTTGGAATTTGGTTGATAGTGCACCAGGTCGTAAGACAGTTGGGTGCAAATGGATCTTTAAGAAGAAGACATACATGGACGGGAATGTGCATACATTCAAGGCTCGACTGGTTGCAAAAGGTTTCACTCAAACCCTAGGGGTTGACTATGATGAGACCTTTTCGCCAGTAGCTAAGATTAAATCTATTAGGATATTGCTCGCCATAGCTGCCTTTCATGACTATGAAATCTGGCAGATGGATGTCAAGACTGCCTTCCTTAACGGGAAGTTGGCTGAAGATGTTTACATGAGTCAGCCAGAGGGTTTTGCTGATGCAAAGTTTCCCAATAGAGTGTGCAAGCTTGAGAAATCCATCTATGGATTGAAACAAGCATCTCGCAGTTGGAATCTTTGCTTCCATGAGAAAGTCAAAGAGTTTGGTTCTCTAGAAGTGAAGATGAGTTTTGTGTGTATATCAAGGCTAGTGGGAGTATAGTAACTTTTCTGGTGTTATATGTCGATGACATATTACTCATTGGTAACGACGTTCCAACCTTGAATGAAGTTAAATCTTGGCTTGGAAAGTGTTTTGCCAAGAAAGACCTAGGAGAAGCCGCCTATATTCTTGGGATTAGAATATTGAGAGATAGAAAGAAGAGACTAATTGGACTTAGTCAAAGCACATACTTGGATAAGGTACTAAAGAGGTTTAGTATGGAAAATTCCAAGAAGGGAGAGCTACCTATCCAGAGCAATACTAAATTGAGTAAGACTCAATGCCCGAGTACAGATGAGAAAATAGATGACATGAGTCGTGTACCTTATGCTTCCGCTGTCGGATCGATCATGTACGCTATGAAATGTACTCGCCCTGATGTGGCATTTGCTTTGAGCATGGTCAGTCGCTATCAGGGAAACCCAGGTAGAGCACATTGGATAGCCGTATAGAATATACTCAAGTATTTTGCGAAGGACGAAGGACTGGGTCCTTGTACTTGGTGGCAATGATACTTTGAGAGTAGATGGTTACAGTGATGCCAACTTTTAGACGGATAGAGATAACTTCCATTCTCAGTCAGGCTAGGTATTCTTATTAAATGGAGGAGCAGTTACTTGGAAGAGTTCCAAACAAGATACGGTGGCTGATTCTACTTGTGAATCAGAGTACATAGCAGCAAGTGAAGCATCGAAAGAAGCAGCTTGGTTGAGGAACTTCATCGGGGATCTCGGAGTTGTTCCAACCATTTAGGAGCCTATGGAACTGTTCTGCGATAATGAAGGAGCAGTTTCCTTGACAAAGGAATCGGGAGATCATGGTAAAACCAGACATATCGACAGAAAGTACCATTTCATTAGACATTGAGTAGAAGAAGGCCATCTTATAGTGAAGAGGGTGTCATCTGAAGATAACCCAGCAGATCCTCTCACAAAGGGTCTGAGTAGGGCTAAGCATATTTTGCATGCTCGGAGCATAGGACTGAAAGATGATATTAGTTTTAGTAGTTAGATTAGTTTTCTGAAACTTGTAACAAAGTAAATGTAATTGACTTTTGGTGATTAAATAATAAAGTATTATTTATAAGTTTGGGTTGTACCTTTTGTCAATTGTTTATTATTGTGTTTCATTTTTTGCATGTTTTACTTCCTGAATAATAAGATTATTTAAACTCCACAGTCGCTCGTACTTTTGGAAGTAAGTAGTGAATCAAGACTGTCATGAACTGGATTGTAGATTGTCTAAGGATAGACATGGCAATGTATTTGCTGCAACGTTCATGAGTACTTAGAAATTGAGATTTGAGTATTGGATAAACCCTCGCTCAGAATATTACTTCATGGAATTCATCACGAGTAATATTGAGACGATAATATCTTATAATCTTGAAATAGAGATATATGAGTTGTGATTTGCAAGTCGGCTATGCATTGGTGATACAAAAACGCATCAGTAACTTGGTGTTATAAAATGTACTATCATGTATGGTTTGATGAGTAAAAGATACAAGCATATGAGTCAATGTTTATTCGTTCCTTGTGCCCTAACTGGAAAAGCGATATTTGTGGGCCCCTCGATGATTTGGTGTTGACTTATGTGCTGGGCCCATCCAGGACTAAATTTGAAACGACCCAAAAATATGACCCAAAAATTTTCATTTTTCAATATAATCAAAACCATAATATGAGTATCATAACATAAAAACATACGCGATGTATCCCAATCATAATAAAATACTGTGCGGAAAACTGTATCATACTACATCAAATCCAAAACAACTAAAACCATTCCCAGGATAAAAGCTAAGCTGTGGTGTGTGCGATGCTATCACCCCGAGCTCTTCCCTTTGCTTGCGGAAGTACCTGAAACCAAAACCGAAACTGTAAGCACGAAGCTTAGTGAGCTCCCCCAAAATACCGCATACCATACAATAACATATAACACATATTGGGCCTTGCCCACTGCATCGGGCCGAAACCCGGAAACTGCATCGGACCGAAGTCCGGAACTGACTGGGACCTTGTCCCCTGCATCGGACCAAAGTCCGGAACTAACTGCATCGGACCGAAGTCCGGAACTAACTGGGACCTTGTCCCCTGCATCGGACCGAAGTCCGAAACTAACTGCATCGGACCGAAGTCCGGAACTAACTGCATCGGACCGAAGTCCGGAACTAACTGGGACCTTGTACCCTGCATCGGACCGGAGTCCGGACTATCTGACTGAACATATCATAGCATATCAACTAGCATGAACACATATACTGCATACTGCATCGAGCCGTAGCCCGAAACACATAACACGTAACGCATAAAACATAGCACATAAATCCTGTCTGAGCCACAAAGGCATCAAACATACTAGCTGCTACATCGGACCGAAGTCCGGAAACTACTGCTAACTGGACGGGCCGGCATTGTGGCCTTAGACCCGTCCCTACTTGAAGGAAACTCACCTCGTAAGCTGGCTGCTGAGTGTGTGGCTCGGGAAGCTAACGGCTGCTGCTCCTGAATCTCCTCGGCTACAAGTCCATAAGCACACTCAATCAAATACTAAACACTGCACTTGGGGTAGAATGACTCTTTTACCCTTGGTTAAAGTCAACTCTCTTTGGGCTGACTCGCCGAGTTAGGCCACCCAACTCGCCGAGTCCTACTCTCACTTCTCAGTTCTACACGCTGCTACTCGTCGAGTGTGGCATCGACTCGACGAGTACCCTCTTGATCCAAGAACTCAGACAATCTTCATCCGACTCGCCGAGCCGTATGAACAAACTCGACGAGTTGTTCATGATCCTAAGAAGATTGCCTTGGACTCGCCGAGTTGTATGAACAACTCGCCGAGTCCCTCCATCACTGAGTCTACTCTCAACTCGCTGAGTCCACTCTCTAACTCACTGGATTCACTCGACACTGACCAAAATGAAGGAATCGGGGACTCGCGACCCAACTCACCGAGTCGTTCTTCCCGACTTGCCGAGTTGCCGCCATGCAACTGATTTTTACTCGAATTTGTTTGAATCCAACACATACAATTGATAGATCTGAGTCCAATAAGCTGATTTACCACGTAAAGTTTCCAACTTTACGTGTACAACCTCATGAGAAAGGGAAATAAGGCTAAAAGATGCACAAAATGGGTAGATCTATGATTAATATGCAAAGTAACTCCATAAAGACAGTAGATATGGGCTCTACAACACCCCATCATTCAGATCTAAAGATATCTCGACTTATTAAGGCATACATGCACACATAAGGCTTGGAACAAGCATCAACTAGCTCTTAGGAGAGCCCTAATGGAAGTTAAAGCATATAACAAGAGGGAACTCCGAAAATACCTCAAATAACTCAGACTTGCCCTTGGATCTTTGCACTCCAACTCTTCTCCTTGCTTCTTTCTTCTTCTCCTTCTTCACACCTTCACAAAATGGCACCAAAAACACTTATAAGCTCTCAAGGGAGGATTAGGGTTTTCTCACTGCGTTCACAGGGTGAGGGAGGCGAGAATGGGGGTTATAAGGTGGTTTAAATAGTGGGCAACCCGGGGATTTAGGGTTTCACCCAGACGGATGGACTCGCCGAGTCCAGGATATGGACTCGCCGAGTCCCCGGCTCACGCGTGCTCGCAGCCGCGACCCTACTCGGCGAGTCAGGCTATGAACTCGCCGAGTTCCTTTTGCAAAACTTACAACAATTACCAATGGATTAACATACCGGGAACGGGTCGTTACAATTCTCCCCCACTTGTCTCAGACTTCGTCCTCGAAGTCTGCTACGGCTGGATCTGCAAATAACTCTGGGTAGTGCTCTCTCATCTCCTCCTCAGCCTCCCACGTCCACTCAGACCCCTTCCGGTGCTGCCACTGCACCTTTACTAACTGAATTTCCTTGTTCCTCAAGGTCTTGGTCTTCCGGTCCAGAATTGCGACCGGTCTCTCAATATAATTCAGGCTGCTATCAACCTGAATATCCTCTAGGGGAACGACTGCTGACTCATCCACCAGACACTTTCTCAGCTGAGACACATGGAAAGTGTTGTGGATCTGACTAAGCTCCTCAGGAAGATCTAACTGATAAGCAACCCGACCCACCCGGGCCAAAACCCTGAAAGGACCAATAAATCTGGGGCCCAACTTGCCCCTCTTCCGGAACCTGATGACACCCTTCCAAGGTGAGACTTTCAGAAGGACCATATCCCCCACCTGGAACTCCAATTCCGAACGCCTCCTATCGGCGTAGCTCTTCTGCCGACTCTGAGCAGTCTGCAGTCTACTACGGACCTGCTGGATCAACTCAGTCGTCCTAAGCACCACCTCTGTGCTCCCAATGACTCGCTGACCGACCTCCCCCCAACAAATCGGGGTCCTACACTTCCTCCCATACAGCATCTCAAAGGGAGGTCGATCAATGCTCGCATGGTAACTGTTGTTATACGAGAATTCCGCTAACGGAAGATACGTATCCCAACTGCCACCAAAATCTAGGACACATGCCCTAAGCATGTCCTCGAGAGTCTGAATCGTCCTCTCGCTCTGCCCGTCTGTCTGAGGGTGGAAAGCGGTGCTGAAATGGAGACGAGTACCCATCTCGTCGTGGAACCGCTTCCAAAATCTGGATGTGAAACGGACATCTCGGTCAGACACCACTGATACCGGCACTCCATGACGTGCCACAATCTCACGCACATAGATATCGGCTAACTTCTCCGCCGATATACTCTCCTGGATCGGGATAAAATGGGCACTCTTCGTCAACCGATCCACTACTACCCATATCGAGTCCACTCCTCGTGCGGTCCGGGGAAGCTTTGTGACAAAATCCATGGCAATGTCCTCCCATTTCCACACGGGAATGTCTAACGGCTGCATCCTGCCGTGAGGTCTCTGGTGTTCCGCCTTGACCTTCCGGCAGGTCAGGCATCTCTCGACGTACCAGGCGACGTCCCGCTTCATGCAGGGCCACCAATAATCAGGTCGAAGATCTCGATACATCTTTGTCGCTCCTGGGTGGATAGAAAATCGAGACTTATGAGCCTCGTCCATCAATACCTGCCGTACCCCACCCCAGTACGGTACCCATACCCTACCATGAAGCGTCAACAAACCCCGACTGTCGTAATCAAATGAAGCTACTCGGCCCACTATCCTCTCACACTTCTGCCTCTCCTCCTTGAGGCCCTCCATCTGAGCCTCCTTGATCCGCTCCAACAGTGGAGTGATCACTGTCATCCTCATACACAGATTCCTGATAGGGGCCGCCGACACCTTGCGGCTTAGGGCGTCGGCCACCACGTTGGCCTTCCCTGGATGATAAAGGATCTCACAATCATAGTCCTTCAGCACGTCCAACCACCTCCTTTGCCTCATGTTCAAACTCAGCTGATCCATAAGATATCTCAAACTCTTGTAATCCGTGTATATAGTACAACGGACCCCAAAAAGGTAATGTCTCCAAATCTTGAGGGCAAACACAACTGCCCCCAGTTCCAAATCATGGGTAGGATAATTAGCCTCGTGAGGCTTCAACTGCCTCGAGGCATAAGCTATCACATGGCCTCGCTGCATCAGAACTGCTCCCAAACCTGTGATCGAGGCATCACAATAGACTACAAAGTCCTCTACTCCTTCTGGCAAGGTAAGAATCGGAGCCTCGCACAATCTCTGCCTGAGGGTCTCGAATGCTGTCTGCTGCTCCGGACCCCAACGAAATACCACTGACTTCTTGGTCAGTCGGGTGAGCGGCACTGCTATCTTGGAGAAATCCTGAATAAATCTCCGATAATACCCTGCCAACCCTAGGAAGCTCCGAATCTCAGATGGAGACTTCGGGACCTCCCACTGCATCACGACCTCTATCTTGGCCGGATCTACCAGAATACCCTTCTGGTTGACGAGGTGACCAAGGAACTGCACCTCGCGCAACCAGAACTCACATTTGGAAAACTTTGCGAAAAGTCTCTCCCTCCTCAAAACCTCTAGCACCTCCCGCAGGTGCTCCTCATGCTGCTCCTGCGTCTTGGAATATACCAAGATGTCATCTATGAACACTATCACTGACCGATCCAGCATCGGCCTACACACGCGGTTCATGAGATCCATGAACGCGGCTGGAGCGTTGGTGAGCCCAAATGGCATCACCACAAACTCGTAATGACCATACCTGGTCCTGAAAGCAGTCTTCTGTACATCCTCATCTCTAACCCGCATCTGATGATATCCGGAGCGTAGATCGATCTTGGAGAACCAAGACACTCCCTGAAGCTGATCAAACAAATCATCTATCCTCGGGAGTGGGTAACGGTTCTTCACCGTTACCTTATTCAACTCCCGGTAATCTATACACATACGATGCGACCCATCCTTCTTCCTCACAAACAGGATCGACACTCCCCAAGGCGAACTGCTCGGCCGAATGAAACCCTTGTCTAACAGCTCCTGCAGCTGTGTAGACAACTCCTGCATCTCAGGGGGAGCTAGTCGATACGGTGCCTTGGCTATCGGAGCCGCACCAGGAGTGAGGTCGATCCTGAACTCAACCTGTCTCTCAGGAGGTATCCCCGGCAAATCCTCGGGAAACACGTCCGGGTAGTCTCGAACAATAGGAACATCATCCACTGTCGACTTGCCCTTCTCCCGGGCATCCAAAACGTAAGCTACGAAACCGGCGCAACCCTGCTGAACATCGCGCCTCGCCCTTGCGGCAGAACAAAAGGTCGGTCCTCGCTGTGGCCTCTCGCCCTGAATCACCAACTCTCCCCCACTGGGAGTGCGAACCCTCACTAGCTGAAGCTCACAATCAATCACCGCCCCATTGGGGCTTAGCCAATCCATACCCACAATAACCTTATTCCCTCGCAGGGGAATAGGTACCAGATCCACTGAAAACTGCTCATCAAATAACTGAAGAGAACACCCTCTGTGCACTCTGCCGACCCTCACGGTCCTATCATCCGCTATCTCAACCTCTAATGGACAATCCAGCTCCCCTGGAGCTCTACTGAACCTCTTGCTAAGCGCAAGAGATACGAATGATCGGGTAGCCCCCGAATCGAATAATACCAAAGCAGAAATGCCGTTCACAGAGAACGACCCTGAATAAAACATTCAATCATAAGCAACATTTAATCAATAATAATAAAGAGATAAAAGGGAAGATACATACCTGTCACCACATCAGGAGTCGCTCGTGCCTCCTCTGCTGTCATCTGAAACGCCCTACTCTTCGCCACTGGCGCATCAGCTCGGCCCTGCCGGCCATCTGTAATCCTCAAGGTAGCAGGGGCAGGCGCAGCCACCTTCCCCGCTGAAGCTAAACTCGGACACTGGGACTTTTTATGTCCCCTCTGATTGCACTGAAAGCAAATCAGATCTGATGCTGCGACGGCAGTAGCAGGGGCCGTACAATCCCTACTCAAATGCCCAATCCGACCGCACTTGTAGCAGCCGGAACTCCCTGCCTTGCACGGTCCCTCGTGAAATCTCCCACACTTGCCACATCGACCGTGGCTCTGCTGACTCCTAGATCTGTGATCCGAAACCTTGGGCTTTTTGCCCGAACCGCCAGAACCCGAAACCGCCTCCGGTTTCCTCTTCTTCTCCATCTCAAGGTCAATCTCCCTCTCCCGGGCTCTAGCAATCATATCTTCCAGCGTTTTACAGCTGGACCGGCTCACAAACTGGCGGATATCGCTCCGCAACATCTCATGATAACGGGCCTTCTTCATTTCCTCATCAGCTACATACTGAGGAACGAGAAGAGCCCTCTCCCTGAACTTGGCGGTGATCTCCGCCACTGTCTCTGTAGTCTGGGTGAGGTCCTGAAATTCCCTAGCTAGCTGTTGCACCTCGATGACCGGTGCAAACTCTGCCCTGAACCTGGTAGAGAAATCAGCCCAGGTCATGGCGTCCAATGCAGCATCATCCCCAATGGCATGCCCGACCTCCTCCCACCAATCACGTGCCCTGTCCTTCAGAAGACAGGACGCCAATCTGACCTTGTCCCCCTCGGGACATCTGCTAGTGCGGAAAGCGTTGGCCACATCCGCCAACCATCTACTGCTCGCTATGGGGTCTCGCGCCCCATGATAGTCCGGAGCTCCACATGCCCTGAACTCCCTGAAGGTAAGGGTGCGCGTCCCCATCATGGCCGCCACTTCGGCACGGAAGGTGCCCAATCTCTCATCCATCAGCTCTAAAATCCCCTCCTTGATCGAACCGAAGATCACAGGAGTCTGCTCTATAATGATGCGCGTAATCTCCGAAGAAAGGAACTCTCGGGTCTGCTCATCCATGCGCTCATCCCCCGAACCTGAACCTGATCCCTCTCCGGCACCTCCGCTGCCGGCTGCTGGCCTCGAACGCAGAACCACCATTCTGAAACACATCACAACTACATTAGAAAATAGATATATCTTGAGGGATCATTGATACTACAACTAGCTTCCTGGTCTTGTCTCAGCCTTTCTTGATTCGAGTACGGATCCTATGCTTCCAGTAGTACGGGCCGATACTACCTTCCACATCTATCCGTACTTTCTTCAAGAACTGCCCTGACTCCACCAAGTCACTTCTACTACTACTGATCTCTGCTACTCTCATCCTAGGCTTGCCCCAGGGAAACCTCAGACTCAACTCAACTGGTCCTCAGCTGCTGCAGGTCTCCTTATAATGCTAATTAACCATCACCTGAACACCATCACATGTGACGAAGATCAGATAATCCTTCAAGTAAAAGACCCGTCCCTATAACGGTTAGACTCAAACAAGAGCTGCGCAATAGGGCCAGTTCCAGCACTCTGGGATTATTTAACCCTGATCACATGTGGTGTAACGTGTTCACCTAATGGCTAACTTCCATCACTCAGAATTCCCACAAAGCATGAAGCAAGCAGCATTCGGAATAAGGGAACATACTCAGGCAAAACTATTCTCAAAACGAGAAATTGATCTAGCATACAGTGCTAAGCTCATACTATCAGGCATAACCTAAACAGGCTATCCTACTGCTGTCTACTCAATACTAGCATGCAATATTCATAAAGATGTAACACATAAAGCAGGCACATAAGGCATCCTCCTAGATCCTTAGTCCTATACTAGCATGTTGTTCTACTGAACTGAAACTGAACAAATAACTTGTATGGGTAATTTGGGAGTACTTACTTGAGCTCGGCTGATCGCATGCACCACACCCTTATCTTGTTTAAAAAAATTCCTTTCTTCCTAAGTGCTTTCAAAAACATTTTCCTTTAAAAAGAATCTTTTTAATTCCCCTTAGTTTGAGTTCAGATACACCCGAAAGTGTATCCGAATCCCTCAAACCAGGGCTCTGATACCAACTTGAAACGACCCAAAAATATGACCCAAAAATTTTCATTTTTCAATATAATCAAAACCATAATATGAGTATCATAACATAAAAACATACGCGATGTATCCCAATCATAATAAAATACTGTGCGGAAAACTGTATCATACTACATCAAATCCAAAACAACTAAAACCATTCCCAGGATAAAAGCTAAGCTGTGGTGTGTGCGATGCTATCACCCCGAGCTCTTCCCTTTGCTTGCAGAAGTACCTGAAACCAAAACCGAAACTGTTAGCACGAAGCTTAGTGAGCTCCCCCAAAATACCGCATACCATACAATAACATATAACACATATTGGGCCTTGCCCACTGCATCGGGCCGAAACCCGGAAACTGCATCGGACCGAAGTCCGGAACTGACTGGGACCTTGTCCCCTGCATCGGACCAAAGTTCGGAACTAACTGCATCGGACCAAAGTCCGGAACTAACTGGGAACTTGTCCCCTGCATCGGACCGAAGTCCGAAACTAACTGCATCGGACCGAAGTCCGGAACTAACTGCATCGGACCGAAGTCCAGAACTAACTGGGACCTTGTCCCCTGCATCGGACCGGAGTCCGGACTATCTGACTGAACATATCATAGCATATCAACTAGCATGAACACATATACTGCATACTGCATCGAGCCGTAGCCCGAAACACATAACACGTAACGCATAAAACATAGCACATAAATCCTGTCTGAGCCACAAAGGCATCAAACATACTAGCTGCTACATCGGACCGAAGTCCGGAAACTACTGCTAACTGGACGGGCCGGCATTGTGGCCTTAGACCCGTCCCTACTTGAAGGAAACTCACCTCGTAAGTTGGCTGCTGAGTGTGTGGCTCGGGAAGCTAACGGCTGCTGCTCCTGAATCTCCTCGGCTACAAGTCCATAAGCACACTCAATCAAATACTAAACACTGCACTTGGGGTAGAATGACTCTTTTACCCTTGGTTAAAGTCAACTCTCTTTGGGCTGACTCGCCGAGTTAGGCCACCCAACTCGCCGAGTCCTACTCTCACTTCTCAGTTCTACACGCTGCTACTCGTCGAGTGTGGCATCGACTCGACGAGTACCCTCTTGATCCAAGAACTCAGACAATCTTCATCTGACTCGCCGAGCCGTATGAACAAACTCGACGAGTTGTTCATGATCCTAAGAAGATTGCCTTGGACTCGCCGAGTTGTATGAACAACTCGCCGAGTCCCTCCATCACTGAGTCTACTCTCAACTCGCTGAGTCCACTCTCTAACTCACTGGATTCACTCGACACTGACCAAAATGAAGGAATCGGGGACTCGCGACCCAACTCGCCGAGTCGTTCTTCCCGACTCGCCGAGTTGCCGCCATGCAACTGATTTTTACTCGATTTTGTTTGAATCCAACACATACAATTGATAGATCTGAGTCCAATAAGCTGATTTACCACGTAAAGTTTCCAACTTTACGTGTACAACCTCATGAGAAAGGGAAATAAGGCTAAAAGATGCACAAAATGGGTAGATCTATGATTAATATGAAAAGTAACTCCATAAAGACAGTAGATCTGGGCTCTACAACACCCCATCATCCAGATCTAAAGATATCTCGACTTATTAAGGCATACATGCACACATAAGGCTTGGAACAAGCATCAACTAGCTCTTAGGAGAGCCCTAATGGAAGTTAAAGCATATAACAAGAGGGAACTCCGAAAATACCTCAAATAACTCAGACTTGCCCTTGGATCTTTGCACTCCAACTCTTCTCCTTGCTTCTTTCTTCTTCTCCTTCTTCACACCTTCACAAAATGGCACCAAAAACACTTATAAGCTCTCAAGGGAGGATTAGGGTTTTCTCACTGCGTTCACAGGGTGAGGGAGGCGAGAATGGGGGTTATAAGGTGGTTTAAATAGTGGGCAACCCGGGGATTTAGGGTTTCACCCAGACGGATGGACTCGCCGAGTCCAGGATATGGACTCGCCGAGTCCCCGGCTCACGCGTGCTCGCAGCCGCGACCCTACTCGGCGAGTCAGGCTATGAACTCGCCGAGTTCCTTTTGCAAAACTTACAACAATTACCAATGGATTAACATACCGGGAACGGGTCGTTACAAAATTGATGTGTTCAATTAGAAGTCCTACATCATCACAAATCAGGAATCGGGAAACATAGATTCTGGACAAAGAGGTTGATTGCATTCCATGTCTTTTGTCTAGAGATATTTAGCAGAACGAAGGATTATATGATCATTTATCTTAGGACACGTAACTGACTGGGTCAGAGTTCGTCAACAGCTTTTTGGAAGCTACAATTTGCTGGTCAAATTTAGAAGGCATACTAGCAATTATAGTTACAGACTTATCCAAGTGAGAGACTGTTGGATTAGGTGTCTAAGCCCATAACTATAATTGGTATGTACTTGAATTGATAGCAGCACAGTCTTTTTGGGTTGCCCTCAAACCTAACAACCAGACAAGGAAATTATGAAAGGAGAGATATTAATTTATTATAAGATTAATAAATTAATATAAATGAATTTATTAATATGTTAAAAGATTAATATATTAATTAGAAATCATTATGTTTAATTAATTGTTAGCCAGAAATTAATTAGAATTAATTTTAGGGTTAAAAGAATTAATTATAAAGTGCAGGGACTAGTTTGCAATTATCTAATAGTTGAGTGGAAGGCTCTAGAACCTCCCTTGGAAGAGGGTGGACTAGTTTGCAATTATCTAATAAAGTGCAGGGACTAGTTTGCAATTACCTAATAATTTTGTCCATATGGGCTTGGATAAGGCCCTTGGGTTTGGTTAGGCCCTAAGCAAAGGATAACTAGGGTTTCCCCTAAACCCTAGACCCCTCAGCTATATAAGGAGCCTCCTGGTTCATGTTTTGGTAACTCTTTTCCTTTTTGAAGAAACCCTAAGGGCCGAAATTTTGCATACTCTCTCTCCCCTCTCTCCTCTACTTTCCTTCTTGCTAGTTTGGGTGTGATTCCATTAGAGGCATTACACTTGTGGTGCTAAGCTTCCAAGAAGATCAAGATCAAGATCAAGGTAATTATCAATTGTTTACTATAACAATTGAAAGGTATGTAATTACTAAACCCTAGTTTGTAAATTTCGATTATAGCCTCTCTCCTCCAGGGTTCTTGTTTAGCAATTCAAAGTTGTATGTTCAATAGATAAGACATAGATCCAAAGTAGGTTGCATGTGAACTTATGAATTGTTTTTCTAGTTTATTTTTTTTTACCTAAAACCCATCATTGACATGTACTCATATATCAGCTGGACTTCTAGAAATCAATACTTTATTGACTTTCTTACCAAAGTTCAGACTTCTAATACGAGATGCTTTGATAAAATTTTATCAAAATCATACATCTTTCCTTAGATAGCACACAAGTGTGTCTAAACAATTTCAGAACTATGAAAAGGGATGACATAATCATAGTCTCAATTGTTTAGACGTTTTCCATTCCTCACAAGTCCATGTTAGTGTGTCGGTTAATCAAACATGCTCCACTAACGACTTTGAGAATGCAAATATCATAATTGCTATCTACTTAAAATCTACTTATTGAAAGCGTTTCCTCACCATCATTTTCATGAATCGGAGAAAAACCTTACCAAACTTATATTTTATGGTGTATATGTTCTTATCTATGTGAATTTGACAAATCCAAACTCATATGAACCAAACTTGTGCAACCTGAACTTCTTGCCACCTGGCAGCACAAGGGTTTGTCATTGCTTCCAAGTAGTTATGCAAACAACTGAGAACTTTCAAAAATCCTATGCAAAGCCAACTTTAACTAGAATAGGCACATAAATAGGAATATGTCAACATGATAGGTTATAAACCTCAAGTCGTGTGCTAGTGATAAACTACAGGTTTTATTCTTGATTAGTTCTTGAAACTCTTTCAGAATCTTTTAGACTCCCACTATCATCTTGACATATAAGACTCTCTTGCCATGACCCAATCCTTGACAAACAAATATTCAAGAGATAGTGCGGATTCTTATCAATACAAACACTTCTCATAATTGGCCTTAGTTGGTCTTTGTTTTATCCAAACATCACAACTTACCAATTTCAAATGTACAAGAGTAGAATTAATTTTGCTCTTACATTTGACAATGTTAATAAACCTTCTTTAAGATGTGTCACTCAAATTACAATCTTGGAGTATGTCTCTAAGACTTGTTTTGGAACGAAGTATGACTCATCTTCTTGATTTAACCATTTCAACAATTCATGACTCCTCTTCTTAGCCATAAGAATGCACTAAGATGTCCCTAGAGGATGAATTATGATATGGTCTCACGATCATTAGGATGATCATAAAACATGATACTAAAGTACTCTCCCATCTTTTCAGATTTGAGAAACTTTTATCTTTCTGCCTAATTTGATTCTTCCCATTCATTCTGCCATACATTAAAACTTTTCCAATGCTTCAGAATTATACTTAAACTTGTAAGTATAACCATATTTACTAAACTTTAGTAAATCATGACGAATAGTCTTATTGATCTTTTGTGGTGGACTTGACAGTGCACAAGAGTGTGTACTCGATCCCTTAGTCCTTCACTTGACTCACATATACATGTGAACAAGGAATTAGTCTTAATTTTCCAAAGATGAAAATTCTCATGCATCATACTATACAACTTGCGTGATTCCAAGTTTCGGTCCAATTGAAACTTGGGTGATGAGAATCTTTCCTTATTTGGTAAATTTAGACACTACCACACATGAAAGAATCAAATTCATATTTCCATTTTGCTAGAAACATACAAACATCAATTTTCCATAAATGCCATTGCAAGGAGATATAAAATAAAGTAAAATAAAATTTTATTTATTTATAAAATGCGGAAAAACGTTTCCTTACAATGCAACTTTAAATGAAAATTATGCTATCACATATTTCCTAGCAATCTTTCATAACTCCTAAGTAGTAGCTCAAGAATCCGATCTTCGAACCATGCGATTGAAATCTATCTTCGCGATCAGATTTAGCATACTCTTCCTTTAAGTTTCCTTTCTTTTGCTTGATCCTACCACACAAAATGCAACTGAGTCACATTATGTATTACAAATTAACAATTAGGAACTTAACAGAGTTAGATAGTGGACTTACCTGAATCAGAGTCAAACCTTTTGATTCTTCCTTTTCTTAGATCTTTCAGGTAGCAAGGGTAGCTTCGAAACCAATGCCCCTTACTTTGGCAATAGAAACATATGGACCCTTTGGGAATAGTACATGGGACAATCTCGGACTTAGCATTTCTCTTTACCATTTAGTCAACTGAGTTGACTATGGCCGATCACTTTCCATTGGGAAGAGAAAGTTTTTCTAGATTTCCAATGTTACCATTGTCATTGTCCATGGAAGTGTGGGAAGTCGATCTTCCAATCAAATTTGCTTTACCGATGCTCCAAATCATTGTTGATTCAGTAGCACCAAGCAAATAGATAAGATCATTAAGGGTCATGTCAAAGTCGGTTTCATAGTAGTCCCAAAGGAAACTCACTATGTGACTTAGAAAGTGATTGAACAACCAACTTTCTCAAGATTTTGACACCCAACTCTCCCGACTTGTCAATATGTGACTTGATCTCCAAGATGTGAGCACACATAGACCTTGATTGCCAATAGGCTTGAGTGACCTTGAACTATTCAAGAACTTGTGAGTTAGGGAGAATAATTAGAGGAGTTGGAGGAAGAGGAGTTTGATTTCCATGAGATTTGGGAACATCACAATTGTCTGAACCAGACATCTACAATGGGAGAAATTCAAGTTAGTTGATTTAAGCCCTAAGTATAACACCCAATATGAAATATTCAGGCTAGGACTCAACACGGTATTTTATAACTTGGAAGATGGATGCCGTAATCTAAGCTATAAAATATTTGAAGGTAGGAGAATGACGATTCACCAATTTCCACCAAGAAAAACGAAATGAAATATTAGGTTTTAACTGGATTTGAAACTCCTAGATCTTTTGAGATTCATTGAACTTTTCAATAGCATGTTTCAATCAGGATTGTGTCCTCTCAAGTTTGTGACTGGGATGCCGAGGATGACAAACAAGGTGTGAATAACCTTGCAAATATACTTGGTACCCTTAACATTTATCAATTAATTGATGTGTCGTTTAACCACACGCGCTCTACGGATTCTATGATAAACATTAAGTTACCCTTTTCCTACCTTGTTAAATCCATGCTAGTGTGCCGGTTAACCACACGCGCTCCACTACCGACTTAAGCAAAGTGCAAAGTGTAATTTCATGGGTTAGCACCAAATTCACATTTTCCTAAAGTAACTAATATTGGGAATTTATAAAATTTTAGTTACTTAGTATTTATCATTAATACTTTTAATGAAGGGAGAATTATAGTCCTTGTCCTACCCGTTTGGCTAACGACCCTCCACCAGTCAAGGAAGCAGTGGATGAGAGTGGACACCCATTAAACTGCCATTTTATAGCCAGTAACCTTATACCCCCCTTATAGACCGGCTTCGTGAATAAGGCCTACTAACGGTAAAAATGACTTTGTTCTTATACATACACACACACACACACACACACATATATATATATATATATATATATATATATATAACTATTAACTATTAATATTATAATAGTATAAGGGTTGAATTTTAACTTTTAAAATTCTAAGGGCTTAATTTGGAAATAAAGTATTCATAAGGGAAAACTTTACAAATTCAAAAACTTGAGGGCAAGTTTTGAATTATTCAAAAACTTTTCAATTCCATAACTAATGGGTTTAAGGTAGTTTTAATGAAAAAACTCTTCAAGTTCCATAACTTGAGGACAAGTTATGGAAGACTTTAAAGCATTAAAAAATGAGACTCTTCATTTTTTATAACTTATGGAATGAATTCAAAAAACCTTTGGATTTTCATAACTTATGAGTTTAACTAAGGTATTAAAAACTTTAATGAAGAGACTCTTGAACATCCATAACTTAAGGACAAGTTATGGAGTCCATAAAACTATTTATGAGAAAGACTCTTCATTTTTTTATGTAACCTATGAATTTTTAATGGATCTTTACAAGAAAAGACTTTTGGTAATGCATAACCTGAGGACAAATTATAGACTCCATTAAAACACATTTAGATCAAGAATTAACTAACAAACAATTTTGTAAATAATTCCTATGATCTACCAAAACTCATAAGTGTATGGACAATCATATCAACAATTTCAAGAGTTTCATAAACACATACAACTTGAAATTTTTATAATAACTTTGAAATTGGTTTACCATAATCATTACCACATCAAAAACAGGTTCTATAAGTCCAAAACAGTTTGAGGTAATGATTCTAGACCAATTCCAGCTTTAAAACACAAAGATATGCTGTTTGGGGGTCCAACTCGTCGAGTGCATGAACCAACTCGACGAGTTGGATGACTTTCTTCACGGACTCGGAGAGTCCATACGTGAACTCGGCGAGTCCAATGCCCAGAAAGCTAGAATTTTCGTTTTTTAAGTTGTTGCATCAAGTATAAATGAAAACAAGCCTTGGCTCTGTTACCACTGATGGGTTTTAAGCATTCTAACACTCCTATGGTGTGCATGCAACCCTATAAACCTTGGATCTATGTTTTCTCTATTATACATGCAAATATTCAATATTCCAAGGTTTCATCCTAACTAGCATAATATGAAGCGACTATACTACAAGAATCTAGTAGAATGAAATACCTTTTGATGGAGCTTGAAGTCTTGAACCTTTAAGAGCTGAGTGGCTCAAGTGTTGCACCTCAAATGGTTCACACAACACCAAGAACCCTTGGAATAACTAGAGAATAAGGATACTTGCACCAAATCGGTTTTGCCCTCTTGTGTATACATACTAGTGCCATTTCATGAACCATTGACCTCTTTATATGGTGTGGAGGATTAGGGTTACATTCATGTAAGCCCAAATACCCATGACCTTTCAGTTACAGGAGGTCCAGTTCCTGGGACATCTTGTTAATCAAGACGGGATTTTGGTCGATCCGGCCAAGATCGAGGTCGTTATGCATTTGGAGGTTCCAAAATCTCCCTTAGAGATCAAGAGTTTCTTGGGTTTGGTGGGATATTATTGGATCTTTATTCAGGACTTCTCCAAGATCATTGTACCCCTCATTCATGTGATGATGAAGGGAGTGGAATTTGGATGGGGCCTTGAGCAACAGGTTGCTTTTGAGACGTTGCAACAGAGGTTATGTGAGCTTCCAGTGTTGACCATTCTAGATGGTGTCGAGGATTTCATGGTATTTTGTGATGCATCAATCACTGGTTTGGGAGCGGTCCTTATGCATAGGGGATGAGTGGTTTCTTATGCTTCATGGAACCTGAAGCTGCATGAGGCGTGATATCTTACTCATGACCTGGAGTTTGTGGCAGTGGTGTTTGCCCTAAAGATTTAGAGGAATTATCTTTATGGGTTCCATTCTACTGTTTACACGAATCATAAGCATTTGCGATATCTTATAGACCAGCCAAACCTGAACATGAGGCAGTGCAGGTGGCTGGACGTGGTCAAGGATTATGACTATAGGATTCTTTACCATCCGGATAAAGAGAATGTGGTAGCAGATGCCTTGAGCTGCAAGTTGTGACAACCCGAAGTTTATTCCATCACTATAACTCATTTCCGTTAATAAAACTCGTTTTTATTGAAATTTTCCGTTAACTTTTGAGTTAGAAAAATTAATTAAGACTTTTATTATGATTTCATAAGTGTCGGAACGAGATTAAAACACGTGAAACACCTTCGATATTCCATTGGAAAGTTTCTAGTTTACGACCAAGTCGAGTTACGACCATTTAATCGGGTACGACCATAAACTCCGTTTAACGTCGGGAGTGGGTGGATCCCCACTTGGATGTGAACTCAACCCTATATAAGGGTTGAGTGGCATCCATTTGAACCTTTTTCACACCTCCTAAAGCTTTCTCTCTCTACTCTCTTTCTACAATTCAGGTTTTGATCGAAAAACTCCCCATTCAAGCTCCAAAATCGTATGTAATCCTTCCTAGCTTGTTGTTTAACTTGGTATGAATGCAAATTCGTGGTTTAATAATTCAAAAGCCTCAAAACCATGTGTTTACGGTTGAGGAACACCCTCCCAAACCGTAAACTCCCATAAGAGGGTTTTGATGCCCCAAAACCCTTCCAATGCTTATCTATGACTTAGAAACTTGCATGCATGAACTTAGAACCCTCAAAACATGAATTTAGGGGAGTAAGCATGAGGTTACAGTTTGAGGATATCCCAAAACCGTAATCACCTTTTAAGGTGTTAAAATGCCCTTAAACGCCTCCAAAAGCTTGCATAAGTGCCTAGAACCTTGTATTCCTTCATTTGAAGCACAAAATCATGCAAGAGAGGGTCAAACTTGAGTTTACGGCCGTAAACTCATGTTTTTATGGTAGTAAACTCACCAAGGGACATTCATAAACCGTAAACCCTAATTCCAAGGTCATTTCAAGTTCTAATCCCTTCCAAAGCCTTTGATTCAACCCTAGGACCCTCCTTTGTGAAGCATGAGACCTTTTAGCACCCAAAAACACCCCACCCATGAGTTTATCGCCGTAATCTCATGGGGATATGGTCTTTGGGCCGTAAACACCCCTAAGGGTTTACACTTGAAGAGTAAACTCCTTATCGAGGCCATACATTCCTTAGATGCAACCCGTATCACTTCCAACACTTGAAATAAAGTGTTTTCTCGCATCGGAGTGTATTCACTTGCTTAATTAGTGGTTCAATGACTAATTAGATACAATTATGTATCACTTCATGTTACATAGCATCCTCATGCGTGTTCAAGTCCTAAATTGACACCTACAGTCCTACCCGGCACACCCTCGTTTGGTGAGTTCATACCCCTACACCTTTTTCCGTGTCTTTCATGTTTTCAGGGGGGAATACAAGCAAAAGTACAAGGGAATTTGTACTGAAAACTTATTATTTCATATGAAATGTTTACTTGTTCAACATGCTTTTAACACAGAAAGCCATTTTACCAACCAACTATGAAATTAACTGTTGAGTTAGTTTTCAAAACTAAAACAGAGGAACCTGTGAATCTTATTATAAAATGTTATATTTTATATTTTACAAAAGATTCATGCCATTCATAAAATGGGATTTTCCATATTATTACTTGTAAATTCGTTATTCTTATGGTTGGAGACACGTCCTTGGTAACACTCCACAGAGATACGCGAGTGTAGGACTAACCCTGTAACCAGAATCTCCTGGAGTGAGAACATGACTTTTGTGTATAGATCTATACGGGACTGACTACCCCGCACCTTGCTGCTAGCTACAGTGGGACCGGCAGGTCTACGGGTGACAAAGTTATAAAGCGATACTGGCCCCGTTACGTGTCGTATCTAGTTTATCGTATGGTTATAGAACTCGCAACTTAGATAATGGAGATTTACATTTAGTTATAATGAACCTAGTGAACTAACCTCAAAGTAATAAATGTTTTGATTACTAGAGGGTATC
Organism: Lactuca serriola; assembly: GCF_051521515.1. NCBI lineage: Eukaryota > Viridiplantae > Streptophyta > Magnoliopsida > Asterales > Asteraceae > Lactuca > Lactuca serriola. The sequence continues at coordinate 304,185,599 of NC_136411.1, forward strand.
GGTAATACCCTTAGGTATTAGTTCACAACCTACTGATTAGTTTTATATATGTGTTAAAACTAAGGTACTTTTCAATGATAACCAAGCTTTCAGGGAAACTTCACTTAACGATACAAGTATGGTAGATACATATACACTTCATTCCGGATCGATAACCAACCACCAACTTTTAAGGAAAATAAGGGTTTTTCCTGGGATAACTTAACTTTTCATGAACCGGATGTTTAACAATTGGATAAGTGAACTTCTTTTATAAGAAAATATGGGATTTTCTTGGGAAACAACTTTTCATAAAATCAAGGGAACATTTTCCTTCACCAGAAACAAAGCGCTTATGAACTCACCAGCTTTATGCTGATATTTTTAAAAACTGCTTGTATTCTGATGTTCTCATTAGACGGGTATCCCACATACTTTTGGAGAAGACGGAGCATATAGAAGTCTCATCTATTCTTTTGTTTATACTGATGTATATGTATAAAACTTGTATTACTTTGTTTTCAAACAAATGTAAATATTGCTATGTAATGTAATGGTTGTGTTTACTATGCTTACTATGTACAGTGGTTGTGATACTTTACATGACGTCCCCGCCCCCAAACGTTTTCGCCGTTGTTTTCCTGACGGTCCGGGGGTGTGACAGATTGGTATCAGAGCCCTTGTTTGTAGTGAAGTAAGTATACTGAACCTTACATGGTATATAACTATATAACTATAAACACTAAGGGGCCGAAGCGCTCTGAACTAAAAGTATACTTTAAAATACAAGTATTTTTCAAAAAGTATACAAGAATACCTAAACGCCAGAAACCATAACCACGAGTAGAACAAAACAAAAGTAATTGGGTGTTGGGCACTACGGTTAAACCTGGGCAGTTATGTAGTCGTGTCTAGGGTCACTATAGCCTGATCAACTATATACATTCGAGACACGACCAACATGTGCTTGGGAGTGACTGTGGTGCACAGCAGGCCTAAAACTTACCAAATATCCAAACAATGAGTCATCGTCGCAACAAAACATAAAATACTATGGGAGTATTTTCTAGAGTCAAATTCATTATAGAAATCCTCATTCAAGTGTTGCTACTCATTCCCTTTAGCGATAATTCTCTTGCTTGGTAGCTTTCCTATAATTTATCGCATAGTAGAACACTCTATCTGCCATAATGAGATATCGCTTGTTTCATATCTCTTGATTCAATCCAGAGGACTTACCATCCTCTCTTTCGTGATCATTTTAGATCAACATGCCTCCGAGGAAGAGACCCAACTCAAAGAACAATAATCCACCGCCACCACCTCCTCCTCAATTCGATCCTGTTATGTTTCAGGCAGCTGTTACTGCTACAGTGGCAGCTGCCATGTCACAGATGAACCCCGGCGGCTCCGGTGGGCCAGGAGGTGGTACTCATTCTCAAAACCAGGAAGGTGGTCAGGGACACCAGAAGGAGTGTTCCTACAAAGATTTCATGAATGCGAAACCCACATCTTTCAATGGCACTGGAGGTGTTATTGCCCTTACTCGATGGTTCGAGAAGATCGAGTCTATCTTCGAAATATGTTCCTGTTCGGCAGCTGACAAGGTGAAGTTCGCCGCCTGCACCTTCACCGACAAAGCCTTGACTTGGTGGAATGGCCGAGTCAAATCCCTAACCCTACCAGTAGCCAATGCTATGGGTTGGGAGAGCATGGAGGAGCTTCTGCTTGCTGAGTACTGCCCGCGGGGCGAGACACAGAAACTGGAGCATGAACTCTGGAATCTAAAGATGAAGGGTTCCGATATCGCTGCTTACACTTCTAGGTTTGAAGACCTAGCGCTCTTCTGTCCCGGAATGGTTACCCCGGAAAGCAAAAAGATTGAAAGATTCATCTGGGGGCTGACCCAGCCAACCAAAGGAAATCTTTTGGCTGCAACGCCAGACACCTTCGACAATGCTAAATGCCTGGAGTAGACTCTGATTGATCATGGAGACGATCTCAATGAAGCGACCACCGCTCCTGAACCGGAAAAAAGGAGTGGTGAGAAAAGAAAGTCCTGGAGACAGAAAAAGGGCCAGTCTTCGCAGGAGGCCTCAAAGAAGCAACAAACTATGGCAATCCATGCTGCTACTACCCCTGCTGCTACTCCTGCCATCGCCCCTACAGCTCAAGCACCTATCAGTAGATATGCTAGTACCCTTCCTCGGTGCGACAAGTGTAACTACCACCATAACTCCGGCCCATGTCGTGAACTGTTGTGCTCCAACTGTGGTAAAAAGGGGCATACGATTCGATTTTGCAAGGCACCAGCCCAACCAACCAATCAAGCTTCTAGAGCAGGTGTCGGTCAGACCTACTATGCTTGCCGCAAGGTCCGTCATTATAAGAGAAACTGCCCTAAGGCAGCAACAACCAAAAACACCGGGAGAGTTCTAACGATGGGACAAGAGGAGGCAGTCGCTGATCCCACCTTTGTCACGGGTATGTTCCTTCTCGATAACTCCTATGCATGCATCCTTTTCGATTCTGGTGTTGAAAGAAGTTTTGTTAGCCATTCATTCAAACATCTTCTTAAACCTAATCCTCGACCGTTAGCCGAAACATTTACCGTCGAGATGGCTAACGGTGAGAAAGAGAACGCTAACGATATATTCATAGGCTGCACCCTTAGTCTCAACGATCAGTCTTTTCCCATCGACCTTATGCCAGTATCCATAAAAAGCTTCAATGTTGTCATTGGCATGGATTGGTTGAGCCGCAATCATGCTGATATCCTTTGTTACGAAAAAGTTATCCGTCTCGATCTTCCCTCTGGCCAAACCCTCATGATCTATGGAGATAAACTTAGTTCCAAACTTTGCATCATTTCATGCATCAAAGCCCAAAAGCTTCTGCGGAAGGAGTTCCATGCATTCCTAGCCCATGTGATAAACGAGAAACAGGAAGTTAAAGATCTTGAGAGCATCCCTGAAGTCTACAACTTTCTTGATGTATTTCCCGAAGAGCTCCCAGGAATTCCTCTCGAACGCCAAGTTGAGTTTCGCATCGACCTAATCCCCGGAGCTACCCCCGTAGCCAAGTCTCCATATCGATTAGCGCCAACAGAAATGCAGGAGTTATCCAGTCAGCTTAATGAGCTACTTAGCAAAGGGTTCATCAGACCGAGTTCCTCACCCTGGGGAGCCCCAATGTTATTTGTGAATAAGAAAGATGGATCCTTTCGGATGTGTATAGACTACCATGAATTGAATAAGCTGACCGTCAAAAACCGTTATCCTCTTCCTGGAATAGACGACCTTTTTGATCAACTTCAGTGAGCCAGTTACTTCTTGAAAATAGACCTTAGATCAGGGTACCATCAGCTACGAGTTCATGAGAGTGATGTTTCTAAGACAACATTCAGGACTCGATATGGTCACTACGAGTTTGTAGTAATGCCCTTCGGTCTAACCAACACACTGATAGTGTTCATGGACCTAATGAACCAAGTGTGTCGTCCTTTTCTAGACAAGTTTGTTATTGTGTTCATTGACGACATACTTGTCTATTCCAGAAGCAAAGAAGATCACAAACAACACTTGAGGTTAGTGTTGGAAACTCTTAGATTGGAAAAGTTGTACGCAAAATTTTCCAAGTGCGAATTATGGATTCGGAAGGTAACTTTCCTAGGTCACGTGGTAAGCGAGGAGGGTATACACATGGACCCTTCCAAAATCAAAGCAATAGAGAATTGGTCGGCACCGAAGACGCCCACAGAAATCCGTTAATTCTTGGGTCTCACCGGCTATTACCGTAGATTCATCCATAATTTTTCTAGAATTGCCAAACCCCTAACTACTCTAACACAGAAAGGTGTACCCTTTTGTTGGAGTGAAAAGCAAGACACTGCATTCCAAACGTTAAATCGAGCCTTGTGCAGCGCACCTATCCTGTCCCTGCCCAAAGGGACGGAGGACTTCGTTGTCTATTGCGATGCGTCCAGTCAGGGCTTAGGCTGTGTGCTTATGTAGAGGGGAAAAGTTATTGCTTATGCCTCGAGACAACTGAAGGCACACGAAGTCAACTATACAACTCACAACTTGGAGTTAGGAGCAGTGGTCTTCACATTGAAGATTTGGAGACATTATCTCTATGGAACCAAATGCACGATCTTCACTGACCATAAAAGCCTGCAACACATCTTCGATCAGAAGGACTTAAACATGAGGCAACAACGATGGGTAGAGTTGCTCAGTGACTATGAGTGCAAAATCCGCTACCATTCCGGAAGGCCAATGTGGTGGCAGATGCCCTTAGCCAAAAGGAAAGTTCAAGCCACAAAGTGAAGACGCTAACAATAACCATCCATTCTCACCTATCCGCACAAATCCGAGAGGCTCAGTTGGAAGCCCTAAAACCAGAGAACATGTCGAACGAAGCCTTGAGGGGAATGGATAAGAATCTTGAGATCAGAGGTACCGGAGTCTATTGTTTCATGAAACGGATCTGGACCCCAAAGTTCGGAGGGTTCACGGAGGTTGTCATGAACGAAGCTCACAAGACTAGATACTCTGTGCACTCGGGCTTGGATAAGATGTACCTGGATCTCAAGAAACTATACTGGTGGCTAAACATGAAAGCCAAAATTGCTACCTTCGTAGGCAAGTGTCTGACTTGCGCCAAGGTGAAGGTCGAATATCAGAAACCCTCGGGTCTGCTCCAGCAGCCCGAGGTCCCTGAGGGGAAATGGGAGATGATTTCTATGGATTTCATTACCAGTTACCCAAATCTCCGAGTGGGTACGATACCATTTGGGTAATTGTCGATCGATTGACAAAATCTGCTCACTTCCTACCAATCAAAGAAACATTCAAGATGGAAAGACTTGCGCGAATCTACATCCAAGAGATAGTCCGACTGCATGGTGTGCCTGTGTCCATTATCTCCGATCAAGATAGCTGGTTTACCATGAGATTTTGGCAGTCCTTATAGAAGGATCTCGAAACTAAACTAGACATGAGCACAACTTATGATCCTCAGACAGATAGGCAGAGTGAGAGAACTATCCAGACCTTGGAACACATCTTGAGAGCATGTGTCATCGATTTCGGAAAGTCATGGGACACTCATTTACCCTTGATCGAGTTCTCATATAACATCAGTTACCACACCAGTATCAAGGCTACCCCGTTCGAAGCCCTCTACGGTCGAAAGTGCAGATCCCCTCTGTGCTGGGCCGAGGTAAGAGACACGTAGCTAGCTAAGGGTCGAGTCCCCGACAGTGCTCTCACTAGTCCTGAAATCATCCACGAAACCACCGAAAAGATCATCCAAATCTGAGATCAACTGAAAGCCTCTAGAGACAGACAAAAGAGCTACGCTGATAAACGACGAAAAACTTTGGAATTCCAGGTTGGAGATCGTGTTTTGTTGAAGGTCTCGCCCTGGAAAGGCATTATACGCTTTGGAAAGCATGTGAAACTGAACCCAAGGTACATAGGACCTTTCGAGATCCTTGCTAGGATCGATCCCGTAGCCTACAAACTCCGAATACCGCATGAGCTTAGCAACATCCATCCTGTATTCCACGTATCTAATCTTAAGAAGTGCCTATCCGATGAAACCCTTGTGATCCCTATTGATGAGATCGAAATCAATGAAAATCTGAACTTCGTGGAAGAACCAATCGAAATCATGGATCGGGAGATCAAACGTACGAAACAAAGCCGCATCCCGATAGTGAAGGCTTGCTGGAGTGCTAAGCGGGGACCCGAATTCACTTGGGAGCGCGAAGACTCAATGAAACTGAAATATCCGCATCTCTTTCCAAATCCATTATTTGTATCTAAATTTTAAATTTCAGGACGAAATTTCCTCTAATGGGGGGATGATGTGACAACCCGAAGTTTATTCTGTCACTGTAACTCATTTCCGTTAATAAAATTCGTTTTTATTGAAATTTCCGTTAATTTTTTAGTTAGACAAATTAATTAAGACTTTTATTATGATTTCATAAGTGTCGGAATGAGATTAAAACATGTGAAACACCTTCGATATTCCATTGGAAAGTTTCTAGTTTACGACCAAGTCGAGTTACGGCCATTAAATCGGGTACGACCATAAATCCATTTAATCTCGGGATTGGGTGGATCCCCACTTGGCCGTGAACTCAACCCTATATAAGGGTTGAGTAGCCTCCATTTGAACCTTTTTCACACCTCCTAAAGCTTTCTCTCTCCACTCTCTCTCTCTCTCTCTCTCTCTCTCTCTCTCTCTACAACTTGGGTTTTGATTAAAAAACGCCCCATTCAAGCTCCAAAATCGTATGTAATCCTTCCTAGCTTGTTGTTTAACTTGGTATGAATGCAAATTCGTGGTTTAATAATTCAAAAGCCTCAAAACTATGTGTTTACGGTTGAGGAACACCCTCCAAAACCGTAAACTCCCATAAGAGGGTTTTGATGCCCCAAAACCCTTCCAATGCTTATCTATGACTTAGAAACTTGCATGCATGAACTTAGAACCCTCAAAACATGAATTTAGGGGAGTAAGCATGAGGTTACAGTTTGGGGATATCCCAAAACCGTAATCACCTTTTAAGGTGTTAAAATGCCCTTAAACGCCTCCAAAAGCTTGCATAAGTGCCTAGAACCTTGTATTCCTTCATTTGAAGCACAAAATCATGCAAGAGAGGGTCAAACTTGAGTTTACGGCCGTAAACTCATGTTTTTACGGTAGTAAACTCGCCAAGGGACATTCATAAACCGTAAACCCTAATTCCAAGGTCATTTCAAGTTCCAATCCCTTCCAAAGCCTTTGATTCAACCCTAGGACCCTCCTTTGTGAAGCGTGAGACCTTTTAGCATCCAAAAACCCCCCACCCATGAGTTTACGGCCGTAAACTCATGAGGATATGGTCTTTGGGCCGTAAACACCCCTAAGGGTTTACACTTGAAGAGTAAACTCCTTATCGAGGCCATACATTCCTTAGATGCAACCCGTATCACTTCCAACAGTTGAAATAAAGTGTTTTCTCACATCGGAGTGTATTCACTTGCTTAATTAGTGGTTCAATGACTAATTAGATACAATTATGTATCACTTCATGTTACATAGGATCCTCACGCGTGTTCAAGTCCTAAATTGACACCTACAGTCCTACCCGGCACACCCTCGTTTGGTGAGTTCATACCCCTACACCTTTTTCCGTGTCTTTCATGTTTTCAGGGGGGAATACAAGCAAAAGTACAAGGGAATTTGTACTCAAAACTTATTATTTCATATGAAATGTTTACTTGTTCAGCATGCTTTTAACACAGAAAGCCGTTTTACCAACCAACTATGAAATTAACTGTTGAGTTAGTTTTCAAAACTAAAACAGAGGAACCTGTGAATCTTATTATAAAATGTTATATTTTATATTTTACAAAAGATTCATGCCATTCATAAAATGGGATTTTCCATATTATTACTTGTAAATTCGTTATTCTTATGGTTGGAGACACGTCCTTGGTAACACTCCACAGAGATACGCGAGTGTAGGACTAACCCTGTAACCAAAATCTCCTGGAGGGAGAACGTGACTTCTCTGTATAGATCTATACGGGACTGACTACCCCGCACCTTGCTGCTAGCTACAGTGGGACCGACAGGTCTACGGATGACAAATTCATAAAGCGATATTGGCCCCATTACGTGCCGTATCTAGTTTATCGTATGGTTATTGAACTCGCAACTTAGATAATGGAGATTTACTTTTAGTAATAATGAACCTAGTGAACTAACCTCAAAGTAATAACTGTTTTGATTACTAGAGGGTATCGGTAATACCCTTAGGTATTAGTTCACAACCTACTGATTAGTTTTATATACGTGTTAAAACTTATGTACTTTTCAAGGATAACCAAGCTTTCAGGGAAACTTCACTTAACGATACAAGTATGGTAGATACTTGTACACTTCATTCCGGATCGATAACCAACCACCAACTTTTAAGGAAAATAAGGGTTTTTCCTGGGATAATTTAACTTTTCATAAACAAAATGCTTAACAATTGGATAACTAAACTTCTTTTATAAGAAAATATGGGATTTTCTTGGGAAACAACTTTTCATAAAATCAAGGGAACATTTTCTTTCACCAGAAACAAACCGCTTATGAACTCACCAGCTTTATGCTTATATTTTTAAAAACTGCATGTATTCTTTGGTTCTCGTTAGACAAGTATCCCACATACTTTTGGAGAAGACGGAGCGTATAGAAGTCTCTTCGGTTCTTTTGTTTATACTGATGTATATGTATAAAACATGTATTACTTTGTTTTCAAACAAATGTAAATATTGCTATGTAATGTAATGGTTGTGTTTACTATGCTTACTATGTACAATGGTTGTGATACTTTACACGACGTCCTCGCCCCCGGACGTTTCCGCCATTGTTTTCCTGACGGTCCGGGGGGTGTGACACAAGTCAGATGGATCTTCGGTGGCAAAGATATCTATGAGGATATTCGTCGATTATCCACTTTTTGGGTTTGACCAGAGAGGCACAGGCTAAGGGAGTTAGGAAGGAGAACTCAAAAAATGAGAGGATCAAGGCTGAGATTAACAGATTTGTCACCGATAGTCGGGGGTTGTTGACCCGGTATGGTCAGGTATGGGTTCCAGTTTTTTGTGGGACCAGGCAGTTCATGCTAAAGGAGGCTCATAAGTCTCTCTTTTCTATGAACCCAGGAGCCACCAAGTTATATCGAGATTTGAGATTGAGTTACTAGTGGCTGTGTATGAAGAAGGAGATAACCTGGGATGTTGAGAGGTGTTTGACTTGTAGGATGGTTAAGACCTAGCATCAGAGGCCACATGGCAAGCTGCATGCATTGGAGGTTCCCATATGGAAGTGGGAATAGATCCCCATGGATTTCATCACCAAGTTGTCAAAGACTGCCAAAGGTTCGATGCTATATGGGTCATCGTGGATCGATTGACCAAGAGTACCCACTTTTTGGCCATTTAGGAGAGCTCTTCGGCCAAAAAGTTGGCCGATGTGTATGTACGAGATACTATTGCTCGTTATGGGGTTCCAGTCTCTATTGTTTCAGAATGAGATGTTCGGTTCACTTCCCGCTTTTGGCAGAAGTTCAATGAGGAACTAGGCACAAGGCTACATTTCAGCACAACTTATCATTCATAGACCGACAGTCAGAGTGTGCAGACTATCCAGAAACTTGAGGATATTTGTGAGCTTGTGTCATAGATTTTGGTGGGAGTTAGGATTCCTACCTACCTCTTGTGGAGTTCTCCTATAACAGCCGATATCAATCTGATATTGGCACCCCACTTATTGATCTCTTGTATGGTCAGAGATGTCATACCCCAATATACTGGGGAGAGGTTGGTCACAGGGTCATGGGAAGGACCGAAGTAGTCTTTCAGACCACAGAGCTTATTCACCAGATTAGGAAAAGACCGCAGACAGCTCAGAGTCTGCAGAATAGCTATGCCGACCAACATCAATCAGAGTGGGAATTTCTGGTCGGCGATATGGTATTACTAAACGCCTCACCCTGGAAGGGTGTGATACGCTTCACGAAAATAGGGAAATTGGGTCCCCAGTATATTGGACCGTTCTATGTGATAGCCAATGTAAGCAGGGTGGCCTACCAGTTGGATTTGCCGAGTGAGCTCAGTCAGATCCACCACACTTTCCATGTCTCTCAGTTAAGGAGGTGTGTGTTAGATGGTGAGGCAGTGGTCTATTTGGATGACATTCAAGTTGATAAGCGCTTGAATTATAATGAGATTCTGGTGGATGTATTAGAGAGAAAGATAAACATCATGCGCAACAAAGAGATACCCTTAGTAAAGGTTCAGTGGAAACATCAGAGCGGCTCTAAGTGGACCTAGGACTCGGAGGTTGAGATGTGAGAGCGTTATCCTGATTTATTCACCACAACTGACTTCGAGGACGAAGTCTAGTTCAAGTAGGGGAGAATTGTAACATCCCGATGTCAAGGTAATTTTAATTTCAACCCTATGTTTAAATAATATTGTATCATATCCCTTGGGATTAAAAAGGATTGAAAAATTGCCTATAGTGGCAATATGGTAATTTTTCCCAATTGTCATACGATGAGCATACATTGTGTATGCTAGGTGTTCTAGGGCACGCCCTAGTACGTTGGGCGTACACCTCATACACAAAGAGTATGTGAGGATTATGCAAACCCTAATTTTTAGTGTTTGGTCCATATTTAAACCCCATTATAGCTTCATGTCTTTTTTCTTCATCAGCCTCCCTCTGTGAAAAACAACCCTAAGCAAGCCCTAAGTGCTAAGTGTTCTTTTTGAGTCCACTAGAGTCTTTTGGAAGTGTTCTTGAAGAAGAAGGTGGTGAGAAGAGTTCGGAGCTTGGAAGCATCTTGGATATGGGATTTCCTGCTTGTGAGCAACCTACAGGATGTATAAAGTTTGCATCTTCATCACTCCTTCTTTTAGATCTAGACATTTCTTCCTTTAAGAAACTTTATGTCCCAAATATGGTGATTGTTGAGCATGACATGTTCTTGACTAATAATTCTTCCTTTCAGACCTTAGGAGGTGTCTTAATTCAAAAAATGTGGTCTTGATGGTTAGTTTGGCTCCATGCATGCTATAGAAGATCTTATTGCATTAAGAAGTTGAGGTTTTGTGTTTTAAGCACTTAATGGACATGCAAAGTCATAAAGTTAGAAACTTGACTCTTCAGGACATTTTAGCCTTGGATCTATAATTGGAAGCATTAAGTCGAAGAAATTAATTTTGAATGGGCTAAAAGGAGGGTTGTGTTGGATTAATGTCTAAGTCCATAACTGTAATTGGTAAGACTTGACCCGACCCAGCATGGTCCATTTGGGTTGCATGGCATCATGCACTTGGATAGAATAAATGAGAGAAATAAGACACTTATGGTTATTAATATATTATAAGTTCTAGTATATTAATAATAAGAATAATAAGATTATTTAATTAGTATTGATCAAGAATTAATCTAGGATTAATTAAGTGATCAAAAGAAGACTAATTAAATATATGGGTTGATTGTGTAAATCATCCATACTTGTATAGTGGGCTAATGCTCCATGGATAATCAAGTTAGGCTAAAACCCATAGGATGGTCCATGGATGATCCATGGTGTATTTGAACCCATGGATCCAAGGAAATGGAAAGTCATGACAATTAGGGTTTACCCTAATTGTAACACTATATAAAGATCTTATTCTTGACAAAATCGGCGACTAGTATCATTCTAGAGAGGAGTAGCCGATTTTCATGAAGTGTAGAACTCTCTCAAGTTATTCCAAGTGTATTTGGTGTTGTGTGAACCATTTGAGGTGTCATACTTGGGGCACTTGGCACTCAAGCTTCATGAAGACTTTCTACATGAAAGAGGTATGTATTCTATCTTGTTATATTCATTATTTTGTATGCTAGATTAGCATAATACCTTGGATGTTCATATTTGTATGTATAATAGAGAAAACATAGATCCAAGGTATTTAGGGTTGCATGTACACTTAGGAGTGTTAGAATGCTCAAAACCCAACAGTGGTATCAGAGCCTAGGCTTGTTTTCTTGTTATACTTGCAAAAGAAGCTGGAAAATCGAGTTTTGATGCTGTCTGCCCAGCAGACTCGCCGAGTCCAAGGCAAAAAGCATCCAACTCGCCGAGTTGGTTCGTGCACTCGATGAGTTGGACCCCCAGACAGCATAAATTCGACTTTTTTGGCTGGGATTGGACTAGGAACATTACCCTAAGATGTTTTTGGACTTATAAACTTGTTTTTGATGTGGTAATGTTCATGCTAATCCAATTTCAAAGATAATTGTCAATAGATTCATGTTTTGTATTAGTTTAAGGTTTAGACTAATTACATGAAAAAGTTTGATTTGAATTATCTTGTTCTTATGAGTTGCTTAGATTAATAGAAAAGTTGAGTGAAATAGTTGTTTTCAATCCAAATTAATCTAAGAGTTGATTCTAAAATGTGTTTTTGTAACTTGTCCTCAAGTTATATGAAAAGTCACATTTAAGTTTCATAAAACTCATAAAAGTTGGCAAAGGTTACAAAATGAAGAGTCTAGTTCTAATTAAATGGTGTTATGACTCCATAATTTGTCCTCAAGTTATAGAGGACCAAGAGTCTCTTCATTAAATAATAAATAAAAAAAGTGTAACCTTAATTAATTCCATAAGTTATAAGATAAAGAAAAATTAATTCTTTTATTAGTTTAAAGTCTTCCATAACTTGTCCTCAAGTTATGGAACTTGAAGAGTTTTTGGATTAAAACTACTTTAAACACATAAGTTAGGGAATTAATTAGTTTTGAATAGTTTCAAAACTTGCCCTCAAGTTTTGGAATTTGAAAAGTTTTCACTTATGAATACTTTAATTCCAAGTTAGCCCTTAGAATTTTAAAGAGTTAAAATTCAACCCTTATACTTTATAATATTATAAGTTAATAATATATATATATATATATATATATATATATATATATATATATATATATATATATATATATATGTATAAGAGTAAAGTCAGTCTTACCGCTAGTACACCTCATTCACGAAGCCGGTCTATAAGGTGGGTATAAGGTTGTTGCCTATAAAATGGCAACTTAATGGGTGTCCACTCTCACCCACCGCTTGCTTGACTGGTGGAGGGTCGTTAGCCGAACGGGTTTGAGGACTATAATTCTCCCTTCATTAAAAGTATTAATGATAAATACTAAGTAACTAAACTCTTAATAATACCCAATCTTAGTTACTTAGGAAAATGTGAATAAGGCGCTAATCCATGAAATTACACTTTGCACTTTGTTTAAGTCGGTTAGTGGAGCGTGTGTGGTTAACCGGCACACTAACTCGTATTTAACAAGGTAGGCAAAGGGTAACTTAATGTTTATCATAGTATCGATGGAGCGTGTGTGGTTAACCGGCACATCGATTGAGGGGTAAACACGTAAGGGTACCAAGTAATTTGGATGGTTACTTCACACTTTGTTTTGTGATCCTCGGCATCCAGTCACAAAACCTGAAGGGCACACTCGAGATTGAAATATGCCATTGAACAGTTCAATGAATCTCAAAGATCTAGGAGTTTCAAAACCAATTAAAACCTAATAATACATTTCGTTTATCTTGGTGGAAATTGGTGAATCGTCATTCACCTACCTTCAAATATTTTATAGCTTGGATTACGGCATACCTCTTCTAAGTTATAAAATAGTTTGTTGGGTCCTAGCCTTAATATTTCATATTGGGTGTCATATTAAGGACTTAAGATCAACTATCTTGAATATCTCCCAAAAACATGTCTAGTTTAGACATTTATGATCTTCCCAAATCTCTTGAAACAAGCTTTCCTAAATGAAGATGATGTCCCATGGAAATCATACTTCTTACACCTCCTCCAATTATTCTCCCTAACCCACAAGTTCAAGGTCACTCAAGCCCTATTGGCAAGGAAAGGTCTAGGTGTGATCACATCTTGGAGATGTAGTCACATATTGACAAGCCGGGAGAGTTGGGTGTCAATGTCTTGAGAAAGTTGGTGGTTCAATAACTTTCTAAGTCACATAGTGAGTTCCTTTGGGACACCTATGAAACAGACTATGACAAGACCCGTAATGATCTTATCTATTTGTTAAGATCAACTTCCTTAAAACTTGATGGACATTGACAATAGTGACACAGGAAATCTAGAAAAGCATTCTCTTCCCAATGGAAAGGGACCGACCATAGTCAACTCGGTTGACCAAATGGTAAAGAGAAAAGCTAAGTCTGTGATAGTCCCGTGTACCATTATCAAAAGGTCCATATGTTTATATTGCGAAAGGAAGGGTCATTAGTTGCGAAGCTGCTAGATTTACCTAAGGATGTTAAAGTCAATAAGTTTGACTCTACTTCAGGTAAAGTCCACTATCTAACTCTGCTAAGTTTCTATTCTGAGATTCATGATACATGATGTGACTGGGTCACATGGTGATGTTTTAAGAATCAAAGAAAAGTGAAGAAACTTAAAGAAATAATATGTTGAATCTGATCGCATAGATGGATTTCTATCGCGTAGTTTGAAGATCGGATTCTTGATCTACTTCCTAGGAGTTATGAGATATTGCTTAGGAATAGATAACAACAAGTTTTCATATGGATTGTAAGGATAAGTTTTTCCGCAAAGTTTTAAAATAAAAGAAAATTTTTGATTTTATTTATTTTAAAATATCCTTACAATAAAATTTGAGGAAAAATTGTTGCTTATAAGATTCCATTCATAGCAAGAGTGAAAATATGAAATTGATTCTTTCATTTGTGGTAATGTCTAAATTTACCAAATAAGGAAAGATTCTCATCACCCAAGTTTCAATTGGACCGGAACTTGGAATCATGCAAGTTGTATAGCATGATGAATGAGAACTTTCAAGTATTGGAAAAATTAAGACTAATTACTCGTTCACATGGATGTGTGAGTCAAGTAAAGGACTAAGGGATCGAGTACACATTCTTGTGCACTGATTAAGTCCACCACAAAAGATCGATAAGACAATTTGTCATAGTTTACTAAAGCTCAGTAAATATGATTATACTTACAAGCTTAAGTGTAACTCTGAGACATTGGAAAAGGTTCTAATGTATGGTAGAGCGAATAAGAAGAATCAAATCAGGCAGAAGGATAAAAGTTTCTCAAATCTGAAAAGTTGGGAGAGTACTTTCGTATCAGTTTTTTTGATTTAGAGACCTTATCACAATTCATCCTCTAAGTGCTTTCTTATAGCTAAGAAGAGGAACTTGAATGGTTGAAATGGTTAAATCAAGAAGATGAGTCCTACTTCGTTACAATACAAGTCTTAGAGTCATACTCCAAGATTGTAATTTGAGTGTCATGTCTTAAAGAAGGTTTAAAACACTTGTCAAATGTAAGAGTAAAAGTTTTCTACTCTTGTACATTTGAAATTGGTAAGTTGTGATGTTTTGGATAAAACAAAGACCAACTTAGGCCAATTCTGTGAAGTTTTTTTCTTGGTTAGAATCCACACTATCTCTTGGATATTTGACAAGGGAGTCTTATAGGTCAAGAGGACAGTGGGAGTCTTAAAGGTGTTGAAAGTCTCAAGAACTAATCAAGAATAAAACCTGAAGTTCTTCACTAGCACACGACTTGAGGTTTATAACCTATCGTGTTGACATATTCTAATTGTGCCCATTCCAGTTAAAGTTGGCTTTGCATATGAGTTCTTAGAGTTCTCAATTTGTTGCACAACAACTTGGAAGCAATGGCAGGCCCTTAAGCTGCCAGGTGGCAATAAATTAAGATTGAGTTCAGTCCATATGAGATTGGATTTTGTCATTACCCTTGTCCTGTGACTAAGGTTTTGACAATTCACATGGATAAGAACGCATACACCATTAAATCTAAGTGTCATAAGGTTTCTCTCCGATTCATGAAAATGATGGTGAGGAAACACTTTCACTAAGTAGATTTTAGCTTGATAGCAATTGTGATATTTGCATTCTCAAAGTAGTTAGTGGAGCGTGTGTGGTTTACCGGCACACTAACCTAGACTTGTGAGAAGTGGAAAAAAGGTCTAACCATTATGATTATGACATCCCTCTTCATAATTGTTTAGACGCACAAGTGTGCTATCTAAGGGAAGGTGTATGATTTTGATAAAGTTTTATCAAAACAATCTAGTATCAGAAAATCTGAACTTTGGTAAGAAAGTCAGCTGATTTCTGAGTACATGTCAAAGCTAGTGGGAGCATAAGTGTTATGCTAATAATCAACATGTTAGTGGGAGCATGATAATTATCATAAGTATTGCAAGTTAGCAATGTTAATTATAGAAAACAAAAGTTTCAATTGGGAAAGAGTTGTTTTGCTATAATTAAGGGAGAGGAAATTATACTTCATCTCAATTCTATAAGCTTAGATTGTGAGGTTTTAATCATTTAGTCAAGGATATATATATATATATATATATATATATATATATATATATATATATATATATATATATATATATGAATTTCATGTTGGAATGGCTCAACATAAGGAAATTCTATATATGGGTCCATTATTTGCGTTCTAAAATTTGATTATGATTACGGCATCCCTTTTCATAATCTGAATTATGAGAACTTGGCAAATTGAAATGGAAATATTATAGCAAAAGACTGGTTTAGTCTTTATGTGAGACATCATGAATCGTGTCCCATATGCTTCGGATATAGGATCGATTACATGTGCTATATTCATCCATTCTAAAATTTTCCAAATGTCTGGGGAATTAAGAAGGGAAAAGGTTTAGAACTGGATATGACTAATAGGATTAAACAACTGTCGAGGACAATCTAAGGTTTACCAAAGATTGGTTGCTCAAGGACAGTTGGAAGTATAGTGATAATTCTGGATGGACCATATTGACATAATCTGTAAGGAGGCAACTCTTGTTCAGTAGTGATAGTAAAAATGGAATATGGAAATGTTTCAAAGTTAGATATTATTCAATTTGTGTAAGATTAGGAAAGTTAAGGAAAGAACGATGTTTCCAAGGAGCTGATCTCCTGTGGAATACTTTGTAATGGTTGTTGTCAAGTCCTTGTGATTTTGTGCATAATCATTACAAGAGGATCAATGCATATAAGTTTAGAATCTAACAGATTTCAGTAAATGGCATGAAATTGGAATTCTTGCATTTGCAGTAACGATTTGGGCGTGTGAAAAGAGAATCATTGAAGTTATGTTCAATTGATCTAGTTCACAAAGTAAAGATCATAGACAAACATAATATGCATACTTGGTGTGTGGCATGACTAGTGTTTAGAAAAAATAGTGTACATGCTTAGAGCATGGGACAACTATTGTTTTAAATTCAAGAATAAAGTTGATAGCTGAAACAGTATACAATGAATAATGTGTAATCATATGGTGATAAATAAAAGTTTTTTTTTATTTATGTGCATAGGTTTTGATACCATATTGGATTCAATTATTATTGTGTTTCACTTTGCATGTTTTGACTTCCCGAATAAACTAGGTTATTCTTCCGGAATGACTAAGTTATTCAAACCATCCACAGTCGGTCATATGTTGGAAGTAGATATGAATTAAGACTGTCATGGGTTGGCTTGTAGAGGTCTAAGGTGTTGGACAAAGGGCTACAACACTCATGAGTGCTCATAAGTTCTGAGTATTGGATTCAACCCGCGCTCATTGGAATCACTGCATGGATTTTATCACGAGTGATCATGAGACGATAATATCTTATATTCTTCAAACCTAGATATATGAGTTGTTACTATGAGTTGATAGTACATTGATTGCACGAAAACGCATTTGGTAACTCGGTGCTATAAAACGTGTCTTTGTGTATGATTCAACAAGTAGTAGAACAAGCCATATGAGTCGAAGTTTATCCATTCCTTTTACCTTCAGGATAAAAGCGATATCTGTGGGCCCCTCGATGATTTGATGATGACAAATGGAAGTGCTCGGCCGGGCCAGGACTGATTTGATTTGTTCAATTAGTCAGTCGTCATAAATCGGAAATCGGGAAACAACAAATGGACAGAGAGAATGATTATAATCCATGTCTCAGTCCATATGATATCTAGAATGGAGGAATATATGATCCCTTATCTAATGGACAAGTCATTGACAAAGGTCAGAGTTTATCGACAAGGTGAGAGTTCGACAGAAGCTTTTGAGAGCTACGATTGCCAGTCGGTTCCTGAAGTCATACGCAATATTAGTTTTAGACTTATCCAAGTGGGAGACTGTGAGATTAATGTCTAAGTCCATAACTATAATTTGTAAGACTTGACCCGACCCGGCATGGTCCATTTGGGTTGCGTGGCATCATGCACTTGGATAGAATAAATGAGAGAAATAAGACACTTATGGTTATTAATATATTATAAGTTCTAGTATACTAATAATAAGAATAATAAGATTATTTAATTAGTATTGATCAAGAATTAATCTAGGATTAATTAAGTGATCAAAAGAAGACTAATTAAATATATGGGTTGATTGTGTAAATCATCCATACTTGTATAGTGGGCTAATGCTCCATGGATAATCAAGTTGGGCTAAAACCCATAGGATGGTCCATGGATGATCCATGGTGTATTTGAATCCATGGATCCAAGGAAATGGAAATTCATGACAATTAGGGTTTACCCTAATTGTAACACTATATAAAGATCTTATTCTTGACAAAATCAGCGACTAGTATCATTCTAGAGAGGGCTAGCCGGTTTTCATGAAGTGTAGAATTCTCTCAAGTTATTCCAAGTGTATTTGGTGTTGTGTGAACCATTTGAGGTGTCACACTTGGGGCACTTGGCACTCAAGCTTCATGAAGACTTTCTACATGAAAGAGGTATGTATTCTATCTTGTTATATTCATTATTTTATATGCTAGATTAGGATAATACCTTGGATGTTCATATTTGTATGTATAATAGAGAAAACATAGATCCAAGGTATTTAGGGTTGCATGTACACTTAGGAGTGTTAGAATGCCCAAAACCCAACAGGTTGTTCTGTACGTTGGCCGTACCGCAGGGTACGCTACACGTACGTAGATATGGCCCCGATGCCTTGGACCCTTGTGTGCCCCGCGTAGCTCCGAGTCTTCCCCGTGTACGAGGCCTGAGTCAACTAGGTTGAGTTGACTTGCTGACTTGACCTGGGGTATTTTGGGTATTTTGGATTGTATTTGAGAGTTGGTTATTTGGATGGATAGGTGACGGTTAGAGCTGAGATTCGGAGTCGGAACCTCATCATCTATTATTCGAATTGATAGGTGAGTCCTCCTCGTTATACTCGAGGGTCGAAGGCACCAAGGCTGGCCTTTTGGATTGAATATCCTGTTGTATGATGGTATGTAATGATGTTGTAGAGATCTGGTAGATCAGTATCCTAGTATAAATGATGTTAGCATGCGATAGTGATCATTATAATTGTATGTTGTCTGTGGACTGGTTATATGTTTATCTATTATGTATATGTCGACATGTTTTGGTTTGATGGGTTGAGGTGGTCCTGGTTTGTGCTGAAGGCCAAGATACCCAAGGCGGTCCAGATAGACTATAGGCCCTGCGAGGCAGTATAGTCATGATACAAGTGGACTCGATAGGCTGTAGGCCCAGCGAGGCGGTCTAGTTAGGCCGAAGGCCCATGAGTGGTCTGGATAGGTTGAAGGCTCTGCAAGGCAGTCCAGTCATGCCGAAGGCTCGGAGAACGGTCCAGATAGACTGTAGGCCCTATGAAGCGGTCCAATCAGGCTGAAGGTTCATTTATGCATGCTGTTATTTTTTATGTTTATGTGGTGGTACTTTGAAGGAAGTCACTAACCTTTGGATTATGGTTTTAGTTTATCGTTTCAGGTACTTCTGATGATCACTAAAATGAGAAGGCGTGACCGTATACATCGTATGATTTTGGGGTACTATGATACTGAGCTATCAGTCAGGATGTGGGAGTGTCTGTCCCATATAGATCTATACACATAATGCATGCTCTCCCTGCAGGAGACTCTGGTTACACGGTGATGGCACAGTGAAGTGTCATATCGGGGAATAGTATGTCACATTCTGTTTTAGTATATTCTCTTGTATTATAGTATAATATACTTCTTAGTATAATGTATTGAGTGCTCTCTTATATAGTATATGGTATTCTCTTTGTAGTATTTAACGTGTATAGACTCATAACAGTACCAACTATAGTAAGTGACATAGTAATAATAGTAATGAGCGGTAATCCTTAACTATACCTATTATAGTTAAATAAAAAGCTAGTTGTATGACTTTGATATTCAAAGGTATTGAACTCAGATAAAGAATTTTATATCCAACACAAATATATATACAATATATAATTAAGAATTCAATGACAGTCGGATAGATAGCTATAGCCCTAAGTCCACAATCAAACAAGAACAGGAGGTAAGGTGAGTTATCAGTTCTAAGTCCTTCAAGTCTTATTTATATAAATATATATTGGTGAAGGTATGATTTTGAAATAAAGAAATTTAAAAGAGTTTGGAACCAGTTTTTATAATAATTTAACACGGAAATGAGTTTGATAAACATTTAAAGTAGTTTTGTTGATAAAGCAGTTATAAATATAGAAATCCTTTTTGGTTGCAAGTCATAAATCACATGTGATTGATACTACAATTTATTGGATTCAACTTTTATTCCCCCCATAAAAGAATTTAAAAACATTTGAAAGGTTAATTAAGGGGTATGAACTCACCTGCAGCGAGTGGATCGGATGGAAGTGTCGGTTGAGTGCTTGGTGTCAAGTGAAGACCTGAACACACTTAATGAACCTAGTAACATATGAAGAGATATGTTTACATATAATTAGTGATTATAACACTAATTAAACGCGTATATACATCTTAATGCAAGGAAAAACACTTTGGTCAAGTGCTAGGAGGCTATCGGGTTGCAATAAAGAAGTGTAAGGCTCTATACGGGAGTGTAGAGTCAAATGACCATGTTTGTTGGAGTTTGCAGCCCAGGGGAGTTTACTCTAGGCTGTAAACTCTCAATTGGGTCACCAAATGAGTCTTAAAACTATTATAACTTAAGTGGTTAAGTGTTCCAAGGCCTAAACAAGAGATTGGGTGGGTTTAAGGTCCAAAAATGGCCTTGTGTGGAGTTTACGGCCTGGGGACCACTTCCCCATGAGTTTACGGCTGTAAACTCATGGTATGAAGTGTGAATTCGTTGATTGAAGTCCCTAACTCATTGAGGTATAAGTCTACGTTAATGTCCAAGGCTAGGTATGGTGATTAGGGCACACTTTTCACCATTTGAGGGAGTTTACGGCCTAAGAAGATCTTGGGTCGTAAACTCTCATTCAATCCTCCAAAACATGATGTTTAAGGTCCATAACACTTCAAGGGTATGATCTAAGCTAGTCTCTAAGCATAAGGAAGGAGTTAGGGGACATTTTGGCACCCTTTTAAGGGTTTACGGCCTAAGAAGTTCTTGGGCCGTAAACACCTTGTTCATGCTATTTTTGGGTGATTTTAATGATATATGGACATGAAATAAGCTTTAACACATTCTAGGGTAGAAGTACTTACAATTTGGGGACGAAAACTTGAAGATTCTTGGGAGAAATCAAGTTTTGAAGAGAGAGGGTAGAGGGAGAAGGTATCTAGAGTGTGGAAAGAGTGCAAATGAGGTTCACTCAACCCTTATATAGTGTGAGTTTACTGCCCAAGAGTTTACCGCCCGGAGTTTACCGCCGTAAACTCCATGTTTACGGCCGTAAACTCCATCTTATGGAGTTTATGGCATGATTTTTGGTGTTAGGGCTTTAGTGGTTACTTTCTAAGACTTTATCCTTAAGTGTGAAAGGCTCGGAATACTAAAACGGACTTTAAATTGTGCTAAAAGATGGCGGAAATTAATTTGACTTCCAAATGAAGTGATTAACTGCTGAAATTATATATATATATATATATATATATATATATATATATATATATATATATATATATATATATATATGAAATATTCGGGTTGTCACATCATCTCCCCATTAGAGGGAATTTCGTCCCGAGATTAGAATTCAAACAACTAAGCTATTACACAATAACTAAGCAAAAAGATGAGGATATTTATGTTTCATTTGATCCTCATGCTCCCAAGTGAACTCCGTTCCTCGCTTGGCGTTCCAGCGAACATTTACAATTGGGATGCGACTTTGCTTCGTTCGTTTGACTTCACGATCCATAATTTTTATAGGTTCTTCCACGAAGTTGAGGCTATCATTGATCTCGATCTTGTCGAGTGGGATTACGAGAGTCTCGTCGGATAGGCACTTTTTCAAGTTTGAGACGTGGAAGGTAGGATGTATGTTACTGAGCTCGTGGGGTAGGTTGAGTTTGTAAGCTACAGGGCCGATTCGAGCGAGAATCTCAAAAGGCCCTATGTACCTTGGATTCAGCTTTCCACGCTTTCCAAAATCGTGCCTTTCCAGGGTGAGACTTTCAAAAGGACTCGGTCTCCCACCTAGAATTCCAAGGGTTTTCTCCGTTTGTCTACGTAGCTTTTTTTGTCTATCTCTAGCGGCTTTCAATCGTTCACGAATTTGTAAAATCTTCTCGATCATTTCTCAAATGATCCCCGGACCCATGAGAGCACTGTCAGGAACTTGTCATTTAGCTAACTGAGCGTCGCCCACCTCAGCCCGGCACAGAGGGGATCTGCACTTTCGGCCGTAGAGGGCTTCGAATGGAGCTACCTTGATGCTCGTGTGATAACTGTTGTTGTCGGAAAACTTGACAAGGGGTAAGTGGGTATCCCATGCCTTACCAAAGTCGATGACACAGGCTCGCAGCATATCTTCCAATGTTTGGATAGTTCTCTCACTTTGTCCGTCGGTCTGTGGATGGTAGGCTATACTCATGTCAAATCTCATTCCTAAGGAGTTTTGTAATAACTGCCAGAACCTCAAAGTGAATCTACTATCTCTGTTGGAGATAACAGATATAGGAACACCATGTAATCGTACGATCTCCTTAATGTATGTTCGTGTGAGTATCTCCATCTTGTCTGTTTCTTTGATGGGCAAGAAGTGTGCTGACTTGGTCAATCTGTCGACAATGACCTATATGGTATCAAACCCACCCGCTGTATTGGGTAGCTTGGTTATGAAATCCATAGTGATCCGCTCCCACTTCCATTCAGGTATTTTCGGTTGGTGCAGTAGGCCTGATGGTTTTTGGTATTCGACCTTGACCTTGGTGCAAGTAAGGCATTTACTCACGAAGGTAGCAATCTCTGCTTTAATGTTATCTGAGCCTGGATGAACGGAATACCTAGTGTTGTGGGCTTCCTTCATGACCAAGTCTCTGAAACCACCGTGTCGCGATGTCTAGATTCGGTCCATGAGATATAAGGCTCCGTTATCCTTGACCTCCAAGTTCTTGTCCATTCCTCGTATCTCCCGCCACATTCTCAGGTTTCAAGGCTTCGAGCTGAGCCTCTTTAATATGTGCGGGGAATGGATAGTCATTGTTAATGACTTGACTCTTCGACCAGAATATTCTTTCCGGCTTAGGGCATCTGCTACTACATTGTCTTTACTAAGATGATAATGAATTTCGCATTCGTAGTCATTGAGTAGCTCGACCCATCGACGTTGTCTCATATTGAGCTCCTTCTGGTTTAATATGTGTTGGAGGCTTTTGTGGTCGGTGTATATCGTGCTCTTCGTACCGTACAGGTAGTGTCTCCAGATTTTTAGGGAGAACAAAACCGCTCCTAATTCGAGGTCGTGTGTGGTGTAGTTGACCTCGTGTGTTTTCAGCTGTCTTGAGGCATAGGCAATGACCTTACCTCGTTGCATCAGAACACAGCCGAGCCCCTGATTGGACACATCGTAGTATACCACAAAATCTTCTGTCCCATCGGGAAGGGATAGTATTGGTGCGGTGCTTAAGGCTCGTTTCAGGATTTAGAATGCCTTTTCTTGTTTCTCACCCCAGTCAAAGGCCGCCCCTTTCTGGGTTAATGTTCGCGCGCATCTTCCAGCAATCGGGGGAGGCCCCGAGTACATAGACGTGTAAGGGGTTTTGCGATCCGAGAATAGTTCTGAATGAATCTGCGGTAGTAGCCAGCGAGGCCTAGAAATTGACGAATTTCTGTAGGCGTCTTCGGTGCTAACCAGTTCTCAATAGCTTTAATCTTGGATGGGTCCACGTGGATTCCTTCCTTGCTAACCATGTGTCCTAAGAATTCGACTCTTCGGATCCAGAATTCGCACTTAGAGAACTCCGCATATAACTTCTCCGATCGTAGGGTTTCCAGGACTTGTCGTAGATGATCGCTATGCTCCTCCTTACTTCGAGATTAGATGAGTATGTCATCAATGAAGACGATGACGAACTGATCCAAGTAAGGACGGCACACCCTATTCATTAAGTCCATGAACATTGCGGGTGCGTTGGTCAGTCCGAAGGGCATCACTACGAACTCGTAGTGTCCGTAATGAGTTCGGAAAGTTGTTTTCGGAACATCCTCCTCGAGCACTCACAACTAATGATACCCAGACCTTAGATCAATCTTGGAAAAATAATTCGCCCTTTGCAGTTGGTCAAATAAATCGTCTATACGAGGGAGAGGGTAACGATTTTTGACCGTGAGTTTGTTGAGCTCTCTATAATCGATGCACATATACAATAATTCGTCTTTCTTCTTTACGAACAAGACCGGCGCTCCCCAGGGTGAGAAGCTTGGTCTTATAAAGCCCTTATTGAGTAGCTCGTTAAGTTCACCGGACAGCTCTTGCATCTCAGCAGGTGCTAGATGATAGGGCGACTTGGCTACTGGGGTAGCTCCTAGAATTAAGTCGATTCTGAACTCGACCTGACGTTGGGGAGGTAAACCTGGTAGCTCTTTTGGCACAACGTCAGGGAAGTCGCATACTACGGGGAAGTCTTTTAGATCTTCTCTTTTATGGCTCGTGTCGACAACGTGTGCAAGGAACGCACGATATTCTTTACGTAAGTACTTATGGGCTTGAATGCTCGAGATGATGCGAAGACTCGTACCGGGTTTGTCACCTAAGATTAACAGAGTTTCATTATTCGGTAGACTTAGACAGATTACCTTGTCGAAGCACAGGATATCGGCATGATGAAGACTCAACCAGTCCATGCCCACGATGATGTTGAAACTTTTGATTGCCATAGGTATAAGGTCGATAGGGAACGAATGATTATCTATTATGAGGGTGCAACCTATGTAGATCTCGTTAGAACTCTCTGTCTTTCCGTTGGCCATTTCTACGACGCAGGTTTCTTTTAACGGTTGTGAGGATTGTTTAAGTAAGTGTTTAAAGTTTTGGTTTACGAAGCTTCTTTCTGCTCCACTATCGAATAGGATTCAAGCATAAGAGTTATCAAGAAGGAATTTACCCGTGACTACTGTGGCGTCTGCTACTGCTTCATTGTGGCCAATAGCAAGTAGTCTTCCTGTTCCTCCCGCATTCCCAGCTTTCGGGCAATTTCTTTTGAAGTGCCCTGTCTCGCCACAGCCATAGCAGGCTTGACTCACTCCGACACTAGGAAATTGATTGATGGGTTTGGGTTGAGACATGCAAAACCGGACGGTATGACCCTTCCGGTTGCAGTTAGTGCAGTGCATTTCACGGCAGGGGCCGTGATGATGGAAAGAGCACTTAGTGCACTTGGGTAGGTTTCTAGCATATGTTTTGGCTGGTGCGGGGGTAGCAAGAGTAGTGGCAGCATGGACATCCACTGTCAATTGGTTTTTGGAGGATGATTGAGTTGACTTGCCCTTTTTTCGGTCCTACCGTTTCCTCTTGTTTTCGGATGACTTGGTTGGTGCAGTGGCAACCGTTGTGGTTGTTGATGGGGTGGAAGGAACTTCATGATCAATCAACCTTTGAGCCAATTCCTTGGCGCTGTCAAAGGTCGTAGGGCGTGATGCTAAAACGTTCCCTCGATACGGGGGCATTAAACCCCAGATGTATCGTTCAATTTTCTTGCTCTCAGAAGGGATCATGTTAGGACACATAGTTACCAGGTCGCAGAACTTGGCCGTATAAGCCACTACGTCGGTCCCTTTCATCTTGAGGTTCCAGAGTTCCTCCTCAAGTTTTTGAATTTCACCCCTAGGCCAGTACTCCCTTCTCACAGAGTCCTCCAGTGTGTCCCAACCCATTGTGTTGGCTGTTACCAAGGAGAGTGAATTGACATGGACGTTCCACCATGTCAGGGCCCTTTCAGTAAAGGTGGCAGCAGCGAACTTTATCTTGCTTTCCTCGGGGCACGAGCACATTTCAAAGACGGCTTTAGTTCTGTCGATCCATTGGAATAGTGCAATGATCCCTCCGGTTCCATTAAATAATGTTGGTTTGCAGCTCAAGAAATCCTTATAGGTGCACCCCTGCGTACGTGCATGGATTTCACCATGTCTAGAGTTAGTGCCCATTCCAGCTCCACTTGCATCGCAAGAATTCATTTGGGCCATACCGCAGTCACAGCTGTGGTTACAGCCGTCTGAAACATCACTGGATTGAAAATGTGGAGGAGGTGGTGGTGGAGGAGTTTGAGTTGCAGGTCTGCCTCTGTTCAGGCGCTTACAGGGAGGCATCTTTTGCTGAAAATTTATAAAGATGATGAAAATAGTAAGAATTGGTTGTAAACATGATGAGAGACTTTCACGAGCTAAACTGCCGTAGCCCAAATATTAGATAGAGTCATAGCAACAGAGTAGGAAAATACGAAAGTATAGACTTTCCCACGAAGTAGATAACTGCCAGTATTACTGGTATTAATGATGTAAAATGAGTTCGGGAAACATGACCTAACAGTAGGTCTTACATCAAACCATAAAGAAAATGTTGGCAGCCTAGGAGCCTAGTTAGAGTACTTTCAAAGTTAGGAATGTTTACAGATAAGTGCTCTATCGAGCATAGGAAAGGAAAGGCTAGTCCTTAACAAAAGAGAAATGTGAGGTGACATCTTCTACTGGCGACGGGTACCCATTGAACGAACCCTAAGATCAACCAGTTGGCGTAGAACTTCTTGAAGATGTCGTTCATGAGCCCTCTGACACGCTAGGAGTTCCCTAACTTCGGCTCGGGATGCAGCTAGCTGTTGCTGCAGAGCCTCATTGGTCCTCCTCGTCCTATCCATGGCTTCTTCCAGATGGCAGATACGAACAATGTTAAGGTTAGAGTTGGCATCAACTTCCACAACTCTGTCAATGGTTGCTTGACCTTGTTCGACGTTCCTGGCAATCCTTCGGACCATGATGGGAAAGACTTGGTCCACTGAACTTCCCTCGCTTATGTTGTAGAAGCTTCAGTCTCCGTTGAAAGGTAAAGGCTGACCCTGTTCATCGCTCCATTGGTTCAAGGTTATGGCCCACATGGGAGTGGGACCCTGAAATGTTGAACGGGGGTTAGGGTTTGGAGCTACAGGGGGCAGGTTTTTGACTTCGGGTTCGGAGTCGGAGCTATCTGAAAAGCCTTCTGCACGGTGATCATCCAAAGGGATCTGGTGATCATCTTCTGGCTCCTTATCAAGCCAGCCTCCATTTCCTTGGTTTGGAAAGTACGGATCGCCGGGAAGGTGGAAGCCAGCCATGCTATCTACGCGAGAAATGGGGAAAGAATAGTTAATAGACGTTCTAATCTAAGATACTTATAAGATGATCGTCATGACGTAGGCCAATAATTGCATAGTGCATACTAATTACATGTGACCGAGGCAGAATAGGTCGTCGAATAAATGACCCTAACTCTAAATCCACAACCAAACAAGGAACAAGAATTAAAGAAAAGATCATAGATTCTAAATCTATAACGCCTTAATCACATGTAACCATAATGTATCCACTTAGCAACTATTGCTCCACTAGTAACGACCTTTTTAGTTTTCACATATGTAAGTTATAGGATTGCGGAATACTCCTATAGTATTGTTGTTCTAATGTTCTGGTAGTAGTGTTGGTAAGTTTTAGACTTGTTGCAACACCACAATCATTCTTAGGCACATGCTAGTCACTCCTGGAAAAATGTAGTTGGTCAGGCTACATCCACCCAGATTTGACTATATGTCTCTAAGCCCAATTGTGTTGTTCAACAATCTTAATACTTTTGTTCTGTTCTAGTATGATACTGACCCGTTGTATTTATGGATGTTTATATATATACTTAGTTAAATATTTTAGTATTTAAAAGTATATATTCTTGGTGAGAGTGTTTTAATCCCGATGTGTTTATAGTTCGTATATCTTTTATGGATTGATATACTTTATTCACTATAAACAATGCTCTGATACCAATCTGTCACACCCCAAAACCGAGAACGGCGGAATACGTTCTGGGGTGGAGGACGTCATGTACAATATCATAACAATGCATAATAGTAAAAACAAGCAACAACATCCATTGCATTAATATAATAATTGTAATACAAGCGTGTTCTATACAGTTTGATAGACACCAAAAGTATAAACAAAAATAAAAGATGGGTCTTATATGTGCTCCATCTTCTCAAAAGTTGCATCAGTACTTGTCTATTGTTGACCTGAGAATACAAGTTATTTTGAAAAAGAGTATCCGCATAAAGCTGGTGAGTTCATAAGTATTTAGTGTCATTGCTTGTATAAAAATGTTTACAGTCATGTAAAATAGTAGCTGTTATCAATGTTTGAGAATAGTATAATCCTTAGAAAATCCGATATTTTCCAATAAAAGTAGTCTTCTACCAAGACTTGGTTATTTGAAAGTTTGGTCCTTTGAGTGTATAAAAGTTTTCCCAATGAACTATCAGTTATGAAAAATTTTAGTTTTGGACTTCATTTATGTAAAGTAAATGGGAAAAATAATGTTTTACCCCCAGCAGTGTCACAGCCAGCTAACTGTAATAAAATGCAGACTCCAGGTAGTATTAAAATGTACAATACCCCTCGAGGAGTTTATTTTGCCTTTAATTCTTAATGTGTTAATTAAAGGTTTGAATGTGAACTCGTATGTAACCATGCTGATTGACGATCGAATAACTAATGACCCTCCAGGTCACACGAAGTGTGGTGACATTTTGTCACCCCTGGGCCTTGACGGCTCGGACTGTAGCTAGTAGTCGGGATGTGGGAGTGTCTGTCCTGTATAGATCTATACACATAATGCCCGCTCTCCCTCCAGGAGACTCTGGTTACATGGTGATGGCACAGTGAAGTGTCGTATCGGGGAATAGTATGTCACATTCTGTTTTAGTATATTCTCTTGTATTATAGTATAATGTACTTCTTGGTATAATGTATTGAGTGTTCTCTTATATAGTATATGGTATTCTTTTTGTAGTATTTAACGTGTATACACTCATAACAATACCAACTATAGTAAGTGCCATAGTAATAATAGTAATGAGCGGTAATCCTTAACTATACCAATTATAGTTAAATAGAAAGCTAGTTGCATGACTTTGATATTCAAAGGTATTGAACTGAGATAAAGACTTTTATATCCAACACAAATATATATACAATATATAATTAAGAATTCAACGACAGTCGGACAGATAGCTATAGCCCTAAGTCCACAATCAAACAAGAACAGGAGGTAAGGTGAGATATTAGTTCTAAGTCCTTCAAGTCTTATTTATATAAATATATATTGGTGAAGGTTTGATTTTGAAATAAAGAAATTTAAAAGATTTTGGAACCAGTTTTTATAATAATTTAACATGGAAATGAGTTTGATAAACATTTAAAGCAGTTTTGTTGACAAAGCAGTTATAAATATAGAAATCCTTTTTGGTTGCAAGTCATAAATCACATGAAGGGGTATGAACTCACCTGCAATGAGTGGATCGGATGGAAGTGTCGGTTGAGTGCTTGGTGTCAAGTGAAGACTTGAACACACTTAATGACCCTAGTAACATATGAAGACATATGTTTACATATAATTAGTGATTATAACACTAATTAAACACGTATATACATCCTAATGTGAGGAAAAACACTTTCGTCAAGTGCTAGGAGGCTATTGGGTTACAATAAAGAAGTGTAAGGCCCTATACGGGAGTGTAGGGTCAAATGACCATGCTTGTTGGAGTTTACGGCCCAGGGGAGTTTGCTCCTGGCCGTAAACTCTCAATTAGGTCACCAAATGAGTCTTAAAACTATTATAACTAAAGTGGTTAAGTGTTCCGAGGCCTAAACAAGAGATTGGGTGGGTTTAAGGTCCAAAAATGGCCTTGTGTGGAGTTTACGGCCTGGGGACCACTTCCCCATGAGTTTACGGCTGTAAACTCATGGTATGAAGTGCGAATTCGTTGATTGAAGTCCCTAACTCATTGAGGTATAATTCTAGGTTAATGTCCAAGGCTAGGTATGGTGATTAGGGCACACTTTTCACCATTTGCGGGAGTTTACGGCCTTAGAAGATCTTGGGTCGTAAACCCTCATTCAATCCTCCAAAACTTGATGTTTAAGGTCCATAGCACTTCAAGGGTATGATCTAAGCTCGTCTCTAAGAATAAGGAAGGAGTTAGGGGACATCTTGGCACCCTTTTAAGGGTTTACGGCCTAAGAAGTTCTTGGGCCGTAAACACCTTGTTCATGCTATTTTTGGGTGATTTTAATGATATATGGACATGAAATAAGCTTTAACACATTCTAGGGTAGAAGTACTTACAATTTGGGGACGAAAACTTGAAGATTCTTGGGAGAAATCGGGTTTTGAAGAGAGAGCGTAGAGGGAGAAGGTATCTAGAGTGTGGAAAGAGTGCAAATGAGGTCCACTCAACCCTTATATCGGGTGAGTTTACTGCCCAAGAGTTTACCGCCCGGAGTTTACTGCCCGGAGTTTACCGCCGAAAACTCCATGTTTACGGCCGTAAACTCCATCTTATGGAGTTTATGGCATGATTTTTGGTGTTAGGGCTTTAGTGGTTACTTTCTAAGACTTGATCCTTAAGTATGAAAGGCTCGGAATACTAAAACAGACTTGAAATTGTGCTAAAAGATGGTGGAAATGAATTTGACTTCCAAATGAAGTGATTAACTGCTGAAATTATATATATATATATATATATATATATATATATATATATATATATATATATATATATATATATGAAATATTCGGGTTGTCACAGTGGGTTACTATCAAAGATTCATCCAAAACTTTTCATCTATTGCAGCTCAACTAATAGGCTTAACCAATAAGGTGGTTGTTTATACTTTGAGTGAGAAGCAGGAAAATGATTTCATTAAATTGAAGAAGTAGTTATGTGAAGCACCAATCCTTATATTTTTGGAAGAAACTGACAACTTTGTAGTATTCAGTGATGCTTCTTCAATTAGATTGTGATGTGTCCTCCCTTAGAGAGACAAGTAGTAGCGTATGCCTCGATTCTACTGAAGAGTCACGAGCATAATTAGCCAACTCATGATCTAGAGCTTGCAACCGTGGTTTTCACCCTAAAGATTTAGAGAATTATATGTATGGAACCAAATGCAAACTTTTTACAGATAATAACAGCCTTTAGTATCTCTTTACTCGGAAAGAATTGAACACGAGATAGAGGCGATTGATGGAGCTACTCAAAGACTACGATTGTGAGATACTTTACTACCCAAGTAAAGCAAACATTGTAGCCGATGCCTTGAGTAGAAAGGTGATTTTGGAAGGAAAGAGGGATATATCATTAAAGATCGAAGTAATCTCGACGATTATAGAAAAGATCGAGGAAGCTCAGACTAAGCCTCGGCTAATAATGATAAAAAGGAAGAACGTCTAGGCATGATGTCAATGTTCAATGAAAATTAGTAAGGGTTGAAGACATTTCATAATCATGATTAGGTGTCTAAAGATGGGCGGTTTACGAGATCTTCTCCTGGAAAAGTATCATATAACCTGATGAAACAATAAATAATAGATCGATAGATTCGGAACAGTAAAGTGAATTAAAACAATAAGATCAATGATCAAAGTTGTGCTAAATGATTAATAAGCCATGCCTTAGAAGAGTTTGACTAGAACTTTTCTGTAAAGACAATGTAGGGAATGACATAAACAATTAACCCTAATACAATACATGCATGCAATATTTATAGCCTAACCCTAGCAGCATAAATGTTGATGGACAGGCCCAATCCGTTTAATAAAGGCAAAATACAGACATAGTAAATTTGACACAACACATTAAATAACCCAACAATCTCCCCTTTTGTGTCAAATAAGGAGTGGAGATC
Organism: Lactuca serriola; assembly: GCF_051521515.1. Classification (NCBI taxonomy): domain Eukaryota; kingdom Viridiplantae; phylum Streptophyta; class Magnoliopsida; order Asterales; family Asteraceae; genus Lactuca; species Lactuca serriola. Next base: position 304,217,367 of record NC_136411.1, read on the forward strand.
CTTCACTATTGTTGACGTTTCTGAACTTTAAACAGTTTTGGCACTTGTCCAAGCAAAGTGTTGCGAACCACAATATACCATTTGATCGTATCTGTGAAACACTTCTTATCCGCAACATCATTCACTTTACATTGTTCCCTTATCCCCAAAATATAATGCAGATAGGATGTAGAATAAAGATGCTTGTTTGGTAAGGAGAACAAGCACTTCTAAACTTTCTCGCATTCTCATTGTTGAAATTGTAACACCTAGAAATCAAGGGAAAAATTCATTTTTATTATAGTCAAAACATCGATGTTACTTAATCCAAACATTTTTAAAAATATTTCTAAGTAAAACATTTATCAGAGTTTAATCCCAAAATCACATATTATGGAAAACACAGATGTATGTGCTGCGATCAAGCTAGACCCTTCCTTTTCGAGCAAGAAATACCCGGAACCATAAACAAAATTGCAAGCAGAAATCTTAGTGAGTTCCCCAAATATCACATACCATAAATATCAAAGATCCACACATATCATACATAATTATGAGCCATACATATCATACATAATCAAGATCCATACATATTTAAAACAAGATAGGTTGTGAAGAATGTGTAAGCTTATAATGTTCGTTTATGAACCGATATGAGCCTCTCACATAATGAAATCCTTTTTTAATGATAGAATTCAAGGAGTTTTGAATTCCAAGAAATGAAGGTGGACCATGTGTATATAAAAGCTAGTGGGAGTAATTGGAATCCTTTTTTCATTAAGAAAATTCAAAGAGTTTTGAATTTCGAGAAACAAAGATGGATCATATATGTTAATGCTAGTGGGAGTATAATTGTCACCCTTGTAATGTATTGGTGTTGCAAATTGTCTTAGATTAGGAATTGATTCGAATAGAATAACATAGGGGAAACAAGTACATGAGGATCTATCTGAGTAATTTATTACATTAAGCCAGAAGCATAGAATTTCAAGGTAACTCGAGATTTGAAACTTCAAAAAGGTTCATGCTTATGAATAACGATATGAAATTTAAGAAATGCTAATGTCCTAGTTTTATGATTGAGCTACAAGAGATTAGTTGTATCTTACTTGCTTCTGCTTATGGGATCAATCATGACTTTCACCAGATTTAATGACTTCTATGCCTTAAGCATGAAAAATATGATCAGATCAAGTTTTCAAGAAACAAATAATCAACATCAAGTATATTTCTTCATATCCAAGAAGCATAGAGGATATAACCTTTGTATAAAAAAGGTCAATTTAAAGGTTACATTTATGTTAAGTTCCACACTAATAAAGTTAATTTTGTTTGCAATCGAGATTTTTGTTTTCACTAAATGGAATTGTATTAACTTGGATGAGAAACAAGTAATACACCATAATGGGTTTAAGATTGAAAGTTACAGTATATTGCATCTTATCAAAATGCAAAGGAAACTATGTGATTAAGAGAAACACATTAGTGACATTATTGTTGTAATTCAATCATTGATGGTCCTTACGAAAGTTTTTGTGATTATAAGGGTGAGATTACCTCAAACATGGATATCAGGTTACACAAGATCACATGTCATATACTATGGAAGTATCATTACATTATTGTTTGAATGTAATGAAATCATTATCAATAAGCTCTTGTCAATCCATTCACTAAGCCAATATCACCGGCCAAATATGTTAGTCAGGCAATGTGTTGAGACATTTGATCTACAAATGAACTGGATTAACCACTTGATTGTGTTTTATTTAGTTTAGAAAAGTATAAAAGTATGAAATGTAACCATTTTGATGTTTATTTCGTAGAGTCTTAATAAAGAGCATTTATTGTTATCAAAGATGTGTTATTCATCACTGTTTTTCTCCTTTTCATGTTTTCAACCCACTTCCGAAGTATTTAATTGTGTTCAAAACTCCACAGTTGGTTGTACTCTTGGAAGTAAGTATTAGCATTTAAGACGGTCATGATTATTAGTTGATTGGCCAGATTTTTTTAAACATTGCATAAGAGATTGTGCTAATATTCATGAGTACTTGAAATGTAGATTTGAAGTATTCGTACAACCTGCACATAGATATTACTTCATGGATCTAGTCATTAGTAATTCTAAGAAGATAACATCTTTTATTCTTCAAACCAAGATGGATATGGGGTTTTGCTTTCAAAATATATGGTGAATTGGTGCATTCAAACGTTATCCGTAACTGTTAGTCATAAAGGATATGTCCATGTATGATTAGACTAGTAGACAAAAAATACGTAGTTATATTTTATTTTTTCCTTATGCCTTAATAGATGAAGCAATATCATTGGCCCCCCTGATGATTAAATATTAGCATCATTGTTCCAGGTCAGGTCCTGACTAAATTGATATGTTCGATTTAGACGTCAGATGTGATTGTCGGAAATCATTATCGGGAAATAGAAATTTTGAATTATGAGATTGAAAATTATCCATGTCTCCTGTTCATATAAATATCTAGAACAAAGGAATAACTTACATTTATCTAAGGGCTAATCTTGATTAAGATCAAGTGGTTGGTAGTTGCATTGGATGGCTAACTCTTTGTTAGTTGTTTAAGAAGTATTGTAACCTTAAAAGGTTAAATATTCAGGAAGTTCTAATTTGGGCTCTTTATCTATTACATGGATGCCATTCACATGATATAATGATCAAGAGGTAAGTATTCAATCCTTCTTTAGTTTTATTTTAAAGTACGTTGCTAAAACTAGTAAAACTTAGATATAGGAACCATGTGCACTTAGGTATATTGTTTGATTGTTTTCGTTACATTGGTTGAGTATATTTGACACCATAAATCCCCAACATATTATACTATTTAATTCCAATAGTCACTCCCGAGAATTCAACCTATTATGGAGCTTTGGACACAATTAAATATTCTGGAAGTTGGTTCAAAACATGCAAAAGTGAAACACAATATTTGAATTAACAAGATTTTGATAGCAAACTAAAACTCTTTATTAAGACTCCTCAAAATAAAAATCAAAACTGTTACAATTCATATTGTAATATGTTACATTTCTGCAATGTCAAATCAAAGCTTTACGACTTAGCAAGTGGTATCAGAGCAGGAATCATCAACTTGTTTGGAGAATTCTTTCGAAATTCAACTATTTCGCATTTGAAATTCATTTTTCTTCAAACATTGCTAGAGATCTTTCGATTCTGCAACTAGGATATCAATTTAATCAATTCAATTCGATTAAAAACATCAAATCAGTTTAAATCATTTCAAGAGAAAATATAATCTTGAATACAATGATGAACTACGCCAATTTGCTTGGATCTTCAACAAAAACATTGATGTTTCTTCCAGAATACTATGATTAACCAGCTGATCGTATGGAGGATTATCTTAATGGAATGGAAATAGATTTATGGAGGTCAATCGATAAAGGTCCATATCGTACAAATATACTTGAAGGTATTGGAAGTGTAGGACAGAATGAGAGTGTGACTACAAATAGACTCAAAAGTCAAGAAAATGAAAAAATATGCATGAAAGAGTTAAGATGAGCATTACCTCATGTTGTTAACAATTACATTCGTGGTTGTAACACAACTCGGGGAATTTAGAACATATTGAAAGAAAAATTCCATGGAATTGAAAGAACTAAGAACAGTTTTGTAACCAAATGTCTATCTGAGTTATATACGTTTAAGGAAAAAAAAGAATGAGTCAATTGAGCTTTATTATGATTGCTTTATTGATACGATTTACAAGTGTTCAAAATAATATGGTTCGAACTAAATTAGATTTCAATATTAATTTCATTCAGGGGCTAAGAAAGGAATGGAGGAACATAAGTTTGTTAGTAAAAACACATGAGAAATTTGATTCATACTCATCGTCTGTTTTGTATAACATTCTGAAAGCTCGTGAATTTGATGTCAGGGAGATTGTTGATGAAAAGGATAAAAGCACATTTGAAGGTGTGATCCTCAATTTAGATGGCTTACTACTCTAAAAATAATTCTAAGAAATAATTCTAAGAAATTTTACAAGAAGCCAATGAAAGGAAATTTCAAGAGTAACACATACAAAAAAAAAGCTTCGACATTGAATTATTGTGGTCAAAGCAAGAATAGATAGAATATTTTGAAGAATAATCTTTCAAGTGAAAATGTAATTGAAAAGAAGACAAGGAGATCATATAGGGAGGATGAGACAAACAACAAACATTATTAGAAAAAGACAAAGTGAATGAGAAGATGCTAAGAAGAAGGGTGATGTAAACAGATTTCGAAACTTCGAAAGTATTGATGATCTAGCTTTTGGCGATGTTCAAGAGTTTATGAAAGAGACTAAAGCCAGTTATTCAAATGAGAATATAGTGGTTAATTAGTTGGATTTACCAATTTTTTTATCTCGTATGTAAGTTTCATCAATTTAATCTTCCACACAATTTTGATGAAACTCCTGCTCATAAGCACGTGAAGATCAGATTTCATGCGAACCCTGCTCAAGATGTTGAGAAGGTTTTGTCTATGAAAAAGATAATCAAGATTTTCTTAGTAAAAAGGATGTGTTATTTGAAAATGCTTTTCAAAATCTTCGATACAAAGTGGTTAGAGGAGATCAGATGAATTATAAGTTCACCATTGCAGATTTTATACTAATGAATCCATGTGATTTTGTAGGGTTAGTTAAGATGGGAACTCGACAGATCCCCTCACGAAGGGACCGAGTAGGGTTAAGCATTTACAGCATGCGAGGTGCATTGGGCTAAGGGATGATATTAGTTTTAATGATTAGATAGCTGATTCGAAACTTGTAATAGATAAACTGTAATTGACATTTGATGCTTAAATAAAAGATGTTTTTTATTTACTAGTATGGTACTGTCTCATGTCAATTGTTTTACTATTGTTTCTTTCTTTGAAAGTTTTGACTTCTAAAATAATTGGATTATTCAAACCATCCACAGTCGATCATACTTTGGAAGTAGGTATTGAAGCAAGACTGTCATGAATTTGGCTTGTAGATTGTCAGAAATGGTTAGACATTGCTATGACATTCATGAGTGCTCATAAGGTCTAAGTATTGGATTCAACCCATGCTCACTTGTATCACTTCATGGAATTTATCTAGAGAGATAGTGAGATAGTAATATCATATAATCTTCAAACCTAGATATATGAGTTGTTGACTATGAATTGGTCGTACGTTGATAGTGCAAAAACGCATCGGTAACTCAATGTTATAAAACGTGATGTTGTGTATGGTTCAGTGAATAGTTAGTACAATCATATACTGTCACAGTTTATCTGCACCTTTTAGTCCTTGGAGGATTAAAAGTGTTATCTTGGGCCCCTCGATGATTTTGTTTTGACTTATGTGTCGGGCTTGGTCAGAACTAAATTGATGTATTCGATTAAGTTCTATGTCAAAAGAATCATAAATCGGGAAACAAACTGTTGGACAATAAGATTTACTGTGTTCCATGTGTTTTTCCGGCTGATATCTTGAGAACAGAGGATTCTATGATCACTTATCTAAAATGGTACGTCTAAGTTCGACAAAGGCATTTAAGAGCCACGATTGCTAGTCAGATCCTGAAGTTATACTTACAACTATAGCTATTAGACTTATCCAAGTATGAGACTATTGGATAAGGTGTCTAAGTCCATAACGATATTTGGTACGTACTTGACCCGAGAGTAGCATGGTCGATTTGGGTTGCATTTCACCGAAATAATTTGTAAGGATGAACTTTTGAGAAGAGGTTATTTATGATTTATTAATACATTATAAGTTCTAATATATTAATATGAAATCATATTATTTAATTAGTATTGATCAAGAATTAATTTGGAAATTTTTTTGATCAAAAGAGACTAATTAAATAAATGGGGATTGATTGTTTAAATCATTTATTCTTATAATGTCGGCTTATGATCCATAGTTCTTTATGTTGGGCTAAATTTATGTGGTGACCCATGGATACTCCAAGGAGGTTAAAACCCATGTAGCCTAAGGAATGTGGAAAGTCATGCACAGTAGGGTTTGTATGGTGTAACCCTAATCATGACACTCTATATAAGGACCCATCTAGCTATCAAAATCGGCCACTAAGTGTACACACAAGAGTGCTAGCCGAAATTTGAATGCAAGTAACCTCTCTCTAGTTCATCCATTTTTTTGTGGTGATTTGTGGTTCCATTTGAGGCATTCACATTATTGGTGCTAGGTTCTTAAAGCTTCAAGGTTTCCAATCACACTAAAAGGTATGTCATCTAACTAGAATTTTGTAGTATAAATACTCCATTGTATGCTAGTTAGGACGATGCTTTAGAATTTTGAAAGTTTGCATGTATATTAGAGAAAACATAGATCCAAGGCATCTAGGGTTGCATGTACACTATAGGAGTATTAGAATGCTTGAAACCCTTCGGAAGACCGTTTTTCGGACTCGTTACGGACATTTCCAGTTCGTGGTCATGCCGTTTGGGCTCACCAACGTGCTGGCAGTATTCATGGACCTGATGAATCGGGTGTGCAGATTGATGCTCGATCGCTAGGTCATCGTTTTTATAGATGACATCTTGGTGTACTCCAAGACTAGAGAGTAGCACGAGGAGCATCTCTGTGAGCTATTAGGGGTGTTGATACGAGAGCGGATTTATGCCTAGTTCTTGAGATGTGAGTTTTAGGTATGAGAGGTTCAGTTCCTTGGACATCTCGTTAACCAGGAGGAGATTTTGGTTGATCTGGCCAAGATCGAGGCGGTTATGAAGTGGGAGGTTCCGAAATCTCCCTCAGATATCAGGAGCTTCTTGGGATTGGTAGGGTACTACCGGAGATTCATATAGGATTTCTCCAAGATTATAGTACCCCTCACTCATCTGACGAGGAAGAGGATGGATTTCTGGTGGGCCCTGAGCAGTAGACTGTATTTGAGACTCTGTGACAGCGAGTGTGCGAGGCGCCAGTTTTGACACTCCCTGAAAGAGTTGAGGATTTTATGGTGTTCTGTAATGAATCGATCACCAGATTAGGAGTAGTCCTTATGTAGAGAGGATGAGTGATACCCTATGCTTCACGGCTCCTGAAATTGCATAAGTCGAGATATCCCACACATGATTTGGAGCTAGGAGCGGTGATATTCGCTATCAAGATATGGAGACATTATCTCTACGGGGTCTGTTGTACCATATACATGGACCACAAGAGTTTCAGACACATCATGGATTAGCAGAACCTGAACATGAGACAACGTAGGTGGATGGATGTAGTCAAGGACTACGAATGTGAGATCCTTTACTACCCGGGTAAAGCGAATGTGGTTGAGGACGCCGTGAGCTGCAAGTCGGTTCGATCTTCTGTACCAGCGACATGTAAGAGGATATCAGTCGATTATCCACTTGTGGGTTTGATCAGGGAAGCTCAGGCTAAGGGTGTGCAGCAAGAGAACTAGAAGGTTAAAAGGATCAGGGGCGAGATCACCTGATTTGTGCAGGACAGTCGTAGACTATTGACCCATTGTGGTCGGGTTTGTGTTTTGATGCCTGGTTGGGTCAGACAGATGGTTCTGGAGGAGGCTCACAAGTCTCATTTCTCTATTCACTCTGGGGCCACCAAGTTTTATCGGTATCTGAGACTGAGTTACTAGTGACCGTACATGAAGCGAAAGATCACTTGGCATGTCGATAGGTGCTTGACCTGCAGGATGGTCAACGCCGAGCATTAGAGGCCGCATGGAAAGCTGCAGCCTCTAGAGATTCCCATATAGAAATGGGAGCAGATCAGGATGGATTTTATCACCAAGCTGCTTAAGACGGCAAGGTATTTTGACGCTATTTGGGTCATTGTGGATCAATTGACCAAGAGTGCCCATTTTTTGAACATCCGGGAGAGCTCGTCGGCCGAGAAGTTGGCCAACGTATAGCTTAAATAGTATCAAAATTTGTATGCTTTAATCTTGCATGCCATAACTATGATTACTCACTAAGACGATTGTGTAAGTAAACTGCTTTTCCAACTTTGATTTTTGATTTTGTAGAGTCTGTTTACAGAATGTTTTACTTTAAATAGAAGGATTTTTCAACTATGATAAAGAAGTAGGTGATTACCTTTCATTGACACATCACACCTATTCTCTGTTGCTTGTCCTAAGTGGATAATATTAATTTTAAGATATGGAATATAATAAATGTCAGTTAGTAACTTTTGACTTCCCCTTAACCTTTGAACAAGATGGATTCTTTGCCATGTATCTCAAAAAATGACTCATCACAAAATTTTACTCGGCCTATAATTTTATTATTAAGTTTGATAAAGTAAGATATATTGCCTGTCATGTGGTTACCTGAACCGTTTTCTAAGTACCAAACATCATTGTTATTTTCTTGAGTTTTGAAATTTCTTGGTATGATACCTTAATTCATTCAATAAAACTGTCTCGTAGATGGTTTGAGCCATAAAACGTTGTGGGTCATGATCCTCAACTTTCGATACACGTGCTTCAAGTTGCTCTGCTTTTTGTTATGGGCATTGTGATGCAAGGTAACCAAACTTGTCACACTTATATTATTGTACTTTGGAATGATCTTTTTTTAATTCCTTTTGTCATGTCATAATTGTCATTACTTGTGGTTGTGGGTTGGTTTTGTTGATAAGTATTATTGTGAAGACCCCTATGGCCTCCATGTCCCAAACCTCGGCCTCCCCTACCACTGCGAGTGGATTCTGCACCTTGATTGAAAGACTTAGATTTATTAAACAAAAGCATACATTATTCGTTTGTTGGCTCACTATATCGAATACACTCTTTGTAAGCTTTTAAATGTTCCACCATGTTTTCAAGCCCTACCATTTTATGTCACACCCCCGAACCGGAGAAACGGTGGAAACGTTCGGGGATTGGGTGACTTCATATTTTAATATCATCACAATGTATTTATTTGAAACGAGACAACATCATCATCACATATACAATAATACAACAGTACTAGTTTTACATCATTGTACTTGTTTATAAAAGTTACATCCCAAAAATGTAAAGTGTATGATAGAAACAAAATGAAACAAAAATCCACATGTTCTTGATGTCCACCTGCTTAACGATTTCCTAACAATACAACTTATTTTGAACACGCCAACATGTATAACGTTGGTGAGTTCATAAAAATGTTGAATGTAAAGTTTGTATTACTTTGTAAACGCCAGAAAATCAGATATTTTCTTGTAAAATGGTTTGAAAATTTTGTATCAAATCTTGTGTTAAAGCATGTGTGTTTCTGTTTTGAAATTATATAAAAAGAGTATTCCAGAAAATCCTATATTTTCTGTTGTAAGTAGAAGGTATTGTATAGTTGTATGTTTTCCCAGAAAATCCGATATATTCTAATTGTGAAAGTGTTGTGGTCTTAAAAACCCTAAGATCGGATAACAATATATGTAAGTATGTTTATTGTATAATCAAAATTGTATATGTATTCCGTAAATTTTACAGTGGAGTTAATCTCTATGTGAGTCGTTATAACCATACTTGATAATGATTGGTTCGCCTGTCTTCATGTTTTTTAGGCTCCGACTTGTTTAAGGTATGGTTTGTCACCCTAGACTGGCCTAGTCTAACTATAGCGAAAAACTCAAGTGTGGGGGGTCAACCCCATATAGATCTATACACAAACTCTCGCTCTCCCTCTAGGAGACTCTGATTATAACTACAGGCTTAAGGTTGTACACTAGATAGGTACGAGTGAACGAAATGTCTCACAAGAGCCTTAACTGAATTTATGTGAATATTGTATTACACTAGATAACTGTAACATCCCAAAATTCAGGTAAGCTATTTAACCCTTCCATTTTGTCATGTTGACAAAATTGGTCCCTTGTGAGAGTTCTTGTAGCAAATGAGTACGTTGGGCATACTAGGTAGTACGCTGCGCGTACTCATGCCCTTAATTTGGATGCGGACTCGACTGGGTATGCTGGGTGTACCCAGGGTTACATTGGGCGTAACGGGTCTAGATGAAAACCCTAAATGTTTGGCTTGTGCACTATTTAAAGGATGATAAGGCTCATTTCTCAGCATCCATATCAGAGAGTGAAACCCTAACAGAGAGCCTTCCATCGTCCTTAGCTTGAGTGTGTGTGTGTTTTGGAGCTAAAAGTGTCTTGGTGTGTTAGTGAAGAAGAAAGAGAAGGGCTTGTGGAGGCTAGGGCTTGAAGTGCAAGTTTGGATCTTAGATCTACAGAGAAAGGAGCTTCATCTAGAGGTATAAAGTTCAAAACTTTCCTCTTTATTTGGTTAGATGATTGCATGGACCATTTCTATGGTTAAAAGTCCCAAAGGTGGAGACTTTATGAGTGTAATGTACTCCATGGACCTAGATCTGTCCCATTTCAGTTGTATTTGCGTTATAGATCCATAAAGTTTCCATCTTGGTCGTTGTTATGAGGTCATGCTTGAGTTATGAGCTTTCTAGAGTTGGGAAATGAAATGTTACGGGAGTTAGTGACTTGTCCAACCATGCAAAGGCTTAAAGTCACCAACTTTATGGATTAAGAGGCTTAGAAATCGTCAGATCTAGAAGTTGTACGTGGGTCTTAACTGTTTAAGATCTCAAGAGCTTAGAGTCTGAAACTAGGGTTTACGCGGGGCGTAATCCCAGTACTCGCGGCTAAAGGGGTCGCGCACCCTGTTTCTGTGAGGACGTCGGGTACGCCCAGCGTACATGTTTGGTACGCGCAGCGTAACCCGGAGAGTTGACTTTTGTTGACTTTTAGGGTTTGGTCAACTTTAGGGTCTTTGAGCCATGGGAGGGGTAAAATGGTCTTTTACCCTTCTGAGAGTACTAAGAGAAGGAATAGTCTAGCCTTGAGATATGTATTGATTTAGAGTGTTTATTTTACATGATTAGGCGGAGGCTAGACTCGAGTTTATAGAGTTCGAGATTTACCGAGTTACCCGAGGTGAGTCTTCTCACTATACTTTACCTAGAGTGGTAATTAGAGTTATGTGACAGAGTATTTTGTATGCTTTTTCATGATGTGATTTCTATGTGATTTATGCTATGTATGTTACAAAGTTTCTAGATTTAGGACCGGAAGGTCCACAGAGTTAGGGCTAGAGAGCCCACAAAGTTATGAGACTAGAGGGTCCCACTGAGACACATTGACCAGAGGGTCAAACAGAGTTATAGCCTTGAGTGGCTAATATGTGTTGTGTGTGGTAATTTGGGGAACTCACTAAGCATTTATGCTTACAGTGTTGTGTTATGTTTCAAGTACCAATGAGGATCGCGGGAAGGCGCCGGTTTGATCAGTACACACATTAGGAGCTTTTATATTTTAGGATATTGGGATGTGACGTTATGAACTGATTATGTGATACAATGATATTTTTATAACAATTATGAATGAAAGTGTGTTTTTAAAATGTGAAAAATTATTTGAAAATTTGGATGTTACAAGTTGGTATTAGAGCCTTGGTTTGAGGGATTCGGGTGCACCTTCGGGTGTATCTGAACTCAAACTGAGGATTTGAGAGATTTTCAAAATAAGATTCACAAAATTTTCTCAAGAGTAAAAAGTTTTTTAAAGAGAAGAGCAGAGCAGTGTGTACGATCAGCCAGTGCCCGAACGGTGATTTCCCAAAATGCCCTTACATTATGAGTCATGAGATATGTGATGATATGATATGCATGCTAGAGTAGGCTAGGTATTCTTATTAGGACTAGAGTGGCCTGATTTGTGATGCCTTAGCCTAGGGATTTTGCTGCTAGGAGATGCTTGTGATTGAATAGATAGCAGCGAGGAGCTTATAAGAGATCTGCTAGAGAGTAGACTATGTATAGAGAGAGAATAGAGTACTTGGGATTTGGGATCCTAGGAGGAGGACTTGGGGTGATATTGATACGGTGTGGACGCTAGTATCGGGCCCGTACTACCGAAGGCACCGGATCAGTGCGCAGCCCAAGTAAGAATCCTTAGGGTGCCAGGGATCAAGTAGGATTGGGATATCAAGTGTGTGTACACTCGAGCGAGTCTCTGATATCTTGTGTTGTATTTCAGAGAGACATCATGGTGGGGACACGCCACAGGCCAGGGACTAGCGAGGGGGTGTGAGCGATGATGAGCTCCGCCAGAAGATTCACGATGAGGTGGCTGTTGCCATCCGCGTTGAGATTCCAGAGATGTTCGTGTCTATAAAGACCACACTGATTGAGACTTTTGATGAGCGGTATGCTGCTCTTACTGATGTTGTTGTTGTTGTGGTCACTGCAGCCGTTGCTGCTACCAGGTCGCAAAGGGGTGACGTGTTGCTGTACTGGGAGTTCAGCAACACGAAGCCACCAGAGTTTGATGGGACTCAGGATCAGATAGTCGCGATGCGGTGGATCTATGACATTGAGGGGTGCTTCTATACATGTTCATGTCCGGAGCATCTGAGAGTTCGGTTCGCGCTGAAGCAGCTTCACTTGGGGGCGAAGGACTAGTGGAAGTTTGTGACAGCACACTATTCTTCTGCAGAGCTTGCTGCGGTGACCTGGGAGAGGTTCACCGCTATGTTTCGTGATGAGTACGTTCCCCCGGTGGAAAGGGAGCGTTTGGCCTAGGAGTTCTTGACCCTCAAGCAGGCTACTGAGTCTGTTACTGTGATCACCAGGATGTTTCATGAGAGGGCAATGTTCTGCCCTGAGCATGTGTCTTCTGAGCAAGCACGTATGAGTCAGTATTTGAGTATTTTGCGGAGAGACATCCGTGAGTTCGTGGTGAACTCGAAGTACCAAACATTTTCCGAGCTTTCAGGAAAATGCTTGGAAGAGAGAGATTGAGCTAGAGACTCAGACCAGGGAGGGGGCGGAGTCTCAGGGGAGGGATCGGTGACCGGCACAGTCCCAGCCGGCTGCCAAGCGGGCTAAGCTCGCCGATTTGAGATCAGGGAGCCAGAAGGGCCGCACTTGTGGCAAGTGCGGAAAGAGTCATGAGGGGGTGTGCAGAGTAGGGTCATGCTACAAGTCTGGCAAGGAGGGGCACATGGCCAAGGATCGCCCCAAGGGGTTTGCAGTTTGTTTTCACTGCAACCAGACCGGACACCGGAAGGCCGAGTGTCCGCAGTTACGAGGGTCAGCTCAGGGAGCTTCTCAGGGATCTATCCCTACTGCTGTTCGAGCTACAGCGAGTCGGCCAGTGAAGGCCGAGGCGCCGAAGGCTCGCGGGAGAGCCTTCCAGTTGACAGCGGAGGAGGTCCGCGCAGCACCCGATGTTGTGGCTGGTATGTATTCTTTCCTCTGTTTATTTTGATTTTGTGGTGTTATGCTTATGTTGTGATATGTGTAGGTACATTTCTTGTGTGTTCTGTACCTGCTTTGGTGTTATTTGACTCGGGTGCGAGTCGGTCTTTTGTGTCGTTAGCCTTTAGTTAGCACATCAGTATTCTTCATGAGGTGTTGAGTCGACCTTTGCGAGTTTCCATAGCTGATGAGAGAGTAGTGTATGCCACTGATGTGATTCGAGGATGTGTACTCGAGATCTTCGGCATTGAGTTTCCGATTGATTTGGTCCCGATTGCTATGGGATATGTATGTGTCATCGTGGGCATGGAATGGTTGAGCATATTTGGAGCGGTTATCGACTGCGAGCCACAGCTGGTGACCATACGAGACCCTAGTGGGGGAGTTCTTACAGTTTATGGTGAGAGTACCCATTCTGGGTCGGCATTTTGTTCAGCCGCGAGGGCGAGGCAGAGTCTACATCAGGGCTGTAGTGGGTATGTGGCTTATGTGGTGGATACGAGAGTAGGTGCAGAGAGACCGAGGTCGGTCGATAGGTTCCGATAGTGAGTGAGTTCCCGGATGCTTTCCCCGTGGAGTTTCCAGGTGTGCCCCCCGAGAGGCAGGTGGAGTTCCGTATCGATTTGGTTTCGGGGGCAACGCTTATCGCCAAGGTGCCCTGTCGCCTTACACCTCCAGAGATGTAGGAGTTATCCTCGCAGCTTCAGGAGCTGCTGGGAAAGGGGTTTATACGGCCGAGTAGCTCGACATGGCGAGCGCCGATCCTTTTTTTCAAGAAAAAGGATGGTTCACATCGGATGTGCATTCATTACCGGGAGTTGAACAACCTGACGATCAAGAACTATTACCCCTTACCGAGGATCGACGATTTGTTCGATCAGTTGCAAGGAGCGTCTTGGTTCTCCAAGATTGATTTGAGGTTTGGATATCATCAGATGAGGGTGCGTGATGAGGATATCCAGAAGACAACATTCAGGACTCGTTACGGGCATTATGAGTTCGTGGTGATGCCTTTCGGGCTCACCAATGCACCAGCAGCGTTCATGGATCTCAAGAACAGGGTGTACAGGCCGATGTTGGGTCGTTCGGTGATCGTGTTCATTGATGATATATTGGTATATTTGAGGTCCAGAGAGAAGCATGAGGAGCATTTGAGGGAGATCCTCGGAGTTCTGAGATCGGAGAGGCTTTATGCCAAATTCTCCAAGTGTGATTTCTGGTTATGAGAGGTCCAGTTTCTAGGACACCTCGTCAACCAGAATAGGATATTGGTCGATCCGGCCAAGATTGAGGCGGTGATGAGTTGGGAGGTGCCGAGATCCCCTTCGGAGATCAGGAGTTTCCTGGGGTTGACTGGTTATTATCGGAGATTCATCCAGGATTTCTCCAGGATTGTTGTTCCTCTCACTAGATTGACCTGGAAGGGCGTGGCTTTCAGTTGGGGCCCAGAGAAGCACGCCTCATTCGAGACACTTCGCCAGAGATTGTATGAAGCCCTAGTGTTGTCCCTTCTGGAGGGAATGGAGGATTTTATGGTATATTGTGACACGTCGATATCGGGATTGGATGCGGTGCTGATGCAGAGAGGGCATATGATAGCATACGAATCAAGACAGCTGAAGCCTCATGAGAAGAGGTATCCTACTCACGATCTGGAGTTGGGGGTTGTGGTGCTCGCCCTTAAGATCTGGCGTCACTACTTGTATGGGGTTAGGTGTACTATATACATAGACCACAAGAGCTTGAAGTATCTGATGGATCAGCCTAACCTGAACATGCGACAGAGGAGATGGTTGGACGTGGTAAAGGATTATGAGTGTCAGATCTTGTACCACCCGGGCAAGGCTAACGTGGTAGCCGATGCCTTGCTTCGCAGGGCAGGGAGTGCCCCTTTGGGAGATGTTTGTATGAGGTTGACAGTGATGAATCCGGTGTTGGACACCATTCGGGAGGCCTAGGTGGAGGCCATGAGACCGGAGAACTGAAAGTGAGAGCGGGTGATTGGTCAGATATCTGAGTTCATTGCAGATAGCCGGGGGCTTATGACCTTCCAGGGCCGGATTTGGGTGCCATTTGAGGGTGGGGCACGTGCCATTTTGATGGAGGAGGCGCACAGGTCGAGGTTTTCGATCCATCCCCGGGCCACTAAGATGTATTTGGACCTGAAAAGAGATTATTGGTGGCCCTGTATGAAGAGGGATGAGGCGTGGTTTGTAGAGAGTTGCTTGACCTGTCGCAGGGTTAAGGCCGAGCACTAGTGTCCACACGGCAAGTTGCAGTCGCTTGAGGTTCCCCAGTGGAAGTGGGAACAGATTTCCATGGATTTTATCACCAAATTGCCGAGGACCGCAAGAGGCGTCGATGTAATTTGGGTGATCGTCGACCGGCTGACTAAGAGCGCTCATTTTCTTGCTATTAGTGACAGCTCTTCCATAGAGAGGCTGGCAGAGGTGTATATGAGGCAAGTGGTATCGCGGCATGGTGTACCGATCACGATTGTGTCAGATCATGATGTGCGTTTCACTTCCAGGTTCTGGAAGGAGTTCCATGAGGAGTTGGATACTAGGCTACATTTCAGTACCGCTTACCACCCACAGACGGACAAACAGAGTGAGCGGACGATTCAGACGCACGAGAACATGCTTCGGTCATGTGTATTGGACTTCGGAGGGAGTTGGGACATGTATCTGCCTTTGGCTGAGTTTTCCTATAACTACAGCCACCATTCGAGCATCGGTATGCCTCCCTTTGAGTTATTGTATGGGAGGAGGTGTCGGGCTCCCATTTGTTGGGGAGAGGTAGGGCAGCAAGTGATGGGCAACACTGAGATAGTGCTTCAGACGACAGAGCAGATACAGCAGGTTAGACAGAGATTGTTGACGGCCCAGAGTCGCTAGAAGAGTTACGCGGATAGGCGTCGATCCGAGCTCGAGTTTCAGGTTGGATATTTTGTACTCCTGAAAGTGTCTCCTTGGAAAGGAGTGATCCGATTCAGGAAAATGGGCAATTTGGGGCCCCGATACATTGGACCGTTCAGGGTGATTGCGAGGGTTGGCAGGGTAGCATATCGATTGGAGCTACCTGCGGAGTTGAGCCAGATTCATGATACCTTCCACATGTCTCAGCTAAGGAAGTGTATAGCCGACGAGTCGGCAGTGGTGCCATTGGAGGATATCCAGGTGGACGTGGGTATGAATTATGTTGAGAGACCAATCACAATCTTGGACCGAAAGGTCAAGGTTCTGAAGAACAAGGAGGTGCCACTGGTTCATGTTCAATGGCAGCATCATAAGGGGTCCGAGCTGACTTGAGAGACAGAGTCAGAAATGCGGGAGCAGCATCCGGAGTTATTTTCGGCATGAGACTTCGAGGGCGAAGTCTGGTTCTAGTGGGGGAGAATTATAACATCCAAAAATTCAGGTAAGCTATTTAACCCTTTCATTTTGTCATGTTGTCAATAATGGTTCCTTGTGAGAGTTCTTGTAGCAAATGAGTATGTTGGGCGTACTGGGGAGTACGCTGCGCCTACTCATGCGCTTAACTTGGACACGGACTCGCCTGGGTACGCTGGGCGTACCCAGGGTTACGCTGGGCGTAACGGGTCCAGATGCAAACCCTAAATGTTTGGCTTATGCACTATTTAAATAATTGATGCTAAGGCTCATTTCTCAGCCTCCATATCAGAGAGTGAAACCCTAAGAGAGAGCCTTCCATCGTCCTTAGCTTGAGTGTGTGTGTTTTGGAGCTAAAAGTGTCTTGGTGTGTTAGTGAGGAAGAAGGAGAAGGGCTTGTGGAGGCTAGGGCTTGAAGTGCAAGTTTGGCTCTGAGATCTATAGAGAAATGAGCTTCTGTTGGATTAGTGTCTAAGGATGTAACTATATTTGGTAAGTACTTGACCCGATTGTGCATGGTCCTTTTGGGTTGCCTTCACCATAGCAACCTGACAGGATGATTTATATAGAGAGAAGATATATTATTATTAATGTATTATAATAATACTATATTAAAGGAATAATAATATTATTTGATTGATATAAGTCATAAATTAATTAGGAATTAATTTGGTGACTTAAAGAGGCGAATTGAATAAAGGGGCATAAACTGTCAAATGTATGATAGTTGTGTTTTGGGCTATGAATGCTTATGGATATTGAGGGGGACGATTTTTAGAGATAAAGATATCTTAAAATCGTCCAAGCCATTATCTAGAAGGATCTTTGGATTGCTTAGAGGCTAAGTTTTTCAATTAGGGTTAAGGGTGTAACCCTAGTAGCTCATAGTATAAATAGACCCCATAGGTTGTGGAAATTGGGCACTCTTTGATAGAAGAAACCCTAGGGCCGATTTCTCACTTATCTTTCTCTCTCAAATCATCTTCTTGCTAGTTGGTGTTTATAAGCAATTAGAGGAGTGACAATTGTGACTCTAAGCTCCAAGAACAAGAAGTATCAAGCAAGCAACTCAAGGTATTCTTCTAGATCTGTTTTTCATATGTTATGAATTTTTTGTTTACACTAGCTCTATGAATGAAATCCTTGGATACATTGCATGTTCAGTTAGAGAAACCTAGATCCAAGCATTAGGTTTTGCATGTGCACATAGGAAAGTTCTTATGGCTCAAACCCATCAGTGGTATCAGAGATTTGATTGATTTCTATTGAATTGATGCTTTGGTTGATTGCTTGTTGCTTGAAAAATTTGATTTTTGTGAATTTGACTGGTGAACTCGGCGAGTTCCATAGTGGACTCGGCGAGTAGCACCAACTCGGCGAGTCCATAGTGGAACTCGGCGAGTTTAAGCGTCAGTTAGAACTGGTTTTGGGATTTCTTGCTGTTTTACTTGAGGATACTTGCCTTAACTATTTTGGGTCATCAATATCCGAATTTTATGATATATATATATATATATATATATATATATATATATATATATATATATATATATATATATATATATATATGAGTATATTCTTGACAAAAACAAAAGATAATTACCATTTGAATGAATGATAATTTCCTTATATGATAATGATTGATTATTTGAATTAAATTGGATAATTATCATGCAAGTAATATTAAATAAGTCAAATATAGATAATTATGAAATTGATTATTTAATTTAAATTATTTGTTATTTCATCCCTTTAGTTTTGAGAAGTTAAAAATATGTCCTCAAGTTTTGAAATTTGAATTTGTGACAAACTTTAATTTTGAAGAATTTAAATTTCAACCCCTAGAATTTTACAAGTTTAAAATTCAACCCTATACTATTATATTATTAAAAGCTTAATGAATATATATGTATAATTAAAATGCTAGTCTTACCGTTAGTAGGCCTCATTCACGAAGCCGGTCAATACGGTGGGTATAAAGTTGCTGCCTATAAAATGGCGCTTAATGGGTGTACACTCACACCCACCACTTGCTTGACTGGTGGAGGGTCGTTAGCCGAACGGGTAGGATAGGGCAACTCTCTCTCCTCATTAAACGTATAATGTAAAATATAAAGTAACTACGTGTTTTTCAAATTCCCAATCCTAGTTACTTTAGGCAAAATTGAATTGATGCAATTCCATCAAATTACACTTTGCACCCTTGCTGAGAAGTTAGTGGAGCGTGTCTGGTTTACCGGCACGCTAATTGGTTCTAAGCAAAGGTGGAAAAGGGTGATACATTGTTTGTCATAGTTCGATAGACTGTGTGTGGTTTACCGGCACGTCGAATAGGTGACTGTAACAATGAAGGCACCATGTAGATTTGCATGGTTATTCACACCTACTTTGTGATCCTCGGCATCCCAGTCACAAACGAGAGGGGCATATCGATATTTAAACATGCCATTGAAAAGTTCAATGAATCTCCAAGAAAACCTAGGAATTCTCAATACATTTAAAACTTAAGCTTATGTTTTTCACGGTGAAGAATTAGTGAATCGTCATTCACTTACCTCCAAATTATTTATGTGTTGGATTACGGCATCCCTTTTCTAATGTGTGAATAATGTTGTTGGTTCCTAGCCCTAGTTTTTCATTTTGGGTGTTTAATTAGGAATTTAATTCTAATCAAACTTTGTCCTTTCTATTTGTAGATGTCTAACGCGAACAACACTGCTGCTAACTCATTCACGCTAATGAGTCTTTGTCAAAAAGTGACTTTCGATGGATCGAACTTTAGCAAATGGATAAGATACATTGGCACGATTGCGCGTACGAGGACAAAGAGTATGTCCTCGACGAAAATCTCGAAAAGGTCAATCCAGAAATCGCTACTCCCGAAGAAATAGTTGTCTTTGAGACCCATGAATGTGATGCAACGAAAGTCCATTGCATCATGATAGCAACAATGTACCAAGAATTCCAAAAGTCCTATGAGGACATGTATCCGTATGAAATGCATCAAGACTTAATGTAGAGGTACCACCAAAGCACGAACATGATCACCGCTAAGACGGGAAGTGGAGAATCTTTAACCGTGTACTTGCAAAAGATGCAAAGATATGTTGATCGTCTTTGCAAGTTGAATGTTAACTTTGGGGAAGATTTGGCCATCGACATTGTTCTTCACTCCTTGCCCTCATGCTACAACCAATTTAGGATGACCTACAACATGAACAAGGAAGAGGTCACCCTAAGCAAACTCCAAGGGCTCCTAAGGACTGCTGAGAGCAACCTCAAGGAAAAGTCTGTTGCACCAACTCCCGCTCCACCTGCTGCTCCTGTTTTGGCAATTGGGTAAAGAAGGGGCAAGAAGAGGAAGTCTCCGTCAAATAGCCACCACAAGGGAAAGTCCCAAGATGGTTCCTCTTCTAGTGGGACCAAGGATGGCCCTGCTAAGCCCAACTCTAACCCAAAGGAGTCAGAGTGCCACTATTGCCACAAAATAGGGCATTGGAAGAGAAATTGCCCAGAATATATGCAAGTTATCAAGGATGGGAAGATCAAGCCATCTTTCGTAGGTATTTACACAATTAAATCTAATGATTCATCTCATGCTATTTCTTGGGTTCTTGATACAGGATGTGGTTACCATATTTGTTCTAATTTGCAGGGACTAAGACGAAATAGGGATGTGGAGTGTGGAAGAATAAATCTAATCATGGGAAACAGAAGATCGTCGTCTGTCAGCAAGATTGGAGTGTATTCTCTAGTGCTTAGTAATGGATTAGGTTTAGATTTAAATAATTGTTGCTACTCGACAGATATGGCAAGAAACATCATTTTGTTTCATGGTTTGTTTAGACAAGGATTTAGATATTCGTTTAATAATGAGAATGGTTCTATTTATGCTTATCTAAATGGTGTTTTATATTTTAAAGCAATGCCTTGTAATGGAATTTATGAAACAGTTATGGTTGTAGATAACCTAGGAAATGATGTGTTGTGTATGGATTCTTCCAATAGTATGGATAAAGCATGCTTGTGGCATTGTCGTCTTGGACATGTCAACAAGAAGCACATAGCCCAACTCCAAAAGGATGGAGTGTTGGAGTCATTCGACCTTAGGGAAGATAACACGTCTGAATCTTGTTTACTTGGAAAGATGACCAAGACACCCTTCACTGGCACTTGTGAGAGGGGTGAGGGTTTATTTGATCGCATACATACCGATGTGTGTGGGCCCTTTAGATCCACCACAAAGGATGCGAACCGTGTCTACGTGACTTTCACCGATGATTATAGTAGATATGGGTATATTTACTTAATCAAGCACAAGTCAGAAACGTTTGAAAAGTTCAAAGAGTTCAAAAATGAAGTGGAGAATCAATTGGGCAGGAAAACCAAGATGCTTCGATCCGATAGAGGAGGAGAGTACCTATGTCTTGAATTCCACGACTATCTAAAGGAATGCGGAATAGTTTCGCAATTAACGCCACCTAGGACACCGCAGTTGAATGGTGTGGCAGAAAGACGTAATCGAACCTTGTTAGACATGGTTCGTTCTATGATGAGTCGTGCTTCACTACCTATCTCATTCTGGGGGTATGCCTTAGAGACTGCCGCCCATATTCTTAACCGAGTCCCTACAAAGAAGGCTGCCAAAACACCTCATGAGATGTGGACAGGGAAAGCTCCCTCGTTGGCACATATCAAGGTTTAGGGCTGTGAAGTTTTTGTAAGACGAGATACTCACGACAAACTCCAACCTCGTAGTGAGCGATGTATTTTCATCGGCTACCCGCAGAGATCCTTTGGATATCTCTTCTATAGACCGAGTGACAATGTTGTCTTCGTTGCGAGAAAAGGGGTTTTCCGAGAGCGAGAACTAATAAACCAAGGAGACAGTGGAAGGCAGACCAATATTGAAGAGATTCAAGAGTCGAGTGATGAAGGAACCTCTACCACTAGCGCTCTACCCGAGGAGGAAACTCCGGTTGAACCAATTGACGAGTCCTTACCTCTTAGACGTTCCGAAACAGATAGAGTTCAACCCCAGTTTTATGGTTTTCATATTACTACTGAATGGTACATGTATATTAGTGATGATACACTAATAAATCTAGATGAACCTAATAGCTATAAGGAAACCATGGCAGGCCCAGAGTCTGCAAAATGGAAAGAGGCGATGGACTGCGAGATTCAGTCCATGTATGACAACCAAGTTTGGAATTTGGTTGATAATATGCCCAGACGTAAGACAGTTGGGTGCAAATGGATCTTCAAGAAGAAGACCGACATGGATGGGAATGTACACACGTATAAGGCGCAATTGGTTGCGAAGGGCTTTAATCAAACTCCTGGAGTTGACTATGATGAGACCTTCTCACCAGTTGCGAAAATAAAGTCTACAAGGTTGATGCTAGCCATTGTTGCATTTCATGATTATGAGACATTGAAGATGGATGTCAAGACCACTTTCCTTAATGGGAAGTTGACTGAGGATGTTTACATGGCTCAGCCAGAGGGTTTTGTCGATGCCAATCATCCCAATAGAGTGTGCAAGCTTGAGAAGTCCATTTATGGACTTAAGCAAGCATCTCGCAGATGGAATCTTTGCTTTGATGAGAAAGTCAAAGAGTTTGGATTTGTACGAAGCGAAGATGAATCATGTGTATATGTCAAAGCCAGTGGGAGTATAGTTAGCTTCCTCGTTTTGAATGTTGATGACATACTGCTCATGGGAAACGACATCCCGACTTTGCAGGAAGTTAAGTCCTGGCTCGGGAAGTGTTTTGCTATGAAGGACCTCAGAGAGGCTTCCTATATTTTGGGAATAACGATAGTGAGAGAACGAAGTAAGAGACTAATAGGACTTAGTCAGAATACTTACTTAGATAAGGTACTAAAACGTTTTAGTATGGAAAACTTGAAGAAGGGAGAATTACCGATACAAAGTAATACCAAATTGAGTAAGACTTAAAGTCTGAGCACCAAAGCCGAGATAGCTGAGATGAGCCGAGTACCTTACACTTCCGCAGTTGGCTCGATAATGTATGCTATGAATTGTACTCACCCGAATGTGGCCTTTTCTGTGAGCATGGTCAGTAGATATCAAGGGAACCCTGGTAGAGCTCATTGGATTGCGGTCAAGAATATCCTTAAGTACCTTCGGAGGACCAAGGAATGGTTTTTAGTCCTCGAAGGGAGTGATGACTTAAAGGTGCGAGGGTATAGTGACGCCAGCTTCCAGACCGACAGGGACAACTACCGTTCACAATCGGGCTGGGTCTTTACCCTTAATGGAGGAGCAGTAACTTGGAAAAGTTCCAAGCAGGAAACTGTAGCTGATTCAACATACGAATCTGAGTACATTGCAGCAAGCGAAGCGTCAAAGGAGGCAATATGGTTAAAGAACTTCATTGGTGACCTTGGAGTTGTGCCTGCCATAAAGGAGCCTATGGAAATTTTCTGTGATAATGAAGGAGCGGTTGCCTTGACTAAGGAACCAAGGGATCATGGTAGATCTCGGCATTTCGACAAAATGTATCACTTTATTAGACATCGAGTAGAAGAAGGACACCTCGTAGTTAAGAGGATATCATCGGAAGATAACCCAGCAGATCCGCTTATGAAAGGACTAAGTAGGGTTAAGCACTTGCAGCACGTTAGGAGCATTGGGCTGAAGGATGATGTTAGTTTTGATTAGATAGTTTGGAAACTTGTAATAGATAAATGTAATTGACATTTGATGATTAAATAAAGGAGTATTATTTAAAAGGTTTTTTCTTATGTTAATTGTTTAACAATTGTTTCACTTTGCATGTTTTGACTTCCAAAATAATTGAATTTATTAAGAATAATCGAATTATTCAAACAGTCCACAATCGTTCATATGTTGGAAGTATGTATGAACGAAGATTGTCATGAATTGGTGTGTAGATTGTCTAAATGGTATTAGACATAGCAAAGGTTTGCTACAACGTTCATGAGTGCTTATGAACAAAGTTTTCAGCATTGGAATAAACCCGCGATTGCTGGAATCACTTTATGGAATGTACCGCAAGTGATCGCAAGACGATAATATCATATGGTCTTAAAACCAAGATATATGGTTTATTGTTTACTAATTGGTTGTGCATTGATAATGTGAAACCGCATCAGTAAATTGATGTCATAAAACACATTGTTGTGTATAGTTGATTAGTGAATAGTAAATGCATATCAGTCGAAGTTTATCTGTTACTTTTATCCTAAGAGGGAAAAAGCGATATCACGTCCGCTCGATGATTTGATTTGACTTATGTGTCAGGCTCGGTCAGGACTAAATTGATGTGTTCAATTAAGTTCGATGACAAATAAATCTGAGATCGAGAAACCAATTGCTAGACAATAATTATGACAATATTTCATGAGATTGTCTGCACGATATCAAAACAGAGGACTGTACAATCCCTTATCTAAAGGATAGGATACTGATAAGATCAAAGTAGACAGCATATTTGAGAGCTACGATTGCTAATCGTATTGTGTTTGCATTTATAGTTACTAGAATTATCCAAGTGGGAGACTGTTGGATTAGTGTCTAAGGCTGTAACTATATTTGGTAAGTACTTGACCCGATTATGCATGGTCCTTTTGGGTTGCCTTCACCATAGCAACTTGACAGGATGATTTATATAGAGAGAAGATATATTATTATTAATGTATTATAAGAATAATATATTACAGGAATAATAATATTATTTGATTGATATAAGTCATAAATTCATTAGGAATTAATTTGGTGACTTAAAGAGGCAAATTGAATAAAGGGGCATAAACTGTCAAATGTATGATAGTTGTGTTTTGGGCTATGAATCCTTATGGATATTGAGGGGGACAATTTTTAGAGATAAAGATATCTTAAAATCGTCCAAGCTATTATCTAGAAGGATCTTTGTATTGCTTAGAGGCTAAGTTATTCAATTAGGGTTAAGGGTGTAACCCTAGTAGCTCATAGTATAAATAGACCCCATAGGTGGAAGAAATTGGCCACTCTTTGATTGAAGAAACCCTAGGGCCGATTTCTCACTTCTCTTTCTCTCTCAAATCATCTTCTTGCTAGTTGGTTTTTGTAAGCCATTAGAGGAGTGACAATTGTGACTCTAAGCTCCAAGAACAAGAAGTTTCAAGCAAGCAACTCAAGTTATTCTTCTAGATCTGTTTTTCATATGTTATGAATTTTTTGTTTACATTAGATCTATGAATGAAAGCCTTGGATACATTGCATGTTCAATTAGAGAAACCTAGATCCAAGCATTAGGGTTTGCATGTGTACATAGGAAAGTTCTTATGGCTCAAACTCATCAGCTTCATCTAGAGGTATAAAATTCAAAACTTTGCTCTTTATCTGGTTAGCTGATTGCATGGACCATTTCTAGGGTTAAAAGTCCCAAAGGTGGAGACTTTATGAGTGTAATGTACTCCATGGACCTAGATCTGTCCCATTTCAGTGATATTTGTGTTATAGATCCATAAAGTTTCCATCTTGGTCGTTGTTATGAGGTCATGCTTGAGTTATGAGCTTTTTAGAGTTGGGAAATGAAATGTTATGGGAGTTAGTGACTTGTCCGGCCATGCAAAGGCTTAAAGTCACCAACTTTATGGATTAAGAGGCTTAGAAATGGTCTGATCAAGAAGTTGGACGTGGGTCTTAACAATTTAAAACCTCAAGAGCTTAGAGTCTGAAACTGGGGTTTACGCGGGGCGTAATCTCAGTACTCACGGCGTAAGGGGTCGTGCACCCCGTTTCTGTGAGGACGTCGGGTACGCCCAACGTACATGTTTGGTACGCGTAGCGTAACCTGGGGAGTTGACTTTTGTTGACTTTTAGGGTTTGGTCAACTTTAGGGTCTTTGAGCCATGGGAGGGGTAAAATGGTCTTTTACCCTTCTAAGAGTACTAAGAGAAGGAACTGTTGGATTAGTGTCTAAGGTTGTAACTATAATTGGTAAGTACTTGACCCGGTTGTGCATGGTCCTTTTGGGTTGCCTTCACCATAGCAACTTGACAGGGTGATTTATATAGAGAGAAGAGATATTATTATTAATGTATTATAAGAATAATATGTTAAAGGAATAATAATATTATTTGATTAATATAAGTCATAAATTAATTAGGAATTAATTTGGTGACTTAAAGAGATTAATTGAATAAAGGGGCATAAACTGTCAAATGTGTAATAGTTGTATTTTTGGGCTATGAATCCTTATGGATATAGGCGGGGACGATTTTAAGACATGGACATCTTAGAAATCGTCCAAGGCCTTATCTAGAGGGATCTTTGGATTGCTTTGAGGCTAAGTTATCCAATTAGGGTTTAAGGTGAAACCCTAGGAGCTCATAGTATAAATAGGCCCTTAGGGTTGGAGAAATCGGCCACTCTATGATTGAGAATACCCTAGAGCCAATTTCTCACCTCTCTCCCTCTCTCAAATCATCTTCTTGCTAGTAGGGGTTTGTAAGATATTATAGGAGTGACAATTGTGACTCTCAGCTCCAAGAAGAAGAAGTTTTCAAGCAAGTAACAACAAGGTATTCTTTTAGATCCGATTTCATATGTTATGATTGTTTGTTTCCATTAGATCTAGCCATGAAAGTCTTGGATATATTGCATGTTCAATTTGAGAAACCTAGATCCAAGCTTGAGGGTTTTCATGTGCACATAGGAAAGTTCTTATGGCTCAAACCCATCAGTGGTATCTGAGCCTTGATTGGTTTCAATTGAATTTGATGCTTAACTGTTTTGCTTGCTGAAAACCATTTTTCTTGGCCTTTGTCCGACCCAACTCGGCGAGTCAGTGTCTGGACTCGGCGAGTTGGCCCTACTCGGCGAGTCCAGAGCTGACTCGGCGAGTCCGAGCGTCAGACAGAGGATAATTCAGGATTTTGTTGCTGTTTTGTCTTGGATTTGATACCTAAATCGTTTTATTATGTGAAAATCTGAATTTTGACTTAAGTTAATGATTATCCTTGACATAACAATAGATAATTTCAAATCTTTTGAATATTGATTACTTATATGATAAATATGGACTATTTAAAATTATTTGGTAATTTTCTAATGACTAAAATTGGATTAGGTCAAATATAGATAATTATGAAATTAATTGTTTGATTTGAGTTATTTGTTATTTAATCCCTTTAGTTTTAAAAAGTTCAAAATTTCGCCCGAAGTTTTGAAATTTGAATTTTGTGATTAAAAGTTTAATTTAGAAGAATTTAAATTTTAACCCCTAGAGATTTACAAGTTTAAAATTCAACCCTATACTATTATATTATTAAAAGCTTAATGAATATATAAGTATAATTAAAATGCTAGTCTTACTGATAGTAGGTCTCGTTCACGAAGCCGGTCTATAAGGTGGGTATAAGGTTGCTGCCTACAAAATGGCGCTTAATGGGTGTACACTCACACCCACTACTTGCTTGACTGGTGGAGGGTCGTTAGCCGAACGGGTAGGATAGGGAAACTCTCTCTCCTCATTAAAAGTATAATGTTAAAATATAAAGTAACTACATGTTTTTCAAAATTCCCAATCCTAGTTACTATTGGCAAAAGTGAATTGATGCAATCCCATGAAATTACACTTTGCACCCTTGCTGAGAAGTTAGTGGAGCGTGTGTGGTTTACCGGCACGCTAATTGGTTCTAATAAAAGGTGGAAAAGGGTGATTCATTGTTTGTCATAGTTCGATGGAGCGTGTGTGGTTTACCGGCACATTTAATAGGTGACTGTAACAATGAAGGCGTTGTGTAGATTTGCATGGTTATTCACACCTACTTTGTGATCCTCGGTATCCCAGTCACAAACAAGAGGGGCATATCGAGATTTAAACATGCCATTGAAAAGTTCAATGAATCTCCAAGAAAACCTAGGAATTCTCAATACATTTAAAACTTAAGGTTATGTTTTTCATGGTGAAGAATTAGTGAATCGTCATTCACTTACCTCCAAATTATTTGCGAGTTGGATTACGGCATCCCTTTTCTAATATGTAAATAATGCTGTTGGGTCCTAGCCCTAATTTTTAATTTTGGGTGTTTAATTAGGGATTCAATTCTAATCAAACTTTGTCCTTTCTATTTGTAGATGTCGAACGCGAACAACGTAGCTGCTAACTCATTCACGTTAATGAGTATTTGCCCAGAGGTGACTTTCGATGGAACGAACTTTAGCGAATGGATAAGATACATTCGCACGATTGCATGCTACGAGGACAAAGAGTATGTCCTTGACGAAAAGCTCGAGAAGGTCAACCCAGAATATCTGCAAGCCATCAAGGATGGGAAGATCAAGCCATCTTTCGCAGGTATTTACACAGTTAAATCTAATGATTCATCTCATGATATTTCTTGGGTTCTTGATACAGGATGTGGTAACCACATGTGTTCTGATTTGCAGGGACTAAGAAGAAATAGGAATGTGGATCATGGAATAATAAATATAATCATGGGAAACAAAAGATCATCGCATGTCACCAACATTGGAGTGTATTCTCTAGTGCTTAGTAATGGATTAGGTTTAGATTTAAATAATTGTTGCTACTCGCCAGATACGGCAAGAAACATCATTTCGTTTCATTGTTTGTTTACACAAGGATTTAGATATTCGTTTAATAATGATAATGGTTCTATTTATGTTTATCTAAATGTTGTTTTATATTTTGAAGCAATGCCTTGTAATGGAATTTATGAAACTGTTATAGTTGTAGATAACCTAAGAAATGATGTGTTGTGTATGGATTCTTACAATAGTATGGATAAAGCATGTTTATGGCATTGTCGTCTTGGACATGTCAACAAGAAGCGCATAGCCCAACTCCAAAAGGATGGAGTGTTGGAGTCATTCGACCTTAAGGAACATGACACGTGTGAATCTTGTTTACATGAAAAGATTACCAAGTCACCCTTCACTGGCACTTGTGAGAGGGGTGAGGGTTTATTGGATCTCATACATACCGATGTGTGTGGGCCCTTTAGATCCACCACAAAGGATGCAAGCCACTTCTACGTGACTTTCACCAATGATTATAGTAGATATGGGTATATTTACTTAATCAAGCACAAGTCAGAAACGTTTGAAAACTTCAAAGAGTTCAAGAATGAAGTGGAGAATCAAATTGGAAGGAAGATCAAGATGCTTCGATCCGATCGAGGAAGAGAGTACCTAAGTCTTGAATTTCACGACTATCTCAAGGAATGCGGAATAGCTTCGGAATTGACGCCACCTAGGACACCGCAGTAGAATGGTGCGGCAGAAAGGCGCAATCGAACCTTATTAGACATGGTTCGTTCTATGATGATTTGTGCTTCACTACCTATCTCATTTTGGGGATATGCCTTAGAGACTGCCGCCCATATCCTTAACCGAGTCCCTACAAAGAAGGTTGCCAAAACATCTCACGAGATGTGGATAGGGAAAGCTCCCTCGTTGGCACATATCAAGGTTTGGGGTTGTGAGGTTTTCGTAAGACGAGAGATTCATGACAAGCTCGAACCTCATAATGAGTGATATATTTTCATGGGCTACCCGCAAAAATCCTTTGGATATCTCTTCTATAGACCGAGTGACAATGTTGTCTTCGTTGCGAGAAGAGGGGTTTTCCGGGAACGAGAAATCATAAACCAAGCAGACAGTGGGAGGCAGATCGATCTTGAAGAGATTCAAGAGTCGAGTGATGAAGGAACTTCTACCGTTGGCGCTCAACCCGAGGAGGAAACTCCGGTTGAACCAATTGACGTGTCACTACCTCTTAGACGTTCCGAAAGAGTTAGAGTTCAACCCCAGTTTTATGGTTTTCATATTACTACTGAAGGGGACACGTATATTAGTGATGGTACACTAATAAATCTAGATGAACCTAATAGCTATAAGGAAGCCATGGCAGGCCCAGAGTCTGCGAAATGGAAAGAGGCGATGGACAGCGAGATTCAGTCCATGTATGATAACCAAGTTTGGAATTTGGTTGACAATGTGCCCGGAAGTAGAACGGTTGGGTGCAAATGGATCTTCAAGAAGAAGACCGAAGTGGATGGGAATGTACACACTTATAAGGCGTGATTGGTGGCGAAGGGCTTTACTCAAACTCCTAGAGTTGACTATGATGAGACCTTCTCACCAGTTGCGAAAATAAAGTTTATAAGGTTGATGTTAGCCATTGTTGCATTTCATGATTATGAGATATGGCAGATGGATGTCAAGACCACTTTCCTTAATGGGAAGTTGACTGAGGATGTTTACATGGCTCAGCCAGAGGGTTTTGTCGATGCCAAGCATCCCAATAGAGTGTGCAAGCTTGAGAAGTCCATTTATGGACTTAAGCAAGCATCTCGTAGTTGGAATCTTTGCTTTGATGAGAAAGTCAAAGAGTCTGGATTTGTACAAAGCAAAGATGAATCATGTGTATATGTCAAAGCCAGTGGGAGTATAGTTAGCTTCCTCGTTTTGTATGTCGATGACATACTGCTCATGAGTAACGACATCCCGACTCTGCAGCAAGTTAAGTCCTGGCTTGGGAAGTGTTTCGCTATGAAGGACCTCGGAGAGGCTTCCTATATTTTGGGAATAAGGATAGTGAGAGAAAGAAGTAAGAGACTAATAAGACTTAGTCAGAATACTTACTTAGATAAGGTACTAAAACTTTTTAGTACCGAAAACTTGAAGAAGGGAGAATTACCGATACAAAGTAATACCAAATTGAGTAAGACTTAAAGTCTGAGCACCAAAGCCGAGAATTACCGTTCGCAGTCGGGCTGGGTCTTTACCCTTAATGGAGGAGCAGTAACTTGGAAAAGTTCCAAGCAGGAAACTGTAGCTGATTCAACGTGCGAATCAGACTACATTGCAGCGAGCGAAGTGTCAAAGGAGGCGATATGGTTGAGGAACTTCATTGGTGACCTTGGAGTTGTGCCTGCCATAAAGGAGCCAATGGAAATTTTCTGTGATAATGAAGGAGTGGTTGCCTTTACCAAGGAACCGAGGGATCATGGTAGATCTCAACATATCGACAGAAAATATCACTTTATTAGACATCGAGTAGAAGAAGGACACCTCGTGGTTAAGAGGATATCATCAGAGGATAACCCAGCAGATCCGCTTAGAAAGGGACTGAGCAGGGTTATGCACTTGCAACACGCTAGGAGCATTGGGCTGAAGGATGATATTAGTTTAGATTAGATAGTTTGGAAACTTGTAATAGATAAATGTAATTGACAATTTGGTGATTAAATAAAGGAGTATTATTTAAAAGTTTTGTCTTATATTTAACTATTGTTTCACTTTGCATGTTTTGACTTCCAGAATAATTGAGTTTATTAAGAATAATCGAATTATTCAAACAGTCCACAATCGTTCATATGTTGGAAGTAGGTATGAATGAAGATTGTCATGAATTGGTGTGTAGATTGTCTAAATGGTATTAGACATAGCAAAGGTTTGCTGCAACGTTCATGAGTGATTCTGAACAAGTTTTGAGCATTGGAATAAACCCGCACTTGCTGGAATCACTTTAAGGAATGTATCACAAGTGATCGCAAGATGATAATATCATATGGTCTTCAAACCGAGATATATGGTTTGTTATTTACTAATTGGTTGTACATTGATAATGCGAAACCGCATCAGTAAATTGATGTCGTAAAAGACATTGTTGTGTATAATTGATTAGTAAATAAGTAAATGCATATAAGTCGAAGTTTATCGGTTACTTTTATCCTAAGAGGGTAAAAGAGATGTCACGGCCGCTCGATGTTTTGATTTGACTTATGTGTCGGGCCCGGTCAGGACTGAATTGATGTGTTCAATTAAGTTCTATGTCGAATAAATCTGAGATCGAGAAAATAATTGCTAGACAATAAGTCTGACAATGTTTCATGAGATCTTCTGCACGATATCAAAACAGAGGACTGTACGATCCCTTATCTAAAGGACAGGATACTGATAAGATCAGAGTTGACAGTGTCTTTGAGAGCTACAATTGCTAATCGGATTGTGTTTGCATTTATAGTTACTAGACTTATCCAAGTGGGAGACTGTCGGATTAGTGTCTAAGGCTGTAACTATAATTGGTAAGTACTTGACCCGGTTGTGCATGGTCCTTTTGGGTTGCCTTCAACATAGCAACTTGACAGGGTGATTTATATAGAGAGAAGAGATATTATTATTAATGTATTATAAGAATAATATGTTAAAGGAATAATAATATTATTTGATTAATATAAGTCATAAATTAATTAGGAATTAATTTGGTGACTTAAAGAGATTAATTGAATAAAGGGGCATAAACTGTCAAATGTGTGATAGTTGTATTTTTGGGCTATGAATCCTTATGGATATAGGAGGGAACGATTTTAAGATATGGATATCTAAGAAATCGTCCAAGGCCTTATCTAGAGGGATCTTTGGATTGCTTTGAGGCTAAGTTATCCAATTAGGGTTTAAGGTGAAACCCTAGGAGCTCACAGTAAAAATAGGCCCTTAGGGTTGGTGAAATCAGCCACTCTATGATTGAGAATACCCTAGAGCCTATTTCTCACCTCTCTCCCTCTCTCAAATCATCTTCTTGCTAGTAGGTGTTTGTAAGCTATTATAGGAGTGACAATTGTGACTCTAAGCTCCAAGAAGAAGACGTTTTCAAGCAAGTAACAACAAGGTATTCTTTTAGATCTGATTTCATATGTTATGATTGTTTGTTTAAATTAGATCTGGCCATGAAAGTCTTGGATATATTGCATGTTCAATTAGAGAAACCTAGATCCAAGCTTTAGGGTTTGCATGTGCACATAGGAAAGTTCTTATGGCTCAAACACATCAGGAATAGTCTAGCCTTGAGATATGTATTGATTTAGAGTGTTTATTTCCCATGATTAGGCAGAGGCTAGACCCAAGTTTACAGAGTTCGAGATTTACCGAGTTACCTGAGGTGAGTCTTCTCACTATACTTTACCTAGAGTGGTAATTAGAGTTATGTGACAGAGTATTTTGTATGCTTTTGCATGATGTGATTTCTATGCGATTTATGCTATGTATGTTACAAAGTTTCCAGAGTTAGGACCGGAAGGTCCACAGAGTTAGGGCCAGAGGGCCCATAGAGTTATGGGACTGGAGGGTGCCACTGAGACACATTGACCAGAGGGTCAAATAGAGTTATAGCCTCGAGTGGCTAATATGTGTTGTGTGTGGTATTTTGGGGAACTCACTAAGCATTTATGCTTACAGTGTTGTGTTATGTGTTTCAGGTACCAGTGAGGATCGCGGGAAGGCGCCGGCTTGATCAGTACACACATCAGGAGCTTTTACATTTTATGATCTTGGGATGTGATGTTATGAACTGATTATGTGATACAATGATATTTTTATAACAATTATGAATGAAAGTGTGTTTTTAAAATGTGAAAATTTATTTGAAAATTTGGGTGTTACAATAACTCAATGAATCATGTTTCCGTGTATGTTTTTAGTGGCCCAACAAACATGTAAATGGGCCGCAAAGGCCCAAATAACATGTAATGTATATTCCAGGCCCAGTTAGCATGTAAATGGACCACAAAGGCCCAATTGACATGTATTGTATGTTCCAGGCCCAATAAGCATGCAAATGGACCACTAAGGCCAAATCTTTGATGAATTTTTTACATTTACGGCCCAATGTATAGAAATTTACATATTTAGCCCAAATTTGTTTAAAATGCCAATTTAATCCACAAAAGTCAGTAATTACCCTTTTTAGGTCCTTGAAAACCTTGAATGGCTAAGTGAAACCCATTTTTTTTGCCATAATGGACATATTTAGCCCATATAAAACCATGAAGGCCCATCTTTTGTTGGATTAGTGTCTAAGTCCATAACTATTTTGGTATGTACTTGACCCGATGGTGCATGGTCCTTTTGGGTTGCCTTCACCAAAGCAACTTGATAGGATGAATAATGGAGAGAAAGGATTAATACGATTTATTAATATATTATGAAAATAATATATTAAAGGAGAAATCATATTGTTTAATTAATATTAGTCAAGAATTAATAAGAATTAAATTTGTAACTAAAAGACATTAATTAAGCTTAAGGGACTAGAACTGTCAATTGTATGATAGTTGAATATTGAGCTAATGGACTCCATATTAAAGGGGTGGACGAATTCTATGGGGAAACCCATTAGAAATCGTACAAGGCCTTTAAGGAAGGAGCCCATGGGTTGCTTAGGGCCTAAGCATCCAAATTAGGGTTTCCTTGTTAGATAACCCTAATAGCCTCACTATTTAAAGAACCCTTATGGCTCAAAAACATGGTGAACTAATTGATTAGGGTTTCCACACGTTTTGGGCAGCCTCCGTCTCTTCTCTTCTTCATCCTCTTTCTCTTGGTGTTTGTGAACCATTAGAGGAGTGACATTTGTGACTCTAAGCTTTCTAAAGTCATTACAATGAGGATTTGAGATTGTTATTGCTACATAACAATCAAGGTATGATCTAAAACCTAATTTATATGTTATATTGATTATCATATGCTAGATCTAAGGTTTATAGTCTTGGATGAGTTGCATGTATAATAGAGAAACCTAGATCCAAGCATTAGGGTGTGTATAAGCACATAGGATGTTCTTATGGCTAAAACCCATAAGTCGTATCAGAGCCTTGATTGGTTTCTATTGTATTGATGCCTTGTATGTTTGTTCAAGTTGCAAAATCGATTTTTGGCCTACCTGCCTGATGAACTCGGCGAGTACCACAGTCTACTCGGCGAGTAGGCCTCAACTCGGCGAGTCCAGTGTGGTACTCGGCGAGTTCGAGCGTCAGAAAGAGGGGATTTCGAGATTTCTTGCTGCTTTTCTCATGGATACTTGCGTTATCTATTTTAGATCATTAAAATACATATTTATGAGTATATCCTTGATTAAACAAAAGATAATTACCAATTGATTAGATAATAACTTCCTTATATGATAAAGTTTGATTATTTGTATTAATTGGGTAACTTATTTTGCAAGAAATTGAAATTAGGTCAAATATAGATAAAGATGAAATTAATTGTTTAATTTATATTATTTGTTATTTGATCCTTGTGTTATGAAAAGTTTCAATTTTCCCCTTTAGGTTTTATAGTTTAAATTTGAACTCAAAAGGTTTTGTTTTGAAATTTAAATAGTTGAAACCCTAATGTTTTGAAAAGGTTTCAAAACTTGCCCTCAAGTTTTGGAATTTAAATTTTGATTAAAAGTTTAATTTTGATGTATATTTAAATTATAAACCCTAATGTTTTTAAATGTTTCAAAACTTGCCCTCAAGTTTTGCAATTTAAAAGTTGATTAAAAGCTTAATTTAGGAATGTTAAATTCTAAAACCCTAGTGATATTTTGAAAAGTTCATATCGCACCCTTATGGTTTTATTAATTAATTAAGGTGTGTAATTAAAAGAGGTTTAATAAATCCATAAAGTTTTGGTTTACATTTTAATTGAATTAAAAGTATAATTGTTAAATTTGACCACACAGTATTATAAAAGTGTAAAATACACCCTATACAATATATAACATTAAAAGTCTGACATTATATATATATATATATATATATATATATATATATATATATATATATATATATATATATATGAGTAAAAGTCAGTCTTACCCTTAGTAGGCCTCATTTACGAAGCTGGTCTATAAGGGGTGTTTAAGGAAATTGCCTATAAAATGGCGATTGAATGGGTATCCACTCTTACCCACCGCACTCTTGACTAGTGGAGGGTTGTTAGCCGAACGGGTAGGATAGGACAAAACCTTCCATTATAAGTATAATGAAGTACAAAAGTAACTAAATGTTTAACAAATTCCCAATCTTAGTTACATTAGGAAAAAGTGAATTGATGCAATTCCATGAAATTACACTTTGTGCCTTTGCGAAGACGTTAGTGGAGCGTGTGCGGTTTACCGGCACACTAAATGGTTCTAAGCAAAGGTAGCAAAGGGTGACTCAATGTTTGTCATAGTTCGGTGGAGCGTGTGTGGTTTACCGGCACATCGAATAGGTGACCGTAACATATGAGGGCACCATGTAAGTTTGCATGGTTATTCGCACCCGCTTTGTGATCCTCGGCATCCCAGTCACAAACTAGAGGGGCATATCGAGATTTAAACATGCCGTTGAAATGTTCAATGAATCTCAAAGGATCTAGGAGTTTTCATTGATTTAAAACTTAAATTTCTTTTTCGTTTTTAATGGTGGAAAATTAGTGAATCGTCAGTCACTTACCTTCAAATATTCTGCTACTAGATTACGGCATCCCTTTTCTAGGTTGTAGCGTATTGTGTTGGGTCCTAGCCTTAATATCTCATTTGGGTGATTCATTAAGGACTTAATCAATCAACTAACTTGAATTTGTTTTCTCCCGTTTTGTAGATGTCAAAGTTCGACAACTATGGTCTTCCCAAATCCTGTGGAACAAGCATTCCACATGAAGATGATATTCCACGATTCGATCGAGGAACAAGATATCATGCTTCACTTCCTCCACCTCCTCCAATTATTCTCCCTAACCCACAAGATCGAAGAATTGAAAGGTTCAATGTCACTAAAGCCCTATTGGAAATGAAACATGAAGATGGTAAACCCGTGTGTGCCCACGTTCTGGGAATGAAATCACACATCGATAGGTTGATAATGTTGGGTGCGTCATTCCCTGATAAGTTGGCTGTGGATTGGGTTCTGCAGTCACTCCCTGAATCATATAATGAATTTAAAAGGAAGTATCATATGATGGATCATGACGTAAGCCTCATTGACTTAACTTACATGCTCATTGCTGCTGAATCAGAAATGATTTGGCAAAGCAATGGACCGTATTTGTTGGGAAAGTCAACCAACCATGCTTCCGAGGACGTTCTAGGAGAACCGACCTGCGTTTGCTTCCAAGAGAAAGGGCATTGGATGTAAGTCTGCCCTAAGAGCCTGAAGAGTCCAGAAGATAGGAGAGTCAAAAGTATGGTTGTGCTTCAGGTAAAATCCACTATCTAACTCCATTAAGTTCCTATTCGTTGATTCTTAATACATAATGTGATGAGATTACATTTGAATGTTTTGCAGGATCAATGAAAGGAGAGGAAGCTTGATGGAAAAGCAAGATGAGTCTAATCACAAAGAAATGGATCTCGATCGCATGGACTTGAAGATTAGATTTTGAGCTTAGAAAGTTCTGATAGAGTTGTTAGGAATAATTGATTACATAGTTTTTTAGTTGATTTTGCATTGTAAGGACAAATGTTTTCTGCTACTTTTATGGATAAAATAAACTTTGATCTGACTCATTTATTTATTTATTTATTTCCTTGCAATAAAATCGTTATGAAAAAATTGATGTTTACATATCTCTACAACGAATGGATGTGATTCTTAATTATGATAATTATGGAAATGTCGAGAATTTACCAAATAGGGAGAGTTTCTCATCGCCCACGTTTCAGTTGGACAGAAATTTGGAATCACGCAACTTGGTTGCATGATGAATGAGAAATTTCATATTTGGAAATTAGACTAATTCGTTGACAAAGTGTCAAGTGAAGGACTAGGAGATCGAGTACACAAAGTTGTGTGTTGATCAAGTCCACCACAAGAGTAACAAAGATATTCGTCATGATTCACTAAAGGTTTAGTAAATATGATTATACTTATAAGATTAAGCGTAATTCTGAATTGATTGAAAGGGTTTGAATCAATAGCAGAACGAATAGGAAGAATCAAGTAGGAAGAAAGATAAAACTTTCTCTATTCTAAGAAGAAGGGAGAGTACCTTTTATACTTTATGATATGTCTTAATGATTAAGAACCATATTTCAATTGATCCTCTAAGTAAGTCTTAGTACAATTGTATGTATAAGAAGAGGAATCATGAATTGAAGAAATGGTTAAATCAAGAAGTCAATCATACTATTCATTCCAAAACAAGTCTTAGAGTTAAGATTGTGATATTAAGTGACAAGTCTTAAAAAGGTTTATAACATTCATCAAATGTAGAATTTGGAAAAAGATTTTCTTATTCTTGTACATTTGAAATTGGTAAGTTGTGATGTCTTGGATAAGACAATGACCAACTAGGACCAATTATGTGAAGTGTTATTGTCTTGATAAGAACTACACTAGCTCTTGAATATTTGTTTGTCAAGAAATGTTTATTGACAAGAGAATCTTATATGTCAAGGAGTCAGTGGGAGTCTTAATGGTCTTGAAAAGATTCAAGAACTAATTAAGAATAAACCTTATCGATCATCACTAGCGCACGAGTAGAGGTTTACAACCTATCGTGTTGACATTATCTTGTTTCTGTGTCATTCCAATCGAGTTAATTATGCATATGAGTTCTATGAGTTCTCATTTGAATGCATAAAAGGCAAGGACCTTAATCAATGAAAAGTACATTTATGGGAAAGGGTGAGTTGCTTAACTACTTGAAAGACATGGTGGGCAGCCGTGTTACCATAAGGCAAGAAATCAAGATAAAGAAAGTTCGGTCCAGATGAGTTTGAATTTGTCATAAACTTTGGTTTTAACAAATTCACATGGATAGGAACATATACACCATTAAAATCTAAGTGTCATAAGATTCCCTCCTTCATGAAAATGACTGTGAGGAAATGCTTTCACTAAGATAGATTTTAAGAAGATAGTGATTGTGAAAATTGGATTCTCAAATTCGATTATGGTTACGGTATCCCTTTCCATGATTCGAATTGTGAGATTTGGCAATTAGTCTTAATTGATTAGACACACATATGAGCTATCTAAAGGAAAGGTGTATAAGCTTAGATAAAGGATTATCAAAGCATTAGGTATTAGAAACATGAACTTAATATATTCAATATGTATTGTTTTTCTGAAAGTTAAGATGTTTCTAAATACATGTCAAAGCTAGTAGGAGCATAAGTGTTATGTGTATAATAATCATCATGATAGTGGGAGCATAAATGTTATGATTGTATGATTATTAAGGCAAGTATTGCAAGTTAGCAATATTAATTATAGAAAACAAGAGTCATACTTTGCAAAGTTGTAAGGGTTGAATAGTTGTTTTGCTATAATTAAGGGAGAGAATATTATGCTTCATTTCAAATCTAAAGGCTAAGGTTGTGGAATATTAATAAATTTAGTCAAGGATACATAGTGTGTTCTTAAATTTCGATTATGATTACAGAATTCCTCTTCATAATTCGAATTGTGAGAACGTAGCACATAAAATATTATGGCAGAAGATTGATAAAGCATCAAATCTTTATGTAAGACATTATGCATCGTGTCCCACACGCTTCGGGTTTAGGATCGATTGCAAATGCTATAATATTTGACCATTCTAAAATTTTCCAAATGTCTAGCGCATTTAGAGGGAAAAGGACAAGAATCGGTTTTGACTAAGATAATTAAACAACTATCAAAGGACTGTCCAAAGTTCGCCGAGGATTGGTCGCTTGTGAGTAGTTGGAAGTATAGTATTGGATGGACCATATCGACATTATTATGAATAGAAAAGATTCTATTAAGAATGAGTTCTCACATGGAAAATATGGAAACATTTCCATATTGGGAGTTAGATATTGAGAATCTATGTCCAGATTAGAAACTTTTATGCAAAAGGATGTTCAAAGGAATGTACTTTGAGTTAGAGACATCACATCTAAGGAATTGTATTGTAACAATCTGTCACACCCCAAAAACCAAAGGCGGAAACGTTTCCGGGGTTGACTCCAAGTTGTGTATCAAATCCAATGCACATAGTAAGTAAAGTAAACAACCATTACATTACATATTAAAGTTTACATTTGTTCAAAAGTAAAATTGTACATTCGTAATACAAAGTATATATGAACAAAATAAAGACGAGTCTTATGTACGCTCCGTCTTCTCCAAAAGGATCGCTAGGTACCTGTCTAATGTTGACCTGAGAATACAAGCAGTTTGAAAATCAGCATAAAGCTGGTGAGTTCATAAGATGTTTGTTTTGTGAAAATGTACCAGTTTTCTTTGGTTTACTGAAAAGTTGTTATCCAAGAAAATTCCATATTTTCTTAAAAGAAAAGGTTGGTTGATTATTAGTTTACACGGTTCTGGTTATGTTTAACTATGATTCCAGGAAAGTCCCATACTTTCCTGATTGTATATTACTAAGTGTGAAAGATATATAGTTATCTAGTTTATTACACCTTTCTAGTTATGTAACGTTTCCCCATGAAAGTCCCATACTTTCCTAAAAGTAATTTTAGTTATTGAATTCGATATACTGATTGATTTCCATTCGTACTTATTGTATTAACTAGGTGTTCTGATATCCTAATGGTGTTATCTTGAAGTATACTTAGATACATATCTTCGTATTCGTGTTCTTGTTCTTAACATATTCTTATACTTATTCGTGTTCGTATTCGTATTCGTAGTCGTATTCGTTTCCTTAATCCTACTCCTATTACTATTCGTATTCGTATTTGAATTCGTATTCATATTCGTAGTCGTATTCATTTCCCTAATCCTACTACTATTACTATTCGTATTTGTATTCGTATTCGTATTCGTAGTCGTAGTCGTATTCGTTTCCCTAATCCTACTCCTATTACTATTTGTATTCGTATTCGTATTCGCATTCGTAGTCGTATTCGTATTCGTTCTGTTCCTAGTTATAGTTTCGTTATTCGTTCTGAATTATTCGTAGATTATGAAACATAGTTTAGATTGTAACATTTTATCAAGAAATCTATGATTAGTTTGAAAGCTAACTTCGTAATTCGAACTATTTAATAAACACAATTATTGATATTAGAACATATAAAATGAAATCAATTGAACAGAAAATGATAAGTTGGAGTACAAGATTTCCTTGTACTTTTGCTTGTATTCCCCCTGAAAACAGTTGAAAAAGGGTAGGGGTATGAACTCACCAGACAAGAAACGTGACGATTTCGGATGCTAAACGTTGGTCTGGGGCTTGAAAATGCATGAGGTTCCTAATTATAATGTAAAGATACACATTTGTATCTAATTAGGACTTAGATTAATTATTTGTTAGGGACAAATAATTGTAGTCACGGAAACACCCCATTACGAGTGTTTGGAGGGACCCGGGTGGCATTTAAGGACGTGTAATGGCACTAGGGACTTGGAACTTGAGTTTACTCCCCATGAATAAACTTATACAAGAGTTTTTGGTCTAAAACACCCATTCCCCATGAGTTTACGGCCGTAAACTCATGGTGGGGTGGTTTATGGTGTTTAATGAGTCACAAATGGGTATGGACACTTGGAAATGCTTGGAATAATTTTACCTAAGGCTTGGATTGAATTAAAATCACCAAATATAACACTTAAGGGAGTTTACGGCCTAAGCATGGGGTCTATGGTCGTAAACTCTCATATCCTCTAGAATAAGTGTTTTTAAGGTCTTAAAATTAATCACATGTGATTCTAAAAATTCCCACAAGCCTAGAAATGAATTTTGGGCACCATTTGACACACTTATAGGATTTTACGGCCATGGGGCATGTTCTATGGCTGTAACCTCTCAAATGTAGAGTTTTGATGTGTTTAAGGTCCTTAAACTATTTTTGGTTGGTCCTATGATTTATTCCAAGGCTTTTGGTGGTGTTGGATGGCTTTCTAACACCTTGAAATTGAATTTACACCCATTTTTAAGGAGTTTATGTCCCAAGCACATGCCTTGGCCGTAAACTCACACAAACCCCTCAAAAATTATGTTTAATGTGTTCCAAGGCTAAAGCTATTATTCTAGAAGTCATATCCATGTCTTGTTGGGGTTTAGGAAGGGTTTAAGGGCTTAAAAACCCTTTAATTATGAGTTTACGGCCTAAACACCATCCTTGGCCATAAACTCATATACAAGTCTCCAAGTTATAGTTTAAGGCATTCTAGGTCCATTCCATAAAGCCATCTAGCCATATCTAAGGTTCAATTGTGGTTTGGAAGGGTTTTATTGCTCTAAAAACCCATTTCATATGAGTTTTTCGCCTAGGATTGTTCCAGGGCCGTAAACTCATGAATGTGGTCCTATTCCATGTTTTGAATTCGAATTTGAAGGCTAAGGAGGTTACATATCAAGTTAGGGAAGGTACCTAAAAGATTTGGAGCCTAAAGTTGATGATTTGGACCCTTAAACTTGGATTTTAGGAGAGAGGTTAGAGAGAGTAGTGAGAGAAAGAAAAAGCTTCAAATGATAGCTTGAATATGTTTAAATAGGTCCTAAGTTCGGGACACGGTGGAATTCTACCCGATACCGACGTTAAACGGGGCTTTTGGTCGCACCCGATTAAGTTGCCGTTACCCGATTTGGTTGATTCTAGAAATGTTCCGATCACTAATACGAGGTGTTAGAATGAGTTCTAAGGGTATTAGGACACTCATTAATTCATAAAATAAAATCCACATTAATGACTTAATTAATGGATGGAAATCGGAAACGAAATTGGAAATGACGATTGGATGACCGAAACGAGTCGCGAAAAGGGGTACAAGCAATGAAACGAAATTTCGGGTTGTTACATTATCCCCCCGTTAGAGGGAATTTCGTCCCGAAATTCAAACATTTGAACACAAATTGTGAAGTGAAAAGAGATATGAGGATGAATCTACTGCTTCGGATCTTCACGCTTCCATGTGGAATCGAGTCTCCACTTAACGTTCCGGTGAACCCTCACTATCGGGAAGCGTCTAGGTTTCGTTGGGTAGATACTTCTTAAAGACTGAGACGTGAAGTACCATAGGAATGTTACTAAGTTCCGAGGGTAATCGAAGTTTGTAGGCTACGGAGTCAATCCTAATGAGGATTTCAAAAAAGTTCTATGTTCCTTGGGATACATGTTTCAGAATATAACACGCCATCTCTCTCTTTGTTGGTTACCTTGATGATGGATATTTCGATTACTAATTGAGGACTATGTTTATAAAGAGATTCGAATGGATAGTTAACAGTTTATCTTTTAGAACTAGAATTGAAAAAAAAAAAAGATTGCAAGCAGAAGGGTTGTCGAAAAGGAATATACCTGAGGCAACTGTGGGATCGGCGGCTGTCTCCCCTTGTCCTATAGCTAGGACTCTTCCAGTGTTGCCAGTCGTTGCTGCATTGGGTGTCACAACTGGAAATTTTGTGTCATGTAAACTATACACTCAAGCTAAAGTGAATCAAAAGCTTAAGAACATGTGTAACACCTATGATTATGACTTCAAAAACTTCAATCAAATACATCATACAAAGTACTACAAATAGTCATCAAATAATTGGAGACCCTAGAAGTCCTTGCTTAAGTCCATTTTGGACTAGGACTCCCTTATTGGATCCAAATGGACCAATAAGCTTCCAATTAGACTAACATGGGCTTAGAACCCTAATTGGGCTCTAATTGGACCCACACTAATTTATTTCAACATTTTGGGCCATGTTGGACCTAGAATGAAATGAATTAAAAGCCTTGATACA
The DNA here is from genome assembly GCF_051521515.1 of Lactuca serriola. NCBI lineage: Eukaryota > Viridiplantae > Streptophyta > Magnoliopsida > Asterales > Asteraceae > Lactuca > Lactuca serriola. The sequence continues at coordinate 304,260,514 of NC_136411.1, forward strand.
TGAATAACCTAAACTAGTCCAATAAAAATATAAAAATCCTACCACATTCCTTTAGACTTAAAACATACTCAAGATTAACTCTAACATTGGGCTTAGGGGCAAAGGCCCAAATTTTTCCTTTTCCCTTCCAAATTCTCGGCCCAATGCCCAAGCCCAAGAGGAAATGGAAGAGTTGACTTTACCATTGCCACCTCATTTTTATCCATTGGACATCCATGCATTATTTCCCATTCTTCCATGCACATCACCTCAAATATCATTTCTTCTTCTCTTCTCTCTCTCACTCTCGGCCACACCTCAAACACACACACATTTCACAAACTCTCTCAAGAACACTCAAGAAACTCTCTCCTTCCTCTCCAAAATTTCGAGATTTTAAGAAGCTTTCAAGAGGATCTTTCAAGCTAATCACCATCTTAGGTAAGTATTTACTTATATACATGATCTAACTATTTCATTCCATCAAAAACCTCTTCTAAATCCATTCCAACTTGTGATCATACATCTTAGAAGTCACCAAACTCGAGATCTACCAAGGAAAGGTGCTAAGGCCGAAAATCACTTCATTTTCTTCCATCTTTTCCTCAAAAACCGAAAGCTTCAAACAAGGTGAGCTTCATACTCCCTATTTTCTGTTTTTATGAGTTTTTTTTTTTTTGGGGGGGGGGGGGGGGGGAATACAAGTGAAAGTGTAGATCTATATGTGTTTTGTATGCTTTGTATGATTTCCATGCTTATATGTGTGCTTTTGTGTGTATTATAATGTTGGATCTAGCCATAAAATCCCTCAAAACCGTGATATACCTCATGTTAAATGATTTTAGCATCAAATATATTTCTACATACAATGTGTTTCTAGAAAAATAGCTACATGGCTTAGTAATAATTTCTTTGGGCTAAAAACACAATTTTTGGACTTAAAATGTGAAAAATACAAAATTTAAGGGCCCAAATTGACAAATCACGAATTCTGATGGATGAAGTGTGTCAAAACAGTTTCAATAAAACAATTTCTGAAAATATACTCATTTAGAGGATTAAAAACATAAATTTCAAGCTTAATGGGCTAAAAATGACATTTTTGGCCCAATGAGGCCCATTATGCGAAATTTTCTGTTTTGGAGGGCCAAAACTGTGTTTTTCTGTAAAACAGTGGACTATAAGTGATTCAAGTCCTTTTCAAAGGTTTAAAATGCTTTTTAAATTTAAAAAGGACCAAAGTTGCAAAAATTTTACAATTTGGGCCAAAATTGTCAAACTTGCGAAAAAGAAGGGTTATAACCGAGAAAACTGAAATTTCAGGGACTTAAGCTGTTTTCTATGAAAAATATGCTGGAAAATATTTATTTCAATAATTTTTGGTGTTAAAATGTCAAGAAAATTGATTTAAGGACCAAACCGGAAAGTATTTAAATAAAGGGTTGAAAAAGTAAATTTTACAAACAAGGAGGGGCTGAAAACAGAGAATTTTCAAGGCTAATTCAATACATGCAATTTGACCAAATGATGGTACCACGACTATCGACGAAATACAATACATTACAACACCAAAAGTCGTTGTTAAACGAATTGGTTCGGTCTCGAACCAATAAAAATCCGAAACTACTAACACGACGACACTATGATACTACAACACTACGATTCATACAAATAACAATTGGGAATTCATTATACATGCGAGTGTGCACAGACGTCTATGCACCATCTTTGGGCCCCAAAAGTGTAAAATCTTGTTTGTTGAGCCTAGCTAGCCCAATGACCTGATCTTAAGGCCCAAAGACCTCTATCTTACGAAATGTTGGGTTTTACCGATCCGACACGACGTAACCGGACTTTCAATGGCTTGTATACTACTGGTCCCCAAGGGTCCTTTGGTGTTGCTAGTAGAGTCTACCTTTTATGCGAGGCGGGTCTGGGACCCCTCGTACTTTTTTATCCCCAACCGGCTAATGGAGTCATCGAGGCCTTCGTGTCCTCTTTCTCTTCGGATGTGGGACTACACGTAGTCAAGGCGGTTGGATAACGTGATTAGTACGGACGACGCCTACGGGATCGTTAGTATTGCTATAGACTAGTCGTTTGTGTAACGCGTGTTTGTAGCAGATAATCATGCTCAAAAATAATCCAATGTCGCCTGGTAATGATAACTTCATGCGTTGCAATGGTTTCAATGTAAATTCATGGAATTCAAAGAATTAGTAAAACATCGGGTTTTCCTAGGGTTTTCAATACATACAGATTCGAAATACCTACAATTTCAATAAACAATTTTTTACAAGTATAGAAACAAACAAGCATACTTATGGATCTTCACAAACGTTTTCAAAAGCTTCTCTTTTCAGAAAATATCGGATTTTCTGGTGGTTTTCAAACGATACGAAACATTGTTTCAAATACAACTTATGAACTCACCAACATTTCATATGTTGACGTTTTTCAAAATACTTGTATTCTCAGGGAACCAGTGAATCAAAGGAAATCGTATTCAGTGATGGCTTGCCGTTTATTTATGTACGAATCGAACAATTTATTTTGGGAATGTAATGGTTAAACAATGTACTTCATGTAAACTTTACTGGTTGTACAATATTAATGCATGGTGATGAATGCTGTTACGTTTCATATATATACAATGTTATGGTATTCAATTGAGTCACGACAGCCCCCGAACGTTTCCGCCGCCTGGTTTGGGGGTGTGACATTGGGGCAGTTCCTCTTATAATGCCCGACTTTACCGCAACTATAACAGGCCTGATTGATGCCCGCTCCGGGAGCTTGATTTGTTGGTGTTCTGCAACTCCGCGCAAGGTGACCCTCTTGGCCACAATTTTTGCAAAATTTTACACGACAGGGACCGGGGATGTAATGGTGGTAACTGCACTGGTTACACCACGGAAGAACACCGGCATATCCGGTGATAGGTGCTCGGGCTGGGAAACCTACGACAAAAACAGTAGCAGGGGTAGTGGCAGTGTGGGCCGCCACCATCTATTGTTTCTTCGAGAACTCCTGTGAAGGCTGACATTTCTTCCCCGCCTCCCAGTACTTTCTTTTCTCACCACTTCCTTCTGTCGGCTCAAGAGTGGTAGCTGCTTCCTCTACGTCCTCACTATGGTCGATCAAGATTTGCGCTAGGCATTTGGCGTTGTCGTATGTATCCGGCTTCGCAGCTAAGACGTTCCCTTTGGTTGGCTGGGTTAATCCCCAGATAAACCTCTCTATCTTCTTACTTTCCGGGGTAACCATCCCTGGACAAAGAAGCGCTAAGTCATCAAATCTGGATGTGTAGGCAGCGATATCGGAACCTTTCATCTTCAGGTTCCAGAGTTCATGTTCCAGCTTCTGAATTTCACCCCGAGGGCAATACTCAGCGTGCAGAAGTTCCTTCATAACTTCCCAACCCATAGCATTGGCTACAGGTAGAGTTAGAGATTTGACTCGGCCGTTCCACCAAGTCAAAGCTTTATTGGTGAGAGTGCAGGCGGCAAACTTCACCTTGTCAGATTCTGAACAAGCACAGATCTCGAAGATAGATTCGATCCTCTCTAACCACCGTGTTAGAGAAATGACACCTCCAGTGCCATCAAAGAATGTGGGTTTCGCGTTCATAAAGTCTTTATAGGAACACTCCTTTCGGTGTCCCTGGCTACCTCCCTGGTTTTGAGACTGGTGTCCACCTCCTGAACTACCGAGGTTTGTTTGCGACATGGCTGCTGAAAATGTTGCAGTTAAAACTGACTGAAGGGTAGCCAGGTCGATTTGAAGAGAAGGTGGAGGATTATTGTTGGTTTTTGAGCTGGGTCTCTTTCTTGGAGGCATCTTGATCTAATAAGATCAGGAAAGAGAGGATGGTAAGTCCTTTGAATTGAATCAAGAGATATGATACAAAGGATATCACTTTATGACATACATAGTATTCTATTAAGCGATAATGCAGGAAGGAGTTATCAAAACAGATAAATTATCGCTTAAAAGGATGATTGAGGAGCAATGCTGGGATGAGGAATTCTATAATGGATTTGGCTCGAGAAATACTCCCATAGTATTTCATAATTCGCTGCAGCGACGGCTCATTGTTTGAGTATTGGGTAAGTTTTAGGCATGCCGTATATCACAGTCACTCCCAAGCACATGTTGGCCGTGTCTCGAATGAATATAGTTGGCCAGGCTATATTGATCCTAGACACGACTACATAACTGCCCAGGTTTAATCGCAATGTACAACATCCATTTACTTATGTTTTGTTCTACTTGTAGTTACAGATTTCGACGGTCGGGTATACTTGTATACTATTGAAAATACTTATATTTGAGGTATACTTTTAGTTCAGAGCACTTAGGCCCTTCAGTGTTTATAGTTTTATACCATGTAAGGTTTGGTATACTCCATTCACTATAAACAAGGGCTCTGATACCAATCTGTCACACCCCGAAAACCAAAGGCGGAAACGTTTCCGGGGTTGACTCCAAGTTGTGTATCAAATCCAATGCACATAGTAAGTACAGTAAACAACCATTACATTACATATTAAAGTTTACATTTGTTCAAAAGTAAAATTGTACATTCGTAATACATAGTGTATATGAACAAAATAAAGACGAGTCTTCTAAACGCTCCGTCTTCTCCAAAAGGATCGCTAGGTACTTGTCTAATGTTGACCTGAGAATACAAGCAGTTTGAAAATCAGCATAAAGCTGGTGAGTTCATAAGATGTTTGTTTTGTGAAAATGTACGAGTTTCTTTGGTTTACCGAAAAGTTGTTATCCAAGAAAATTCCATATTTTCTTATAAGAAAAGGTTGGTTGATTATTAGTTTACACGGTTCTGGTTATGTTTAACTATGATTCCAGGAAAGTCCCATACTTTCCTGATTGTATATTACTAAGTGTGAAAGATATATAGTTATCTAGTTTATTACACCTTTCTAGTTATGTAACGTTTCCCCAGGAAAGTCCCATACTTTCCTAAAAGTAATTTTAGTTATTGAATTCGATATACTGATTGATTTTCATTCGTACTTATTGTATTAACTAGGTGTTCTGATATCCTAATGGTGTTATCTTGAAGTATACTTAGATACATATCTTCGTATTCGTGTTCTTGTTCTTAACATATTCTTATACTTATTCGTGTTCGTATTCGTATTCGTAGTCGTATTCGTTTCCTTAATCCTACTCCTATTACTATTCGTATTCGTATTCGTATTCGTATTTGTATTCGTAGTCGTATTCGTTTCCCTAATCCTACTCCTATTACTATTCGTATTAGTATTCGTAGTCGTATTCGTTTCCCTAATCCTACTCCTATTACTATTTGTATTCGTATTTGTATTCGCATTCGTATTCGCATTCGTAGTCGTATTCATATTCGTTCTGTTCCTAGTTATAGTTTCCTTATCCGTTCTGTTCCTAGTTATAGTTTCGTTATTCGTTCTGTTTGATGATTAGTATGAATTATTCGTAGATTATGAAACATAGTTTAGATTGTAACATTTTATCAAGAAATCTATGATTAGTTTGAAAGCTAACTTCGTAATTCGAACTATTTAATAAACACAGTTATTGATATTAGAACATACAGAATGAAATCAATTGAACGGAAAATGATAAGTTGGAGTACAAGATTTCCTTGTACTTTTGCTTGTATTCCCCCCCTGAAAACAGTGAAAACAGTTGAAAAAGGGTAGGGGTATGAACTCACCGGACAAGAAACGTGACGATTTCGGATGCTAAACGTTGGTCCGGGGCTTGCAAATGCATGAGGTTCCTAATTATAATGTAAAGATACACATTTGTATCTAATTAGGACTTAGATTAATTATTTGTTAGGTACAAATAATTGTAGTCACGGAAACACCCCATTACGAGTGTTTGGAGGGACCCAGGTGGCGTTTAAGGACGTGTAATGGCACTAGGGACTTGGAACTTGAGTTTACTCCCCATGAATAAACTTATACAAGAGTTTTTGGTCTAAAACACCCATTCCCCATGAGTTTACAGCCGTAAACTCATGGTGGGGTGGTGTATGGTGTTTAATGAGTCACAAATGGGTATGGACACTTGGAAATGCTTGGAATAATTTTACCTAAGGCTTGGATTGAATTAAAATCACCAAATATAACACTTAAGGGAGTTTATGGCCTAATCATGGGGTCTATGGCCGTAAACTCTCATATCCTCTAGAATAAGTGTTTTTAAGGTATTAAAATTAATCATATGTGATTCTAAAAATTCCCACAAGCCTAGAAATGAATTTTTTGCACCATTTGACACACTTATAGGATTTTACGGCCATGGGGCATGTTCTATGGCCGTAAACTCTCAAATGTAGAGTTTTGATGTGTTTAAGGTCCTTAAACTATTTTTGGTTGGTCCTATGATTTATTCCAAGGCTTTTGGTGGTGTTGGATGGCTTTAGAGAGAGAGTAGTGAGAGAAAGAAAAAGCTTCAAATGATAGCTTGAATATGTTTAAATAGGTCTTAAGTTCGGGACACGGTGGAATTCTACCCGATACCGACGTTAAACGGGGCTTTTGGTCGCACCCGATTAAGTTGCCATTACCCGATTTGGTTGATTCTAGAAATGTTCCGATCACTAATATGAGGTATTAGAATGAGTTCTAAGGGTATTAGGACACTCATTAAGTCATAAAATAAAATCCACATTAATGACTTAATTAATGGACGGAAATCGGAAACGAAATTGGAAACGACGATTGGATGATCGAAACGAGTCGCGAAAAGGGGTACAAGCAATGAAACGAAATTTCGGGTTGTTACACAATCTCCGATAGAGGAATTTGTAATTTCATTGGCAATAGTCATTGTGACTTTAGTGCATTGACATTACGAAAGGATCATTGCATAAAATGTTAGAATCTAACATATTCCATAAGTGGCAAGAATTTGATATTATTTCACTTATGAAAAAGGATTGGGAGTTGTAAAATGAGTACGATTGGAAATGTGTACATTTGATCTACTTCACAAAGCAAGAACTGTTGGTAAACATTGTGTGCATGCTAAGAGCATGGGACAAGTGTAGTAATAATTCAAGTAAGAAGTTGATTACCCAAAACGACAAATAATGAGTAATCAATATGGTGATAAATAAAAGGTGTTTTATTTATACTCAAATGTTTGAGGCCATATGGGATTAGTATTATTCTTGTGTTTCACTTTGCATGTTTTGACTTCCTGAATAATTTAATTGGTTAAGAACAGTCAATTTATTCAAATGGGCCATAGTCGTTCATATGTTGGAAGTAGATATGAAAGAAGACTGTCGTGAATTGGTGTGTGGATTGTCTAAAGAGTATTAGACATAAGCAAATGTTTGCTGCAACGTTCATGAGTGCTTATGAATATGATTTGAGCATTGGATTAAACCCACCCTCACTTGGATCACTTCATGGATTTTATCACGAGTGATTGGTGAGACGATAATATCTTATATTCTTGAAACTGAGATGTGTGAGTTGTATCTTGCGAGTCGGTTGCACATTGATAATATGTAAACGCACCAGTAACTTGGTCTTATAAAACATATTGTTGTGTGTGATTTGGTGAGTGAGTGCAAGCGAGCATGGAGTCAATGTTTATCCGTTTATTTTGTTCAAAGTAGGATAAAAGTGATATATGTGGTCCCCTCGATGATTTAGTGATGGCACCTAAGTGCTTGACCAAGCCGGGACTAATTTGATGTGTTCAAATTGCAGTCTGTTGTCATTCATCAAAAATCTGAATTCGGGAAACAGCACATAGACAGAGAGAATGATTTAGATCCATGTCTCAGTCTTTACGATATCTAGAGTGGAGGAATATATGATCCATTATCTGAAGGACACGCGTATCTGATAAGATCAGAGTTGACAGCGGCTTTAGAAAGCTACGATTGCAGATCAGGATCTGAAGTCATACGCAGAATAGTTATTAGACTTATCCAAGTGGGAGAATGTTGGCTTAGTGTCTAAGTCCATAACTATTTTGGTATGTACTTGACCCGATGGTGCATGGTCCTTTTGGGTTGCCTTCACCAAAGCAACTTGATAGGATGAATAATGGAGAGAAAGGATTAAATATGATTTATTAATATATTATGAGAATAATATATTAAAGGGGAAATCATATTCTTTAATTAATATTAGTCAAGAATTAATAAGAATTAAGTTTATGACTAAAAGGTATGATCTAAACCCTAATTTATATGTTATATTGATTATCATATGCTAGATCTAAGGTTTATAGTCTTGGATGAGTTGCATGTACAATAGAGAAACCTAGATCCAAGCATTAGGGTTTGTATGAGCACATAGGATGTTCTTATGGCTAAAACCCGTCATCTTTAAGCCCATTTTGTGAAAATTAACACTTTTGGCCCTTTTAAAATGATAAGTATATTTAAGACCCATTTTTATATAAAATGACTCCTTTGGTCCTTGTAAAACCGTGAATGCCCTAAAGGCTTCACCTTTTTGTTTATTGAAGGGTCCAATTAATGTTTTGGTCTAGGCTTTCGTTGTAATAGGGTCTTGTGAGTCGATATGTAGTTTTGGTAGTGTTGATGGTAGTGTACGACCATGTTATGAGTTTACGTCTGTAAGCCTGTTTACGGCCGTAAACCTAAAGTCGGCCCAAGTCCACTATATATAGATACTAGCTAGGTCATTTAATGGTTGTTGATGCCACAGAGTTCACGGTTGCTATAGACAAGTTGTATCATACATTTTTCATTAATAGAAGCATGTCCAAGCTTGTTCTGATTTATGTTTCTACTTCATTCTTAATATAACATACTGTTTTGTTTGTTTGATCACTGGTAAGATCCGTTTCAGGGCCTTATAATTGGTATCAGAGCAGAACCAGTGTCAAAGCATCTTACAATCAAGTTTTTGGCCATATTCTTCACTGTTTGCGATTGGAGTTGGTGTTTTCTGCGAAGGGGAATCAAGTTTAATGCAAAAATCGTGATTTCTTGAAGTTCTGGGAGTTTACTGCCTAGAGTTTACGGTAGCAAACTCAGTTTACGGCCGCAAGCTCAAGAAATTTCTTGGACCATAAACTCAGTTCTTAGACCGTAAATCAAGCATCTTCAATAACCACAAGCTTAGATTCATAAACCGTATTCAGAAACCGCAAACTCTCGATAGTAAACTCTCGACCGTAAACCGAGTTTACGGCTGTAAACACATCCTCGACTGTAAACGCTTGTTTTGACCGGAAACTCAATTTTTTTAAAAGAAAATAATTTAATTTTTATTGAAATTAATATTCAATAGATTCACAAAGTCAAACACATCACCATGAGCTAGACTCTGTCATGGGCACAACTACTCGCATTCCAAGACTCTTGTCTGCAGATGGTTTTCCTGAGTGGAAATACCGAATAGATAAGTACATTAAAATGAAGGACTTCAAAATTTGGAGAAGCATCATCAAGAATCCCTTCAGAATAACCACAACCGTTGCAGGGCAAGTAGTTGACAACTCGATTGAGAATTACACTGATAAAGATTTTGAGAAGGTTGAGGAGCAAGAACGGGCTTTGGCCACTCTAACCATGGCCCTATCTCCAGATATAGCTCAAGGCTTTAGGGAGTATACTTTAGCAAAGGCTTTGTGTGAAGCCCAAATTGAGGTATATGAAGGGAACGAAGATATGAAGGAGATTCGCCAGGACATGTTGCGCCAAAAGTTCAACATGTTCAATTACGTTCCTAGTGAGACCCTCGAGGCACAGCTTCAACGATTCACAACTCTCACCACTAAGATGGGCATAGTTGGAATCTTCTTGACAAAGTCTGAAATAAACAAGAAGATACTAAATGCTCTTCCGAAGTCATGGTACATGAATATAGCTGTTATCAAGAAACCAAAGACCTAAATCGCCTTACTCTTGTTGAAGTGATGGCGATCATCAAGGCTTGTGATATTGATGATAAACAGCGAGAGATAAACCATGTGAATTTGTATTCAGCTGTAAATCTTGGAATTTCATCTAACAATGCTCTTTCATCTCTCACTTTTCCCTCTACATGTCAACCTTATGCTGCTCAGCAAGTCCAGACTCAATCCTTTTCCACTTAATCAGCTACTTCACTTCCTGTTGCATCATCCATACCTCCTCCTCAGAACCCATCATTTGCTGCTTCTCAAGTTTCCTCTTCTTCTAATGGGGCTTCTTCTTCAAGTGCTAAGGAGTGTGATGAAAATCTTGCTCTCGCCATAGGACTTGTTAACTGCTACAATGCTCTTGTAGTTGGAGATCTTCCTCCACAATTGTCGTTTGCTGATCTGGATCATATTCATCCAGAAGATGTGGAAGAAATGGATATTACATGGCAAATTGCCATGGCAGTATTCAGGGCGAAGCAGTTTGCTAAGAAGACCGGGAAGAACAACTAGGGTATGAGTGCTGATAAGAAGGTAGGTTTCAACAAGGGAAATCTACGTTGTTTCAATTGTCACAAGCCAAGTCATTTTGCTCGTGAGTGCCCAATGTCGAATCGAAGACTGAACAACAGGACGATGGTTGCGATGGGAAACAATCGGGGAGGTGCTCAGGTCAACAGTGAGAAGGCTATGGTTGCTCAGTCATTTGACTAGGAGGACCAGATGCAGGCCTAGAATATTTCAAAACCTGAAAATGCTCACCTAGCCCAAGTCAAAGATGAAGCTTCTGTGGAGAGTGTTGCTGCAGAAGAAAAGATAATGGAGCTTCAGTTTGCGTTGATGGTATCTTCTACTTCTGAACCGAAGAAAAATGAGGTAAGTTTGCCTTTCATGCTCTCAAGCTTGTATTGATTATGTTAAAATTCTTCATGAAGAAATAGAAACATTACGTAGACAAGTAGAGGACCTTAGATATGAGGGCTATCAACTTAGAAAAGGACAAAAACCCCTTAAGGCCCAGGTAGAAACTAAAATAAAGGAATTTAGAAGACTTCAGGAAGACTACAGTAATAAATGTGAGAATTATGACTGCATAAAGAGACAGAACGCTGAATTAATTACTGAACTTGACACACTAAAGAGCAAATTTGAGACTGCTGATTTTGATTCTAGAAATTTGATGTATCAAATGAAGTAGTTGCCAACATGATATACCACTGCATGCAATTTAAATATAATCAGTCAAAGGGTCTAGGGTATGATAAAGTGCCTCCTCCTTTCAACCATTCATATCAGTTTCAACCTTTGCCCATGGAGGAGATTACCAATGAACCATTTATGGTTTATGGCAAGCCATCTGGTTTTGTTTCGGGAGGATTTATTAATGTTGAAAGTACTAACATTTCTACTTCTCCTGCAGATCAATCCTTAAATCAGTCAAAGCACGAAGTTGAAGGATCTGTTTCTGAAAATAAAACTGAGTCTGAACCTGAAGTTTTAGTTTTCAATTAAAGACTTTAATTTTTCTGATGTTGAAAGTGACAATGTTTTTTGTGATTTTTCTGCACCTTCTGATACTTGTTTGAATGTTTTTAAAGTATTTGATGAGATGGTTGACAATTCTGATGTTTGTGATGATACTAATAAAACACCACCATCTTCACAAGTTTCTCCATCTGATACACCCTCACTTATCTCACAACCTACTTCTTGTTCATGTTCATGTGAGAAAAGCAAGGGTGTCGGTTTGGAAAACAAATCTGTAAAGAGCAGTACAGGTTTTAACAATAACAAATAGATTTGTTTCAATTGTGGTCTTGGTCGTCATATAGCTAGGAATTGTCCTAATAGAATGTTTGTACATTATATGTCACAAAAAAGAGAGAAAAAATTTAGAGGAAGGTCTTTAACTAGAAAGTCCTCTAAAACTCGTTCTCGGAATGATGATTGGAAGGATGATCGTAGTAGAAAATAGGGAGTTTTTTAAATTAATAAAAAGGTCTTTCATAACAAAGTCCCGAACAGTTTGCCAAAACCAAACATGGCTCGGCCAAGATTGATTTCGTTAAGGAGAAGCTCTGGGTCTTAAACCAATTCAGGTAGAAAACCCAGGTGCTCAAGGCAAACTGATAAAAATCCTATTTTAAAACCATCGGTGACTGTTAGAAAACCAAATTATATATGGCTGCCCAAAATAAGTTTCAATCCATCATCAGTATCCTCTGGCAAATTAGTAAATAATGATAAATCTGAAAAGACAACACGCCAACCCAGGAAAGTGATGACCTGGGTTCCCAAATCTGAATGATCCCGCATATTTTACAGGGACAGTTGTGGGGGAATGTCGTCAGACCTTGGTTCGTCGACAACGGCTGCTCCCGGCATATGACAGGAGATATCTCCCAACTGAAAAGCATTCAATATTTTAATAGGGGATATGTTTCCTTTGCGGGTGGAAAATGTGGCAAGATCACTTAGAGAGGAACCGTTACAAATGGAGTGTTAAGTTTCGATAATGTTAACTTTGCTCCCGAGTTAAAGCATAGATTGTTGTGTGTGTCTCAGATATGCGACAAAGGCTATTCTACACATTTCACTGACAAGGAATGTATGATTCTCAAGCCAGGCTTTGTCATCCCAGAAGACTGGATTCTTGTAAAATCTAAAAGGGATGGAAATGCTTACATTATTGATATGAATAGCAATCTTCCAGAACAAGTTACGTGCCTCTTTTCAAAGATCTCAAAACAAAATGCAATGATGTGGCACCGAAGACTCAGTCATGCTAACGCCAAAAACCTAAATCGTCTTGCAAAGAATGAGATGCTTCGTGGTTTACCTGTCAGAGACTTCATAACGTTTGAAAAGTGTGTGTCATGTGCCCAGGGTAAACATCACAGAAAACTACACCTGCCAAAACAAGTTAACTCAATCAGTCAACTGCTCCAATTATTACATATGGACTTGTTTGGTCCAGTCAACGTCCTTAGCATCAACAGAAGTTCATACTCTCTCGTTGTGATTGACGATTTCTCTCGTTTTACGTGGGTCTTCTTCTTATCCAACAAAGTTGCGGTTGCAGAACTGATAAAGAAGTTCATAGTGCTAATTGAGAACCAAACCAACAATCGGGTGAAGGCGCTTCGTACCGACAATGGAACAGAGTTCAAGAATTCTATTCTTGATCAGTTTTGCATGGAAAAGGGGATTACGCGTCAATACAGCTCTGCTCACACACCTCAACAAAATGGTGTTGCTGAAAGGAGAAATAGAACCTTAAAAGACGCTGCAAGGACGATGTTGTGTGACTCCAAGTTACCAGTTTTCTTTTGGGCCGAGGCGATCAACACTGCTTGCTACGTTCAGAATCGTGTGTTGATCAACAAAGCTCAGATGAAGACTCTGTATGAGATTCTATATGGTCACAAGCCATCAGTCAGTCATTTTCGCGTATTTGGCTGCCCTTGCACCCTTCTTCACCTAGAATCCAACCCAAAGTTTAATGCCAAAGCCGATGATTGTTACTTTGTAGGGTATGATGCACGCACCGCATATAGGGTCTACAATAAGAAGACGAAGCAGATTGTGGAATCCTATGACGTGCACTAGTTAGAGGAGAACGAAACGGATGCTCGAGTGGGTCCAGATTGGTTATTTGATTACACATTGCTTTTCAAGTCCATAAATGTGTCTTCGGATAGCTCATCTGGGTCTTTCTCTGGTTCGAATAATGTTTCTAAAGATGAAGACGAAGAAGTTGTCTACAGACCCCCAATGGTATCCTCTTCACCATCTGAGGGGGAGTCCTCTGCTTCTCCTGAGGGGGAGTCATCTGTACCACCTGATAGTCCAAAATCTCCAGTTCAGAATGATACTCCTGATGCTGAGGCTACACCACTCACCCCTGTTGAAAGAGAGTTCATGTCTAGAGATGCTTCCGCTGTCACTTCAACTTTTATGGAACTACTCTTTCCTGAAGAAATTTCTAATGAGTTTGTAGCAGAGTCATCTGGTGTGGGACAATCAGCAAATGAAGGAGGTGTCAATATTCACAATCTTCCCGTCTCACTTAATGATATCAGCCAGGAGATACCCTCAAGAATTCAACACGGTCATCTGATCGAGAACATTTGTGGTCAACTGGGCAATGGCGTTAAAACCAGAACTCAAAGTGGAGATGTCAATACATGTCTCGACTCTTGCTTTATCTCTCAAATAGAGCCCAATAATGTTGAAATGGCTCTGAATGAGCCCATCTGGGTAGATGCTATGCATGAAGAGTTGAATCAGTTTGAAAAACTCGGGGTTTGGAAATTGGTTGAGTTACCAAATGGCAAAAATTCTCTTGACACACGTTGGGTCTATCGAAAAAAGAAGGATGATTCAGGGGTTATAGTGTGAAATAAAGCTAGATTGGTGGTTCGCTAGTTTCGACAAGTGGAGGCTATTCGTATCTTCCTAGCATATAATGAACTTCACGGTTTATCAAATGGACATCAAGACAGCCTTCTTGTATGATAAGGCATTGTATGGGTTACATCAAGCTCCTCCAGCGTGGTATGCAAATTTTACAAAGCACTTACTCGAGCATGGGTACTCTCGTGGCACTATCAATCAAACTTTGTTCATCAAGCATGTTGGTAATGATCAATTTTTGGTTCAAATTTACGTTGACGACATTATCTTCGGGTCTACCAGTCCTCAGCTATGCAAGGAGTATGAATGTGTTATAAAAAAGCAGTTTGAGATGAGTTCGTTAGGATACATGACCATGTTTATGGGGCTTATGGTCAAACAAAATTCAACCGAAATCCTGCTACATCAAGCCAAGTATGTGGAGGATATTCTTGAGAAGTTCGGGTTTCAAGACGCTAAGCTTGCATCGATGCCGATGGCTGAAAGACCTCTTCTGACTCCAGATACTGATGGCAAATCCGTAGATCAGACACACTACATATCGATGATCGGATCGTTGATGTATCTTACTGCAAACTGACCAGACATCATGTTTGCAGTGTGTCAATATGCACGTTATCAGGCTCATCCTAAATTTTCACATCTCATTGATGTCAAAAGAATTTTCGGTATATTAAAGGCAGCCCAAAATTGGGTCTTTGGTATCTGAAAATTTCTGAATTTGATTTATATGCTTTTGCTGATAGTAATTATGGAGGCTGTGAGTTTGACTGGAAATCTACTTCAGGAGGGTGTCAATATCTTCAAGATCGGTTGGTGTCATGGCAGTGCAAGAAGCAACACACTGTCTCAACTTCAACAGCTGAAGCAGAATACATTGTTGCATCTGCATGTTGCTCTCAAGTCATCTGGATCCAACACCAGTTGTTGGATAACAGTTTGAATTATCTAGAAACCCATATCTACTGTGATAATGAGGCTGCGATTCAAATTGCTAAAAATCCTGTCCAACACTCAAAAACCAAGCACATTGATATCAAAATTCATTTTATTAGAGATTGTTATGAACGTTCACTTATCCTGCTGGAACAGGTTCCCACTGCTAATAATGTGATGGATCTGTTCACCAAGCCTTTTAACAAAGCTCGATTCGATGTGCTTTTGGGATTTTTTTTATAATGACTCGTTTTGAGGATTAATTTTATTTTTTTACTTAGTTTAGGTTTTTTTTATTTTTATTTTTTAATTCTTATCTTCTATTTTTTATTTTTCGTTAGATTAGTTTAAATTTGCGCATATTAGTGATTTCATTCTCACCCATGCACAAATTTAGGGGGAGAAATAAATAAAAACCAAACAAAATTTCAAAAATTCAAAAATCCAAAAAAAATAAAAAAATCAGAAAATCAAAAAGATGTTACTGATAGTCTTGCTTGTAGGTGATGTGTTGGGAAGTGATATTATCAAGTGATAACGGGCAATCTGAATCTGCGTAACGTACCAAAGTTAAACTGTCTATGCTCTGTGCTCGATGCGTCGGTAGGCACGAAAGATTGTAAATGGACTTGACTAGGAAGATTTGAACTTAAGGAATTCAAGGACTTGACAAATATTGAACTAGTTAGATCCGTTTAGCCTGATAACACGGCGCTCGAATAGGTTGAGCAGTGAGATATACATGAGAATCTATTGGTCACACTAAAAGAACCGGTATCTAGAACTGTGGATTAACTTTTCATCGATGTGCGGATTCTGTCCTTAATTCCGGTATTGATGGGGTGACTGGGGAATTCCGATAAATTAGGTATGTAGAAGGTTATTTTCGTTCTTTCTGTCTATTAGCCATATGTTGCCTCCTCTACGTGATTGAGAGATCCGACCTGGACTATAACATATGCAATTCTATCTCTCTGCATCTTCTTTCTATGCAATTCTTTCTATCTGTTAGCCATATACTGTCTCCTCTGCGTGACTCACAATCCGACCTGGTACACAGTATATGCATCATTCTTTTTCTCAATCCCTCTGAAACTTCAGTTAGTCATATGTTTCATCTAGAGGTACACACAAAAACTGGATCCACGAAATGAAACCGATCGGATTAAACCGGTTTTGACCAAACCGGATCGGATTAAACCGGTGACCGGATTCAAACCGGTTTGACTTTACGGACTCAAAATCGGATTTAACCCCGGATCACAAACCGGATTCTACAAAAACCGGTTCTTAAACCGTCGAAAAATCTGGTAAAAGCTTAAAAAATCTGGATCAAATCGGATTCGGATTGTTGACCAGATTCGGATCGGATTTTGACCGGAGTCGGATCGGATTTTACCGGATCAGGTTGTTGACCGGATCGGATCCTGGGTTTGTGCATCTCTAGTTTCATCCTCTGCGTGATTGGAAGAGATCCAACATGGGTGTATAGCATATGCATTCTAAATATATCTTCTCTCTTAATAATTGTCTGCTCACCCGGTGTAAGGAGTATTCTGGATATTCTTGATTACTGGAGCATATCAGGAAGCGGGAAACATGTTCTAGTACAATTAAAATTGAATACATACAGATTGTCTGTAGATCTTGCTGCTCAATTTAGGTGGACAACAATATCCCTGGTCGTCGTCAGCTAAATGCTCCTTAGGAAATATATCTAAGAATATAGGATCAAAATGTCTTGTCATTATTAGTCTGCTCAAAATTGTCACAAATTTTCCGTGTTTAAGTGGATCAAAATACCGACGATCGATCAGACATAGACATGAAGATAAAGGTACCGATAAGTAGACTAAGATTGTCTAACAAATTTGATCCCTAAGTCACAAAACTATATTCAGCGTTTGTTTAGATAATGTTTAGTCTATTTTGTCTTAAAATTTATTTTATTTTATTTTGTAATTATCAAATTTTAAAATTTTAAATTTTGGAAATTGTTTTGTTTTGTTTTAAGTTTAATTTTATTTTTATTTTTGTGTATGTCAAAATTTTAGAAATGTTTAGTTTTTAATTTTAATTTTATTTGCTATTTTTATTTTATTTTATTTTTATATTCATTTTTATTCTTATTTTTATTTTTATTTTCGTTTAGTTTTTATCTTGTTTTATTTTTAGTCTTATTTTAATTTTTTTAAAAACCTCAAAGTGTTATTTTTGAAAAATTTTCAAAATATTGGACTGTGCCTCACACAGTGTGGACAGCAGGTAAAAGGTCAAAGGTATTTAAAGAGATTTACAGTCGGAAACCCTTCACTTCTCTGATTCTGGCCGCAAACTCCTTCCATTCTCTCTCAACTTCGAAAATTTTTGTGCTTGTTTTCGTGAAATTGCTTCGTTCATCTCGTAGGTAAGAAGATTTCGACCAAGGATATACAGTTGCATCTTGAAATCGATGAGTTTTGAGGCCAAAATCGACGAAAAACTAATTGTCAGAGTTTACGGCCCAAGCTTACGGCCAAGAGTCTACGGCCGTAAACTCAGTTTACTGTCGTTAGCTTACGGCCATGGGTTTACGGTCGCAAACTCCAGTTTGACCGTAAACCCTGTGTTGACTGTAATCTTGATTTTGCTCAAACTAATTTATTACTTTGGGCTAAACTTGAAATTGATTTAATAAAATTAAAAAAAATAACATACATTGCTCAAATGTCTTTCGTTTCTTACTTAGTATGTTTTAGTGCAGATCAAATGGCAGCTTTGAAGTTCGCAGACATGCACAATCTAGCAATAGTACTAGCAGATCCTCCGGTGACACATGGAGAATTCAAGTCAATGATTCATGGACTGAGGGAATGCTGTCTGGCCTCAGCCATCACCATGAACACCGTCGTTTATCAGAAGACTATCAGAGAGTTCTGGCAGACTGCCAAAATGAGAAGAGACGATGATGGAGCACTGACAGTATACGCAGTCGTAAAAGGATGCAAAATTGTGATCGATGAGCCGTTCGTGAGAGAGACATTGTTGATCAATGACCTACCGAGCTTTCCCACTGAAATTGGTATTGAAGATGCTCAGAAAATCTTAAAGAAAATGTGGTATGAAGGTGATTCTCCTCCTATAGGGAAAAAGCTTCTACCACCCTATTGGAGATTCTTAGCCCATGTGTTCGTGAGTTGTATCTCCGGCAGGAGGTCTGGTGCAGATGAAATATCCCTAAGAAACACTGGAGCTATTGTTTCTCTTGCTGCAGGGATTGGCTTCAACTTTTCTAGGTTTATCCTGGACGATTTTGTGGTCAACATCAATGCCATCACTCGGGATACCTTCTTGATGTATCCTAGATTAGTTCAGCTCTTCATCAACAAACAGTTTCCTGACATGGTAAAGGAGGGAGAAACGCATGATATGAAGTCCTTGGACCCTCACACTATTGGGCTTATTAAACAAAATCGCAAAGGGAAAGTTATCTTTCAACGACTGTATCCTCTGGTTAAATTCGAACAATTTGTTGAGCCGAATGAAGCGTCCGAGTTCCACGGATCTCCTAATATGATATCTTCGTAGCCTACTTCGTCAGAAAAGGTGATCTCGGAAAGAGATGTGATCACGGTATCAGATCAAGAAGGGGAAGAGACAGTTGCTCCTAATGTATCCGTAGCTGAGGAGCATGACCTACAATCAGTCCAAGTTGAAGGTGATTACAATGAAGGGTCTTCCAAGAATGCAGCCGAGTCTAATCAGTATGAAGACCTTGATCTTATAGGTTTTGATAAAGATGAGATTCCAACTAACTTTGGAAGCAATGATGACTTTCTGTCAAGTGTCAACCTCAACTCATTGCTTGATAATCTCAGTGATGTTGCTCACACGGCAACAGAGATAAGGGATCCTGAACAAGTTCTCGAGTCGACACCCATGTCTACAGATCAAGTGGTTGACTCTACAGTTCCAATGGTGACAGTGTCAGGGTTTCCTCCCCTTAACATTTCCACACCTACTATTCAACCACTTCAGGATGATGATACAACAGACCAGACCTTACAGCCTCCATCTAAGAGAAGAAGACGTGATCCTAGGTTTGGGCCTTTGAATTTTGACTTGTCTCATGACATGCCAATTAAACCAACTACTACACCTGCCATCGTATCAACAGAACCATTTCATGGAGGTCCTAGCACGAATTTTGAGGCTGGTGGCTCCTCTGCTCCACCAGGATTCTATCCTCCTAGGATAGATCCTGATGATGCCTCTGTGTGATTAGCTATGCATCTCGCTCATAATGAAAATGTAGATCCTTCTTCTCGTGGCAAAGGGATTTCTTTCAAATAACGTCACCAAGGAGCAGATAAACCGTCAGTTGATGAGCATCAAAAGAAGTTCAGTGTCCTGGATCAGAAGAACATTGAACTTGATATTCAAGTCAATGAGTTATTGAATGAGAATGCCAAACTGAAGTCTCAAGTGTCCAATCTTCAGGATGATCGAGCGATAAAGACTAAGCAAATCTCTGATCTTCATGACCATTTTAATCTCCTTACCTCCAGTTACTTTGAGTTGAAGAAGAAGCTTGAAGGAGATCTTGCTGACAAATACCAAACATTTGTAGACGAGTACAGGATCAATCTACATTCTCATGCTTTTCCTGTTACCATGCCAACCGTTCAGACTTCACAGGTCGTTAATCATTTTGATGAGGAGCCCGCTCATGCTCCCCATGTTGCGGCAATTATACGTGATAGACAAGCTGAAGATGCTGAAAAGGGACAACTCTTGTTTAAGAGGAGTTCTGACAAGAATGCACCTGGAGATCAACCAACAATCACCGTTACGGATCTTGGGGCTGTACGCTTTAGAGATATGTGTGGTGATAGGTCTGGGATTATTTCTTGGGGATTTCATGATACTCTTAACATGTGGATAATACGAAGAAAGTGTGGCAACACTGAGCTATACAAAGATAGTCATGATTTCAATTCATGGACTAGGGTGGGTCTATCAGAGTTATCACGATCTCCATTTTCAAATCCCTCGGATAATCCACAGGTAACTCAATTCAAACACTTTCTAGAAGACCATGTGAAAAGGGGTTTTCCTTCGATGAAGACTATTGAGTCTGTTATCAAGCATTATCCTAATGTCATAGATCCCAATACTGGTCATCCTCTTCAAGTGGTGATGTGGCCTGCAACCAATCAGGTTAAACAAATTCTTGTCCTTCAAAGTTACCCAGATGGATCTCTAAGCTCCATGAAGTATTGGGTTTTCGACGAGGCTACAACGTCTGCTGTTATCAAGCTTAAAAATTGGTGCATTCGTCTTTATGATTAAATGGATTTGTTTCAGTTCAGGAAGTGGGACATTCATCATCTGAGTACTTATCAAATAAAGGTTGTCGAGGAGATTTTTGAGCAAGTTGCGAAAGAGTACACGTCTATGGTTGCTGAGATCATCAATAAACGTATGTGGAACGGAGCAATGGGGCAGGCAGATGTGATGGTGGTCGAAAAAGATTAACTTCAAGCTAGCACCAAACCAAGGGGGAGATTGAAGGGTCCAATTAATGGTTTGGTATAGGCTTTCATTGTAATAGGGTCTTGTGAGTCGATATGTAGTTTTGGTAGTGTTGATGGTAGTTTACGGCCATGTTATGAGTTTACGGTCATAAGCCTGTTTACAACCGTAAACCCAAAATCGGCCCAAGTCCACTATATATAGATGCTAGCTAGGTCATTTAATGGTTGTTGATGCCACATAGTTCATGGTTGCTATAGACAAGTTGTACCAGACGTTTTTCATTAATAGAAGCGTGTGTGAAGATATATGGTCCATTAGCATGGCCTAGACCACTCTAGCATGGCCTAGACCACTCTAGAGCGCTAGCCTGGCCTGGCGCACTCCTGCCAGCCTTACTGGGGACTCTCCCGCCGGCCCGACCTGGCTCTCCCTTGCCAGCCTTGCTGGAGACTCTCCCCCCGGCCCATCCTGGCACTCCCTTGCCAGCCTTGTTGGGGACTCTCCTGCCGTCCCGGCCAGGCGCTCCCTTGCCTGACACTCCCTTGTCATCCCTTCCTGGTGCACGCCCGCCAGCACTGCATGGGGCGCGCCTGACGCCTCCGGGTGGCCTCACCCAGCTCCTTGCTAGCTGGGCTTAAATTGGGCTGGCCCAAGGCCTGACCTAATTGTCCCCTATATAATGAATAGTATCTCCCCCATGGAGAGGCAGCTTCCCCATGGCTCAGCCGCCACCCGCCGCCGTCAGCCACCACACCACCAGCACCAAGATGGTTCCCTCTAGCTATGGAGAGCCATCTCAGATCTTCTAGCTGATCTAACTTGACCATCAGAGTCCGCTCCTAGGGCGCAGTCCTTGGGGTGGCTCTAACGACTTTGCACTGTGATATCCAGATCTCCGTCGCAGCTGAAGACCAGAAGACTCGTTGGAGGTCGATGTCGCATCAGTGTGCAAGCTTGTTCTGATTTCTGTTTCTACTTCATTCTTATTATAATCTATTGTTTTGTTTGTTTGATCATTGGTAAGATCCGTTTCAGGTTCTTACATTTATTTTTCAAAAACGGCCCCTAAAACGGTTTTGTATAGTTTCTAGTGTATCATAACATGTTTTAAACTTTCCATTTTCATAGTAAGTTGCACGTAATAATTTAGTTTGCAAATATCACCAAGTTAAGATCTTTCAAACTTATGTAGTTTCCACACATAATCACAACATATAATATGGAAAACACACATCAACATGCATAAATACATAGATCTAACACAAAGCAACTTGTATCCTCCCCCAAAACATAGTAAAAACCGAAAATAGGGGGTATGAACTCACTTTTGGGTGTTAGATTCAGTTTTGGTGAAGAGTTGGAAGGAGTTTTCGGCCTAGCAAGTTCCTTGGAGAGATTTTCAAACTCTAGGAGGTTCTAAGAGCATGAATCACGAATTAGTTTGTTAAAAGAAATAAGTTTAACATAAACATGAAGTTAAACTTCTTGAGTGGAAGTAGCTTACCAAGATGATGGTCTTTGATGAAGTTTCTGTGAACACTCACACATAAGCACACATGAAAACTTTAAAGTATGGATGGATTCTTCTTGTGTTTGAGAGGAAAGGATGAGAGATTTTTTAGTTTGCAAAGAAGAATGATGGTGGTGGTGGTGGCTCTTATGGCCAAGAGTGAGAAAAGAAGAAATAGAAGGACAAGATGATGCATGGAGATATGGGAATTCCTTGTTATATGATGTGTAATGTTCTTGGATATTCAACATGTAATGTTGAGGTGTCTCCATGATATTATCCCATCTTCCCCCCCCCCCCCCCCCTTTTGTATAGGGTCGTGAATGAGGATAAAAGAGGAAAATATGGACCTTGGGCTTGTTCTTGCTTTGGCCCATTAGGGAGTTTTGATCCATGTGGGCCCACATAGGTGTTTACAGCCCAGCATGACAAAACGAACGGGTTTTCGGCCCATTGAGGTTCAAGGAAGTTGTTTACGGCCCAATAAGGCGCGTGAAAGCAAAGTGAGACATTTTAGGCCCACAAAAAGTCTTATGGCCCAAAATGTTATAGTTTGATGAATGTGGGTCCATTTAGGCCCCAAATGAGGATTCTTAGCCCAAAATGGACAAGTTGTGCATTTATTGATCCATTACGCCCAATAAATGATTTCTGACCCAATAATATGTTTGAACCGGGAAGTTAGGGTTACAACCCAACATTTAGTGAATATAGTGCATTGAATTGGAGTTTAGGGCTTCACGAGTGATTTTTTATTCGAATAGTTGTTTTGAAATGAATAACATATATAGCATCAATCTTAAAGTTACAAGATACATCAAGAGTTGATCATACATAGATAGAATTTCCTAGCCTGAAAAATGCTAGTTGTGACATTTTAGGTCTAGAACTTGCTCAATGGAAGGAACGATGTGGATGAGTATTCTTGCTAAACTTGTAATAATGTTTTTAACAAGTTTACTTTCATTTATTATTTCACCAAGAGAAGTTGATTTTGGTGAGATGCCCAATAGCAGACTTGCAAACTCATCAATTATACTTGATTCCTTCAACTTTCAAGTTATCAAACTCGTTTATAAGAGCTTGTAAACGAGCTTCTTTTTCCCAGTCTGCTCCAAGGTGGCGGATTTTGATGGCTTCCTAGATTTCCTTCGTTGTACTCATCATCCTGGCTTGTAGGAATAAGTCTTCATAAATTGCTTGGAATAAAAGTGATATTGCTATATTGTTCCTAGATTGATAATGTCCCATACTTGGTGAATGTTTAGGATGACTTTCATACCAATTGCCTAGATAGCGTAGTTTATTTTGGTGAGCATTAGTAAATGAAACAAGAATGATCCTAGATTCTTGTCCCTGGTTCCTATCATTTTAGACAAATATTTCCTTTATCATCTAACTCTAATACCAATTATTAGAAGAACAACTAATAAAACTAATATATGAACACAAGTATTAAGGAAACAAACTCTTATTATAATGCATAAAGTAACTCAAAACTGCATTACAATCGTTCCTAGTAATGCACTCTCATACATGATACCCTTAAATTTGATATCTATATATAAAGGTCGGTTATGCCATTCTAATTGACATGCTACTCGAAAACTACTTGCCATATATATATATATATATATATATATATATATATATATATATATATATATATATATATATCACTTGCTTGAATCCTAAGCAAATTCTTAGATTTCCTTATTGCCCCAAGGGAAATTCCCTCCTACATGTTATAGTGTTTGGAGGGGTATAACCAAAAATTAGCTAACAAATAAGTGCACATGCAAAATTTCATAGTTTGTTTTTTCTTTTTGGGATGATCCTTCATAATGTTATATGCATATGACATGATGTTTTTGTTACATTGTTTTTATTAGAAACTAGGGAAGATACCCGTTCTCCGCATGGATCAGAAAGTGTTTTGTTTTTCGTTTCATTATATAAATAGAATGCAGTTATTGCAACCAAACATGCAATGGAATGGAATCTCAGATTACAATTCTGCTAGAATTCATGAACTAAAGAAACCCTAGAAGCATAAAAGGATAGATGATTATAAATCAAACATTACTTTCTTATCACATGTTCTATTGAGTTGAAGGAGAGTGAATCCAACAATATCTGCCCATGTTGGACAATCTGCAAGATAGATAAAATACATTAGACAAACTTCATCTGGAGTTAATAGGAACAACATGATGTGCAACCATAGTAGTTGGTGTGATTATTGTGTTCATTTTTAATTTGTGTTTATTAAGCAAACTTATTGTAAAACTTAAGACTCAAAGGAACTCACCATTTTCCTTTTAACCTCTTCAATCTCCCTTAGATCTGATAAATTTACCTTCTCCTTATAATATCTTTCCTTGTACCCAAGTTCACCCAATTTTATTTGTGGGGAAAAAAATAAGGAAATGTAATAAGGGTTTAATATGTAACAAAAAAAACATATATTAGAAGTTTATATGAATTTCATATAAACAGAAAAACCCAATGACTTCATTAGCTTGTTCGCTTCTTACAACATGAACACGATGAAAATCCCTATCTAAACTGAACCATTAAATAACACAGCGGCGGAAAAATGGAAAAGAACACAAGGTAAATTACGTATTACAAAGAAAGATAAACTCCACTATTCACTTTTTATTCTGTTGGTTATTTGCTACCATAATCATACTCCATTTGTTTTTTCTTTTAACATTTTTCATGTTGTCTGGCTTTTCTTTTTTCCTTTAACATGATTAGGAATAAAGTAAGCAAACTTATGTCGTTAACTATCAAAAGACGTTTGAGGGAATTGGTAAGGATACGGTTAACGTTATACTTTCCTTGATTGGGAATTTAAAACTAAAGGTATTAGAACCCTCAAATAACTCTTAGTTATGGAAATAACAGGAAGCCAACCTAATAGCTTATACATCACAACTTGAAAAATCTGAAGCGTGCATTATAAGAAAATTAATTCAAGAAAGTAAGATGATATTTCTTCCTTTTAAGCTAACCTTGAGATTAAGATGCTATTACTTACCCTTCCTGCAGCATATCCCATGCACTCTATGCACCAACAACAGAGAAAAACCACAACAAAAATTAGTTATCATAATATTTTGCCAACAGGAAAAGTCAAAACAAAAAAAAAACATCGATTTTTACAATGTTGCCCTTGTCGAAAACTACTATTAAAATTAAATAGTTACCATACATAAGTGTACACTTACGGATTTAGTGGAACATTTGTTATATTAAAAATATGCTAAGTTTTGAATTCTAGATTGTGCTAATGATGCTATACCAATTTCATGAATAAGGTCTGCTGAAATGATAGCAAACAACATGATTTCTAAAGGAATATCTCCAACTTGTAGCTCTTCTCTTGAAAAGGCTCCCCTTCCATCTCCTTCAACAGCTGAAATACATATTCAAACTAATTATTGGTCTCAAGATTCATAGTTACAAGATCCTGATTTGAACACATTGTAAGGATTTAGAATGTACATGGATTAATGTTTCTTGTTGGACAAAATCATAAATAATATAACATGAACAAATGATACATGAGCAAGGTGTTCACTTTGTTGTTAAAAACCTACAAATTAAGGAGAAAGAAGACCTAAATTTGAAGCCAAAGTATACACAAAGAAACCATTTTTTGTGGAATTTAGAAAAAAATGACGTTCCTAGTTACATCATATATACCAACTTTGTGGGCAATGTCATTTGTTAAGTATTAGAATAAAGTTTTTACCTTTAGCATCAATGATTTGTTCCTGCTGAGCATATAGCCAAAAAAAAGGAAAACACAAAACGTATTTAGAAAACCCAATCATTGATATCTTGATGTGTGGTATAAGTTTAAAACCAAAAAAATTGAAACTAACCTTGGCATTAAATCGAGCACCTAGTGGGCATTAGCACAATCTTAGTCAACCCTTATTAAACTTGCATTCTAGGAAACATTTTAAAGAGTAAACACTTATAAGTAGTAACAAATTATAAAAATGTAAATAAAGTTGTTGTAAATTTGTAAGACTGTTAACTTAATTTGTTGTTGGTTGTTTAAAAAAAGCAAAATTCAAATTGAAAATCAGAAATGGGCTTTCCCTATTCAGTCCTACAATAAGCATTATTCATCCATAAACCAGAATTAAGGAAAAACTTTTGTGGTTAAAAAAGCAAATTAAGAAATAAGAAATAAGGAAAAAACAAAAACTTACACATTAACATTCTTGATGCATGCAAATTCATATTCGAATTTCATAAATGTGAAGGCAAGATGTAGGACGCCAGTCTATAAAAAGAAATCAGAAATTCAAAAACATGGCGGTTTTGATTGTTGCATTTAAGGGTTTGGCGAGGAAACACATCACAACAAATCAACTTGACTACGCTATGCAATTTTGGTAACCTACAATGAGCGAAGACTATAGATAGGCTAGAATCATCGGATGTAGAGAGAGAGTAGGAGAGAGAGAGAGAGAGAGAGAGAGAGAAAGAGAGAGAGAGAGAGAGAGAGAGAGAGAGAGAGAGAGATGGTTTACCTTTTTGGAATAGAAAGGAGGTAGTAGGCATAGCCATAGACGATTGGTCAGCAGATGGTAACGGAGAAGGCATACCAGCATACTAGTATGCAGCCTGAAAGTTATGAATTTTCTAAGATTTGGCATAGCAGTATGCAACCTGGAACTCGAATTATAGATCAAGTGGTTTTTAGCCGACACAACCTAAACGAGAATCGAATATCTCATCGATAGTAGTTTAACGGTAAAAAGACAGACAAAAATGGACGTCGGATGAAGAAGTTATGAATTCTTAATGGACTTTTCATGTCCCGGCCTGTTAACATATAACTTTAAAAATAAATCAGAATAAGCTGACAGAGTCTAAACGAAAGTTGTAGAGTATAATCTCACCTACACGTGGATATAGAGAACGTCAAAAACAAAGTCCGTATGCGAAATATATGACTTTTTGAAGTTTCAGACTCAAACTTCGAGGAAGTTGTACGCCCAGCGTACTCGAGTTACGCCCCGCATACTCGAACAACATCCGAAATCAGCCACTTCGCCATTCCTTCGCATGCAGACACGTCCAATGCCACACATCACTCTACGCATAGCATATTGGGTTTACGCTCAGCATAGAGCGCCACAAGGTCGTAAGCCCCGCGTACCTGAAGATTACGCTAGCGTAACCTGAGGCTTCGACCACTATAAAAGGGGTACGAGACCTCTCGTATTTGTTTAAAAAAATTTACCTTTTCACACCCTAAACTTTCTTCTAAACTATCCTAAACCCCCCCCCCCCCCAAATCCTAGAATACCTTCCTAGCACCATAAGAAAGCCTCAAAGACCCGAAGCCTCCTAGAAAAAGAGTTTTTTGAGTTGAAACTCTACCCACACAAAGTCCGGTTTTTGAGAAAACATTCTGGTTTCATCGAAAAAGATTGTTTTAAGGGACGAAGTGTTGTTCAATCACCGTCCAATCATGTGAGTGTATAGTCACTTTCATCTTACACATAGATATGAAGTATTTTATATAAAATACATGCTATATATATATATATATATATATATATATATATATTGTTTGTTTATTTGATATCGATGTTGAATGAATGTTTTATACATGTTTACAATGATTTAAATTGTATATGTATTTTTATCTACAAATATGTTGGGTATAACATGGATAAATGATAGTTGATGTGCGATGAAATAAAATGATGAGTGGTCTCGATGTTCCAGTCATGCAGCGGAATATAGATGACGACCACAGACATTTCTAGACAGTCCAATGGAACATTAATAGGCTCGTAACCTGTAAGTGTTTTTGAACTATGTGTTCATTAGGTGATTGTTTTCATTAGGTATTTTTGAACTAAGTGTTTACTAGGTATTTTTGAACTAAGTGTTTACTAGGTGTTTTTAAACTAGGAGTTCATTAAGTATTTTTGAACTAAGTGTTCACCAGATATTATTGAACTATGTATTTACCAGATGTTTTAAACTACGTGTTCACTAGTTGTAATTTAAGAACATTGGCAGTGATGGACTTCGTGCCTATTCCTTAAAAATGAATGAATGAAGGATAGATGATTCTTAAGATCTTTTAGAATAAATAATATAATGGGGATGGGTAATTGGTTTGATTCTTTGATGATTAAATTTAATAAATTATTTATTGTGGGTTGAAAACCCTATATGCTCACCAGGCTCCTAAGCCTGACCCACTCAACTTTATATTATAGGTAGTGGACCCAGAGCATAGTTGGATGATGATGAGGGATTTTTGGATTATAGGTCAGTAGATGTAAATAACTGTTGTAAGGTCTATATTGTACTATTTATGCTTTTGATCAGTATCGATGTGGACATCCTGAGTTTTGTAATGAAATGAAAATTACATTTCTTAAGAAATGCTTTGACAAAATTTTATCATGTTTTGTTTTGAGACAAATTCCACATATTTTTATTTGAGAGATAACTCTGATTTTATTATAAAAGCATAAACGAAATCGGTCTTTTCTGGCCGTAAAAATGGGATGTCACAATTGGTATCAGAGCATTAGTTTAACCGAATTAGGAATTTGTAGGATTTCTAGACTTAAACATAGAATGCTAAGCGATGATTGTGAGATGAGTGTCTACCATAATTTAGACACGAGCACTAGTATATTTTAGGAAAGTTGCCTAAAATTCTTTTATGTGCTAAATGATATATGTTTGCCATATATGATATTATTTGTACGGATCTATGGTCTGTTGTCGAGCGGATCTGGAAACCTTATGTGTTCACGATTCTTAGCTTTATGACTATGTTATTAGAACTAGCATGTAACATTTCAGAGTGATAAGGAGAATTTAAATATCTATCGTGAATAATGATCTAAATTTGCCTAATTTGGTGTATAGATCATAATGGCAAGAACCCGAAGTGGAGCTGGAAATGCGAATAGGAATCAGCAACCTCAACCCCAAGTGATTGAGCAGGTGCCTATAGTAGAAGTTGCACCAGAGCCAATCACAATGGCCGGAGAACAAGCCATGATTCAGGCTATGATGGTTGAACAAAGGGAAGAAATGAGACAACTATTTCTGAACAACAGGAGTGAACCTTCAATGCCTGTTGAACAACCTAAACTAAATGACGGTCAGTCAGATGAAGGAATTTACAGTAGATATGTTGGTCAAACTGAACCACCTGTGGTTAGGAGGAATAGCCAAGAGGACGGAGTCGAGAGAAATGGATGCAAGTACAAAGACTTTATGACTTGTAAGCCGTCAACTTTCACTGGAAAGGAAGATCCCATCGAAATAATGGATTGGATCTCAGAGATGGAATTAGCCTTCCTGATATGTGCTTGCAAAGGCAAGATACAAACCATATTTGAAGTGCATCAGTTCAGAGGTGGCGTTGTTCGTTGGTGGAACACTCTGGTGAAGACCCTAAGCCTTAATGAGCCACTGCAACTGACTTGGGCAGAGTTCTTGGTCCATTTCAAGCGCAAGTACTGCTCAGCTCAAAATCCGCTTGAGCTAGAGAACCAATTTCTAACATTGAAGAAGGGAAGCGTGTCCATCGATGAATACACCAATAACTTCACATACAAAATGGAGTTTGCTTTGCGTATTGTCCTAGACGAGCTGACAAAAATCGACAGGTACGCAAAGGGACTTCCATGGGAGTACGCGATGCCAGTACGTTAGGCACTTACTCTAGAGGTAGCTAAATGGGCTGCCAAGTCTGTTGAGGAGATGATCAAAGGAAGAGCCACCAGCAAGATTGAAGTTGGCGAGAAGAGAAAGTTTGAAGGAACTTCAGGTTCCAACAAGGAAATCAAATTCTCAAAGTTTGGAGGATGAGGAGGAGGTGAAGCAAGATGGTGCGATAAGTGCAAGAAGAAACACTTTTGGAAAATTTAGGGAGCTGGCGACATGTTTCAAATGTGAAAAGTCTAGGCATTACGCCAATTAGTGTACATCCAACAAGAAGGTGTGTTTTGAATGTAATGAAAAAGGGCATATTTCGAAGAATTGCCCAAAGATGAATGAAGCAGCAAGGCTAAATGTACCGCCAAAGCTAAGGGCGTTCCAAATAATCCTCGACAAAACAGATAACAATGCAAGGAATCAGGAGTAAGGACTATATATCCTAAAATCAAGATATGAAGTGGCCAATAAAATCTGGTGGTGTAGCCTATAAGAAGCCTAATATAGGTTAAAATTGAATGTTTATGTAATCGTTTCAGGAAATAATGTAAAGTTTCATTTTGTTACCTAATGTTTTAAATGATTATGTGAAATTCTTGAATGGTGACTTGGAAAATTGCGAGACAATACTTGGGACGACTATGAGAAGGTGTGAATACTAGTAGAGGCCTATACTACTAGAAGCACCGGATTCACACTTGGATTAGGGAAAAGTTACAAGGTTACCAAGAAGCCAGTAATTGATTTCGTTTTTGTTCAAGGATGTCGTTACCATCGTTTTGGTAATAACTAAGAAGATGATTGATATTCCGACCCTAGAGGCCATATCGAATCGAGTCCAACTAAGATGAGTATGTTACGTGGTTCGGGGATAGTTGAGTCCAAGGTTTATTAGATCGTTTAAAGTTCTTCAGAGGATTGGGAACCAAGCTTACAAACTAGAACTACCAGAAGAACTAGATGGTATTCATCACACATTCCACATATGTTATTTAAGGAAGTTCATGGGAGAAGTTCCCGACATAATTCCAATTTCTGAATTAAGGTTGGATGAAAGCAAGAGGTTAATTGAAGAACTGGAGGCAATTGTTAACTGTAGGACTAAGAAGTTGCGACGCAAGATGGTCAAATTAGTGCTTATGCGATGAAAACATACGAATGGGCGAAATCTCACATGGGAAACGGAGAGTGACATGATGAGTCGCTATCTGCATTTGTTTGCTGATGTATGATTTCGGGGACAGAATCAACCTAAGGGGGAGAGAATTGTAATGCCCGTATTTCTGGACTAAAGCATTAATGATGAAGTAATAGTCTAGGTCAACCATTGTAACTCATTTTGAATTAATAAGAATGAATTATGTGAATTTATGTGTTTTATACTTAATTATTATGATTTAATAAATAAAGGATAAAAATAAGCGTCGAAAATAAATGTTAGATAAATCTGATATCTATGAAGAAAGTTGTAGAGTTCGAAACAAGGATTTTGGAGATATAAAGAATACCGAAATCTGAGTTATAAAGAAGAAGTTATGACCTGTCGAAGTTTCGTGACAGAACCAGCACGACGCTGTGTATCGTAAAAGTGAGTTTACGATAAAGTACCTTTTAGCCTTAGCAATCTAAATAAAATTCGTAGTACACGTTAAACCGAGAGCATGCATAAAATGAATGTCCAAATCTGACTTCATATGAGGAAGTTATGAATTTTCTAAGATTTGACATAGCAGTATGCAGCCTGGAACTGGGATTATAGATCGAGTGATTTTTAGCCGACACAACCTAAATGAGAATCGAAAATGTCGTCAATAGTAGTTCAACGGTAAAAAGACAGACAGAAACGGACGTCGGATGAAGAAGTTATGAATTTTTAACGAACTTTTCCTATCCCAGCCTGTTAAAATATAACTTTAAAAATAAAATCAGAATTAGCTGACGGAGTCTAAACAAAAGTTGTAGAGTATAATCTCACCTACGTGTGGATATAAAGAACGTCAAAAACGAAGTCTGTATGCGAAAGATATGAATTTTTGAAGTTTCAGGCACACACTTCGAGGAGGTTGTACGCCCAGCGTACTCGAGTTACGCCCCGCGTACTCGAACAACGTCCGAAATCAGCCACGTCGCCTTTCCTTCGCATGCAGACACGTCCGATGCCACACATCACTCTACACGCAGTGTACTGGGTTTACGCTCAGCGTAGAGCACCACAAGGTCATACGCCCCGCGTACCTGAAGATTACGTCCAGCGTAACCTAAGGCTTCGGCCACTATAAAAGGGGTACGAGACCTATCGTATTTGTTTAAATTTTTTTACCTTTTCACACCCTAAACTTTCTTCTAAACTATCATACCCCACCCCACCCCCCCCCCCCCCCCCAAAAAAAAAAAAAAGCCTAGAATACCTTCCTAGCACCATAAGAAATCCCCAAAGAGCCCGAAATCTCCTAGAAAAAGAGTTTTTTGAGTTGAAACTTTGCCCATGCAAAGCCCGGTTTTTAAGAAAACATCCCAGTTTCATTGAAAAATATTGTTTTAAGGGACGAAGTATTGTCTAATCACCGTCTAATCATGTGAGTGTATAGTCACTTTCACCTTACACATAGATATGAAGTATTTTATATAAAATACATGCTATGTGTGTGTGTGTATATATATATATATATATAATATTGTTTGTTTATTTGAGATGGATGTTGAATGAATGTTTTATACATGTTTAGAATGATTTAAACTGTATATGTATTTTTATCTACAAATATGTTGGGCATAACATGGGTAGATGAAATAGTTGATGTACGATGCAATAAAATGATGAGAGATCTCGATGTTGACGATGTTCCGGTCATCTAGCAGAATATACATGACGACCACAATTTTTTCTAGACAGTCTAGTGGAACATTAACAGGCTCGTAACTTGTAAGTGTTTTTAAACTATGTGTTTATTAGGTATTTTGAACTATGTGTTCGTTAGGTATTTTTGAACTGAGTGTTTACTAGGTATTTTTGAATTGAGTGTTTACTAGGTGTTTTTGAACTAGGAGTTCATTAAGTATTTTTGAACTAAGTGTTCACCAGGTATTTTTGAACTACATATTTACCAGATGTTTTAAACTACGTATTCACCAATTTTAATTTAAGAACATCGGTAGTGATGGACTTCGTGCCTATTCCTTAGGAAGATCCTTAAGAATGAATGAATGAAGGACATATGATTCTTAAGATCTTTAAGAATAAAGAAGATAAAAGGGATGGGTAATTGGGTTGATTGTTTGATTATTAAATTTAATAAATTTATTTATTGTGGGTTGAAAACCCTATGTGCTCACCAGGCTCCCAAGTCTAACCCACTCAGCTTTCTATATTACAGGTAGTGGATCCAGAACATAGTTGGATGATGACGAAGGATTTTGGATTATAGGCC